>NC_088808.1:9886198-10212031 GCF_011386835.1 Chrysemys picta bellii
GAATGTCAGGAAATGGCAGATGGAGCCTGCAGTATTCCTTGTGTTAGGGAGGAGATCAGACTCAGATGTAAGTAAAATAAAGGGGATTTTTTGTTGAGGCTACTAGACACAGTTAGAGTCTAGTTTCTCCGTGAAGCTCAAGCGGTTAAACATAGGGAAGGGGGGGGGGATAGATCGGTGGTTTGAGCATTGGCCTGCTTAAACCCAGGGTTGTGAGTTCAATCCTTGAGGGGGCCATTTAGGGAACTGGGGTAAAAATCTGTCTGGGGATTGGTCCTCCTTTGAGCAGCGGGTTGGACTAGATGATGTCCTGAGGTCCCTTCCAACCCTGACGTTCTATGATTCTACAGTGGGTGCTGCTTACCGCCACCACACATGGTCTCCTTAAACCCTGGCCTGGTTTGTACAGCGATGGAGTGCACAACAGGGCCTGGTAAGAGCAGTAGCTCCTATCCAAGTGCCTTCTGCCTTCCACCTAATTTGGTGCCTGATAAATAAAATGAAAAGAAGAGTCCACTGCAAATAATTCAGGGGGAAGTATTAACTATCCTAAAGGCCCATGCTTTTAGATTCTTCATAAATTGTGTTTTGGCTTAGTCCTGATCCAGTGATGAGTTTCACAGTGTGCACACGGAGCTCGTTGTAGGTCAGGTCATGCAACTGGAGACCATGCCCTCACAGTTGTGTATATAGGTGTAGCACAATTAGCCTTGATCTTGACTGATGCCTAGCAGAGTAGACTGGAGGTTGAAACAGGCTGTTGGGAAAGAAATATCAATTAAAAAAACACCAGGTTATCATCACAGATGTCTCTCAGGAGAAGAGATTATCACTTGGCCAAATGTGATTGCATTCAGTGTTACTTCCTGCTTCCTTCCCTGCCTTACTTTGCACACATCCAGTCTTTGCCACCCTTCTGGCTTTGGAAACATTGCTTCCAAAGTTGGTGAAACTTTGCCATGGGTCTTACAAAGAACTGCTGTCCTATTCCACTAGGAATGGAAGTCCCTGGCATAATCGGATTTGGTGGTTGGAGCTGGGTAAAGTCTTTCACGCTTTGCCAGTACATTCTGGCCAACCAAGGCCCTTGCCAGATTTCTCAGAATGACCGACAAGAGCAGTGTTGAAGAGTCCTTTATTTTAGAATGCAATAAAATTGCCCGAAAGGAGTGGACGTATGAATGGACTGGAACCGTGCTGAAGGGGAGATTTGGGGCTGATAAGGATGGGGAAAAGAAAGCATGGATGTATTTGTTACTGCTTAGAGTAACTAGTATTGTCCTGACCATTGTGAAATATAGGGGCCACTTCTCCTCTTTCTGATTCTGAGTCCATATAATTCCATTGACTGAGTGGAGTTATGCCTGATGCGTGCCACGGAGTCAAGCTCATAGTTTTTCACAAGTAGTGAGGGAAGTCTCAGGAAGACCTGACCCAGAACATTACCCAAGTGCGGTATGAAAACTGTGGCTCTGATTCTCAGATGTGCTGAGCACCCAAAGCCCCATCTGAAGGCAACAGGAGTTGTTGGAGTTGCAGCTACTCAGCGCCCCTGAAAATCAGGCTCTGTGGTTTCCCTTCAGTCACCCACGCACGGTTAGTTTGGGCACTGGCTAGCACCTTGATTCTGACGTGCACCCCTTCTGCATCTACAAAGTTCAGAAAGATCAGCCTCTTGGGATTCATTCCTATGTGAGAGTGTTCATGTGATGAGCTTTGGAGGCCTCTTGAAATTCAAAGCCACGAGGTTGGAAACTTTCCAGTATTTATTCCCCCCATAAAAGGACATCTTTAAATGTTTCAGAATGATTTGCTAGTGGCAAGAACACATTCCCTTAAAAAGCAAAATGCAGTTGTAAAACCACTTTTCCTCCCTCATTTTTCAAAGCTTACATCATTGACTGAACACCTGATCTTCTATTGGCTCACATAAGTAATGCCATTCGGCCAGTGTTACCGACAGGTAATAAAGGGCAGAGCACACTGACTCATTGGGACTGGAATTGGAGATGGGACACACACACACACCACATTGCTGTTTGCTAATCATCTGGGCAGTCTCCATTTAATTCAGACATCTCTGTCTCTCCATTCTGTTCCTCCCTTGGGTTTTGCAGACTCCGAGCAGACAGATTTATTGGGGTCTTAAACATAATCAGGAACAAATTAGCCTCTGTAAGAATCACACACTGGCCTGGATCACAGTTATTCGAAGGCAGCTTCCTCTCCATGTGAATATGAATTAAGTCATCTGATTGGAGCAGGTCTTGAGTATTCTTTTATCCCAAACACATGATGTTATCAGAGGCCCATTACATTTATCATCGCATTAGGAGGGAACATTTGGAAACAGTAAAGGAGAACATTGGTTATATAAATTCTGTGCTTACTCCAATGCCTATAGTGAAAAATCAGTCTGTTTGTGGAGATTGTGTCTAAATGTGTATGTGTAGGATGATAGTGTGGATGGAGAGTGTCTCTGTCAGTAGGGCTATCCCTGCATGGGGGTTGTGTGTATGTATGAGTATCGGTGGGATATGTGAGTGCATTTGCGTGTACATGTGTTTGTCAATAAATGTGTGTCTCAGTCAGTGTGTGTCAGTGAGCAAGCTGCCTCAGTGTGTCTGTACTTGCCATGTGTCTGTCTATAAGGGAAAGTCATTTTTTAAAAATTTGGCGGTCTTTAATTGCTTGCACTTTTTAAGGAAATCGGTCTCTTTATAAGAGAACATAAAACCTTTTTTCCAAAGAATAAGTGGTGTTTTACTTTTGGTTATTTACCACCATCTTTCCAGACCTGAATATTTCTTGGAAATATCTGTTCAGATCCTCCCTTAATCTGGGATGTAATTTTCTGAAGACTGTACACAGTTTTGGCCACTTGATACCAGAGTGACCCAGGCATTTCAGAGAGCTGTCTGAAAGCGTTAGTGCATATGTGAAGGAAAGATAACTAGGAAAAGAGCTGAAGAGGGATGAAATGGTGGAGTTCCTCTTTAGGTGGCTCTAAGCACCATTCCAGGTTGGCCACAAATCTCAGGAGCAAGGGAATGCAGAATGCAAGTGTTCATTGACTTCTTGTTACCTTCCCCTCTTTTGACCAGGCCTGATATTAAGGGATTAGAATCTTACGTTGGGGCGGGTGGGGGGAGGGGAGGAGAAACTCATTACATAATTGAATTATAATAAACCGATTTATTCTGGCTCATACAATGGTATTTCACTGTGTAAACTATGAGGAAAAATAAACAGGGGATTTAGTATTTTGGAAGTGACTCAGAATTGAGTGACTATTGAATTTTCTGACACCTATCTCCAGAAAAGTCCGATGCTACTGATACAATTCTCATGGGGGGTCACTGCCATCATTCCAACTAGCAGCTCATGCCAGTTTCCTACCATTTTTGCAGTAACTTCTTTACCAGACAAAAATACAACAGTATATTGGGACTGGATGCTTGGCAATGATAACATGATATAAACTGGGATACTGATAGGTCAGAGATTTAATTCTCAGTGAGGCCTTCAGTGACTGAAAGTCATTACTGGTCTGAGGTCTGTTTAAAAGGAGAGGGTTGGGCTCAGTTCAGTTCCTACTGGGTGAGCGTCACAAATGCAACCTCAGAAATCTGGCACTAATGGGCATCTTTGTTGGCGGTCTCATTAGAGAAGCCACAGAATAAATGAATAAAGAGATTTAAGTCCCCTCTTGCTTCTGATCCTTCCAGGTCAAGTCGAAGTCACATCGGTTGGGGCGGTATGTGTGTGTGGCAAGTTTACCCTCCCTCTGCCCACGCTGTATCTGAATAAACAGATACATTTGGCCTTTAGTTTCTCCCTAGGGCTGTTCGTTTGGCAGCATTGACCATCACTGAATTCAGTTGTTGTCGTTTTGCAAGTGTCTTTTAAGAACAAAAGGGGAAACATTGTGGACCCAATTCTCTGTTGGCTTAACTCCATCAAAGTCAATGAAGTTCTGCCAGCTAAGAATTTGGCCCTGTAAGTGCATTTTCTATCTCAGCACTATGCTTTAGTAAGATTCTTTTAAAATGGCTACAGGTAAAAATATGCAGGGAAAACACAGGCTAGGAAGTATCTTGGGGACTTTCATATGGCAGAAGAGCTGCATTCTTTATTTGTTCTACTTTTTTAAAATCATCTCACCTTGCGCTGCTAAATGCCCACTACCGTTACTGCACATGGACCTGGACGGGGGATGCATTACCACTTCCTTTGCCTGGCCTATTGTGATCCAAGCAATTGGGGACACAGATGAGTGTGGGAAGTCCTTAGTAATTACTCCTCTTTGATTTCTCACTGCAGACGAGCCCAGCAGGTGCTACTTCCATGACGGTGATGGTGTATGTGAGGAGTTTGAGCAAATGACCAGCATCAAAGACTGTGGGGTTTATACCCCCAAAGGCTTCCTGGACCAGTGGGCTTCCAACGTGTCAGTCTCTCATAGTGACCAGGAGTGCCCAGGCTGGGTGGTCATTGGCCAGCCAGCAGCAACTCAGGTAAGGAAGACCCAAGCCCTCTTCACCTGCTATAAAGCTAAGTCCAACCATGCAAAACTTCCATCCATAGATCCACCCAGTTAACTTGCAGCTTGGATAAGGAAACCTACTGATGCTAGCTGTCTTCAGTATGAGTCTGCCAAGCAGAAATGAGCTCTAGATTCTGCCTCTAATGACCGGGTAGGAATTGGCTCAAACTACTGGTCTCTCTGCTCTTGAATCCTGTCTAAAAGTGCCCAGTACCTGCTGCTTCAGAGGAAGAACTCTGCAAGAGGCAATTATAAGATAACCTGCCCCCAAGAAAGGTTTCCTCCTAAAGCCCATTAGTTAAAGTTATCTTATATACCAAAGCTTGAACATTTCTATCCCTTCCAAAGCATTTGTTTATTCATATCTATTGCTTGTCAGGCTGGATAGCCCTGCTATCTGTATTGATATTGAATCCTTTTTGGAATCTCTTGACTTTGATGCTATCTTGTGGCAGTGAATTCCAAAGGTTAACTGTGTGTTGTAGGGAGGAATATTTTCTTCTAACAGTTTTGAATTTGTCACTTTTCAGTATCATTGAATGTCCCCTCATTCGTGTATTCTGAGAAAGGGTGAACAGCGGGGATCGATCGACCTGCTCTGTACCACTCATTACTTTGTATACTTTTGTCATGAGTTGTCTCTTCTCTAAAGTAAACTGTCCCCGCTACCTTTTTCCCTGGTAGAACTAGCCATGGTTATCTAGAATGGGTCATGGGAGGGCAGTGTAGAGGGAAGTTCAATGTCAACGTATACAGCAAAAGATTTAACTGTGAATTATACATTCTAAACACTTCCAAGAGGCCTGCAAGGGAGAACAATGGTATATGGACCACTTGGTCCAGTTTATATTGTACATGAATCCGTAACCAGTTAGTGACAAAGTCCACTCCAAAAACACAAAGTGCCGTTAGTATTGAGTTAGTATCATGGCAGAGTCACCCTTACTAGCAGCCTGGGATTGCACGGGGTTGCCTTGTGGTTACCTTTTGGTATGTTCTTTTATTTTTGCTGTGCACGGGTGCCACTGCTCCTCCTCCCTCTCCGGTCTCTGTGCATTAAAACATTCCAAAATGCATGGTCTAATATGCTTCTGGCGCTGCTCGGCGTGCATGTGCTCCGGGCACTCTACCCCGGCTGAGGCACTATGGGACAGCAGATCTGTTTTCGTAGTGTACTAATACAAATACGGGTAGGCAGTGAAGTAGGTGACATACAGTCATGCTTTGGGGAAAAAAAACCTGCTGTGTGGCCACAAGTCAGGCATGTTTGTTGTACCCAGTCGAGACGAGGTTGTCACAGCCTCATTACAAAAATGTACATACGGGACACCGTTGCATCACACAGGCTCAATGCATGTGATCCTGTCTTCCCCTTGTGGCTGGCCACAGTGCCCATAAGAGCTGACACTCCCAGATAAAGGATATTCCTTTAGCTCAACAGGAAGGCCCTTGTACTTTTGTTGCTCAAGGGCCCAGGGTGTGTCCCCGTTAACAACCATGGAGTCTGTATGTATGTGGCTGTATTCCCATTGCACTAGTGCATTAAGTTCATTGACCTTCTGAAGCTAAAGACATATGTGTATGGAGCCATTGTTTTCCACATGACCAAGGCAGCTTCATAACTTGCAGAACAGCTCATTTCATATCACTGTGGAACATTTAGACCAGGCAACGAGGAGTCTGGTGGCACCTTAAAGACTAAAAGATTTATTTGGGCATAAGCTTTCATGGGTAAAAAGCCCACTTCTTCAGATGCATCTGAAGATGCATCATACCCATGAAAGCTTATGCCCAAATAAATCTGTTAGTCTTCAAGGTGCCACCGGACTCCTCATTGTTTTTGTGGATACAGACTTACATGGCTACCCCTCTGATACTTAGACCAGGCAGTACGCCATCAGCATCTTAACAAGAAGCCCTGACAGGGTGAAAAGTAACCTAAGACCTCTCTCTAATCACTGCATGTGACAATCAGTGAAGCGCTAATACCTCCAGCTTCATTATCTGCCCAAAGCACCCAGGCCTGTGACTTTTTTTTTCTACTGAGATTACTGGTGGAAGGGATGCCTTTCCCCATCAGAATATTATTCAGAGTTGAGAGAGAGAGTGTTTGTGTGTGTGTGTGTGTGTGTGTGTGTGTGTGTGTATTTTCAGTTATAGTTTTTCATGGTGTTGTAGTCTTTGGCTTGAAAATAAAGAGGCATTTGTGCTGGCTTTTCCCATCTGAATCCCCTGAAATGAGTGTGGAACATGATAATACACAAAATACACAAGCTCACTGTTTGCTAACTATCCATGCTTTCAGGAATTAAAATGGCACTATCAAGGTGCTTTAAAAACACTTTAAGTACTGTCTTTTTAAAGTCACTTAGGGTGTTTCTCCCCCCCCCCCCCATCTTTGGATATTTGAAATTGTTTTCTCACCACAACTTTATTTCTGTCAGAGGTTGTTCACGAGCAGTAGGTTGCTCACATTTGTTAGTTACTGTCATGTTATTCATAAGTCTTGGGCTCAGTGCCTTTACTTGATATTGTAGAGTGGCTTCTGAGTATTGGCCTGATCACATTTGTTAGCTATTCTGGGTTGGTTTACAAGCAATGGACTGAACCCAGTTGCTTGGTATGGTAGGGTTGGTTGTTCATGAGAACTGTATTGCACACATTTGTTTGTTATTCTAAGATTACCCATGAGTACTGGATTGCACTTGTTTTGTTATTGTAGGGTTAGTCATGAGTACTAGATTGATGAATGTTGAAATACTAAGAAAAAAAGAGAAGCTACAATATCCAATCTGTTTTTGGATATCCAATATCCAAAATGCTTGTAAAGAATGACACAATCTTGGCACACAGGTATAAATTTGAAAAATGGAGAGGCCAAACCTCCCCTCCCCTTTTAAGTAGTCACACTTTCCACCGAGGCGAAAACGATAGACCAGCCACTTCTACTTTCCTGGCAGCCACTGTTCAGAGCTGATTAAGAAATAGTCTCAGAACTAATAGTGTCACATTTAAAGCCAAATTGGACCAGTTGGAAACATTGCACAAATGCCAAGTTACTTGTACCTAAGCAGTATTTTCTTGATTTCTAAGTTCTCATCCTCTGATGATTTCTAAGTTTCTCATCTTCTGATACAGGGACAACCAGTTATCTGTTACTGATGGACAAGGAGTTTTTGGGCAAGCTCCACACTGTTGGGCAACTCTTCAACCTACAAACCTTTCAGTAGGTTTTTAAGGCTCTTCTCTTTTCCATAAATGCTTTGAGAATTAGTATCAGGGCACATGCCTTGTGCCGGTGGTATTTCCTTGGAACTTTTCTTGTGCTGGCGGTCGCTGAGGCTGGTGTAATGCTTTACAGGACTTGAGCTAGTGTAGGTTGGTGAAACGCCACTAACATCAGTGGAGCTAAGTCGATGTCCAGCAGCTGAAGATAGGACCCCATGTCTGCATTAGCCCTGTTTCTGACAATTCCGTCTTGCTGTCACTGTAGGTGACGCTCAAGTGGGAGTGCTGGCGTGGCCACTAGTTCTTTAACCACTGTGCCATAGAGACCTACTTTGAGACGGCTAGACATTTTCCATATTGGCAGCCCCTGAGAGCCCCCTCTTCCCATTTAGCTGGCACCTCACCAGGTCCCTTTTAGAAATATGGGACGGCAGGATGAATGCGTCCCCCGACCCCCACACTAGTAACCCCTGCATTAGACGACACAGTGGTTAACATGTCGGCTCGCCCCGTCTACACTAGGACCTCCACTGTTGCCACCATGAGTGAAGTTGCGCCAGTGGAGAGTTTTAAGGAAGGGAGCCTGCTGTGGGCTAGACAGAGTGTGAATGGGAGGCCGCATTGCTTTCCATTGGGATTTGAGGAGGCAGGTTTGGCTAGAAGGCTACGTATTGGGTCAGCGTTCTCATTGTGCATGTGTTTCCCTTATTTTCCAACAGCACCATTAGCACTGGAGGAGGGGTTGGTTTGTTTGTAGAGCAGGTTGTATCAAACCGCGCTCTTGTGTTTCGGGGTTGTTGTTTTGTTTTCGTTGTTGTGCTTTCGGCACAGCTTTGCCTTTGCTATTATCCTTTACAGGAAGTCCACACCAACACTAACAGGCTAGTTTCAGGAAGGATTGTTTACCTTGGAGATCTTCTGAAGGGAAATCCACTGTTTTATGAGCGAAAAGCAGATGGAGCGCTCGCGTGTGTGCAGTGACCACAGGGGGCCTGGGAGGCCATTTCGCCTCACCTCTGGTTGGCATCGCTCCCACTTGTGGATGGCTAACTCTTTTGTGGTTTAATTCCCATTGAGCCGTTAAGTGGTTTTAATAAAGGAATAAAAAGAGACTCTTTGGATAGCTCACTATTGCACTTCCAGCGAGCCCTGCTTGTGATTATCCCACTTACATCAACATGGCGTGCAGGACCCAGAAGCCGATGTTTGCATTGGCGACCTACAGTGCCAGCCCCTAAATAGCTTAGCAGGCCTTGATTGCATTTCCTCCCAATTGTGCAGAAGCTGATTACAGCAGTCACCGTGTAAATATTCAGCTTATGTTTGCTGCCGGTACCTGTGTTGTCCCCTGGATAGAAAGGAAGCAGGGCTCAGTTGTAACTAATCTAAAGGAGATTTTGTATTAAGTCTGCTGGACACAGAGGGACCCTGTGGTTCTTTCTGGCTCTTAAGCTCCCAGACTGCTGAATATACCCTGTGCTGCCTAGGGTCACCAAACAGGGACTCTCATTGGAGTAAGAAGTCACGGAAGGGGATTGTTGTTCTGTTGTTACTTCTGTGCCCTCTCTCTCAGTTCTTACGCTTGCACACACCCATGCGCATACGCAATAAGCACATTGCTCTACCTGCTGCAAAAGGCCTTCTAGAATTACAGAACCGCTGACCTGCTGATGTTCTGTGCACTAGGAGAGAGAGAGAGTCCCCTGCATAAAGGAAATAACAGCACAGCAAAATGGGGACCGGGCAGGGGGGAGTAGAGCAAATACAGTAATGACATTGACAGGGATGAAGAATCCACTCCCAGGTTTCTGCCACATAGTTTTATTTCAACGAATAAATATAGCTCAGAAGAGAATTCCCCGAAGATCTGGCGATGCCAATAAATATAATAATCCTGGATGGGGCTGGGGAAAAGAGGAAACCTGCCACTTCCTTTGAGGTGACCTGCTTGAGACAAGGGAAGGTGTCTGTCTCTTGGCTCTGTGAGTGGCCCTGTCCGAACATCCGCATTAGAAGCCACGTGCTCCTGCTCTTCAGCGGTGACATTTCCCTTGTGCTTGGATTGAGAAACAATCCCCAGTTTTAATAAGATGATTTGCTTTGCAAATGTCTTGGTTATTGGTAGCACATCCAAGCTTTGAACTGCCAGCCTTGTGGTTGACAGCAGAATCCCGCTAAGGGTACGTCTACACTGGAATAAAAGACCCACGGCACAGCCGTGGCTGGCCCACATCAGCTGACTCAGGCTCGTGGGGCACGGGCTGCACAGCTAAAAATCTGTGGAGACGTTCGGGCTCAGGCTGAAGCCTGGACTCTGGGACTCTCCCCCATCGCAGGCTCCCAGGGAGCCCGAACACCTATACGGCAATTTTACAGCCCAAGCCCAAGTCAGCTGAGCTGGGCCAGTGGCGGGTGATTAATTGCTGTGCAGATATATCCTAAGAGGAACCATTAGTGGTGGAACCATGAGTGAGCAGAGGCCGGTTCTGGAAAACGATGAGCTGGGTCCTAGTTGCTTTCTATTGCAAAAGGACTGTAGGTTTCTCTTTCAAGCCTATGCTCTGCTCATGTAGATGGATTTCTAGTCGTGATCCTCCTGAGTGCCTGAGTTCGGTTCAGATAAGTCCTCAAAATCAGAATGCTTGTCCAGACCTTGGCCCAGAGTCTACTGACCAGATAACTGGGTCCCTGGCCTAAAGGCTTTGTCTTATGCCATGTGGCTAGTCCAGCAGCTCAGACTGACTTAAAATAGTAGCACTGGGGCCACACCCCTTTTTTCACCAGCCACGCGCGTGCACCAGAGCCAAGAAAGGTCTGATGCAGGAGCTACTACAGTGGCCATATGCCACCCATGCTTCCGGCACGCCAAGGGAGTCCTCAGTTGGCCACTGACAGCAGGTTTGAGTCTGCCAAGGAGCTGGCCTCTCCACTGTGCCGAACTGGGCTGGAAATCTCAAAAGAGTGGTCTTTCCCAGGAGATCTCTGGCACGTCCACTCCATGGCTTAATAGTGGCACTTAGCGCATCATCAATCGCTTTACAAATATGAATTAATTTAGCCTCATCACAGCCCCACTGTGAGCTGGGGGCTTTCAGATGGGGAAATTGAGGCATAGAGAGTGAAGTCACTTGTTGAAGGTCACCCAGCAGGTACACAGTAGTAGAACCTAGGCCTCCTGAATCCTAGGTGGTACCCTGTCCACTGGGCCACACTGGCTAGGATTAGACTGTCCTGCTTCCCGGAACTAGGAAATTCAGAGGCCCTCGTAAATGAAAGACGTAATCCTGGTATTTTCAAATCTTAAAGGTTGGTTCAAATTCATGGGGGTCTGTTCTTATCACCTCTCTCTGGGAAAACATGATTTTTCAGCTCTTTTGCTATTGATGAGTGTTTTTTTTCATCGATCTGCTGCAGTCCAACAAGGGCGTTGCCAGCCACCTAGTATCGTTGATCTTCTGTCCCCTGTACCATGCTGGAGATGGGTCACCTGGGAAGCTAGAAGGATGTCCCTCAATAGTGACACCATCCCGCCTGTGCATAACTCAGATCGGTGTTTTGAGGAAATCTACAGTTCAAAGTAAAATGGAACGAGGAGTAGGATTTCCATGTGTGCTGTCCGGCATGAAAAGGCTGAATTGTACGGAGAAGGTTGGAAAAGACAGTTAGCTTAATGGGCAAGCAGGGAGTAGATAGTAAAAAGGGTAGAATGCTAATCACTTAACTGCATTCCCTGTTAGAACAATGGCCTCTCTCCCACCCACTTCCTTCAGCATTTATTTCATCCTTGCAGTAGTAAACCCTCAGCCCACACGGTGAATGTAGTAGCCTCAGGCCAATTCACGAGAGGAGGATAGCAAGAAAACATAGTGAGATGTCAGAGGAGATTCCAAGCTATTTTACCAAACACTGGAGGGATTTCCCCCTCCCCTCCCCTTTGGTTTTCAGAATAATTTTTCAAGAGCACATGTGCAAGTCATCTAAAGGGAACAGAACAGTGAGGACCAGGGGCTGGTACACGGTGTTCCCTTCGTGTACTGTTCAGAAATTAGATAAAAGAAACAAAGGATGATGCAGTGAACAAAGCCCCCATCAGGACTCGCAGAGAGGTTTGTTCTGACCCTTTCAGAAATGAAGGTCAAACTGGAAGTCCTCAGGTACTGGAAACTGCTCCTGCCTGCCTAGGACCTGGAGGCATTTGCCACTAGCAAAACACGATCAGGAGTCCGTAACATTGGTAGTAAATTAAGGCCAGAACTTGAGGCAAGGTAGGTCGAGCTTTTCTCTAACAAAAAGCCTTATCTGCATTTTCAGGGAACCAGTACAGTACATCATTCTATCATCCTGTCTGTTATACACACAGAGAACAGAAAACAAGCCTGGTTGGCACCCCCGTCTCATCAGTGAGATGGAAAGTGGGTACCTGGTACAATCAGAGTGCTCGTTAGCGTAAACTCTTGTGAATGGAGACATCTCCCCTCCTTTGCTCTTGCCACTCCACCTGCCGGTATCTCCATCTGCGGCTGCTGTACCCTTGTGATTCACAGCATGTACAGCAGTAAACGTGGGGTAGCTCCCCTACATCCCATCTGGATTGTTTGTTTCAGGTCCCTCTCTGTTCCGAGTGGAATGATTGTGCATAAATGCATCACCACGTTCGCATTGTTCATGCATGAAGGGATCACAGCATTTCTCTTCCCACTCCCTCCCCAACCCTCCTCTGACTCCCCACTATGCAGCTTCACCGTAGTTTGCATAATTTCCCTTTGCAGCAGGAAATAAAACCTGCTTAAAGCACTGCCAGTCAATCAAGCTAGGTTAAAAATATGCTTGTAGATTAGTTTTGATTGAATTTAAAAATAATAATAAGAGGAAGAAGATGAAGAGGGGTGCAGGAGCGAAGCCAGCATGGCCTTTACTATGTCATTTGGTTTCATGTTCTGCACAAGAAAACATGTAAAATATGTAAACAGAGCTCTCCAAGATTGTAATGTAGCTACAAAGCCACAGATACACAGACATGCAGGGTGCTGTTCTTCAGCAGAACGGAATGCCATCCTCAAAACCACACGCTCATTTCTTTAAGCCTGAAAGTAAACTTTCTCATGCCAGCAGTGGAGAATTTATGTTTTTCTTTTAAATGAAGGCTTGTCTGGGCTGCTGGTCCAGAGCATTGTAGGCATTTAGGCCTACCTTGTCAGAAAGGTATTTGGTCCTGCTTGGGGATTGGTCCTGCTTTGAGCAGGGGGTTGGACTAGATGATCTCCTGAGGTCCTTTCCAACCCTGATATTCTATGATTCTAAAGGACCACCATCTCTAGGTATCGCTCAATTTTTGGGTGTCCAACTTGAGGCACCTTCACGAGGGATGATGTTCAGGGGATGGGTGCTCACTCTGCCAGTGTCTGAAAGTCAAGCCACTTGAAGAGGTGTCCGGCACCCAAGATCACTCGCTGGATTTGAAAATGCGAGACCTTGGGGCCAGATTCTCAGCTGGTATAAACTGGCCTATTACCATTGGCCACTGGTTCCTCAACTCAGGGACCTAATATTGAGGAATCCAAAATTAGTGACCATGTTTGAAAAGGTTGGCCTTAAGGCCTGATTTTCCCTGTTCCCTTTGAAGTCACTTCAGTAGGAGTGTCGGATGCGCAGCAGCTCCAAAAAGCAGGCTTAATTCTCCACTCAGAGGAATAGGTGCAAAGCCCATTGGTATCAGTGGAAGCTGTGCAATATATCTGATCCCACAACTAGGCCCTCAGGACCCAGTTTTCAATCATGGATGCCTAGGGGCCATGTTGTGAACTTCGGACTCAGTGCTAGTGTTATTGACATGAGCAGTCCCACTGGCTATGTGTGTGAGTCTGGGATGGTAGCACACATTTCCGCAGAGCATTTTGGTCTCCTTCCCACCTGATTTCACTCGGATTGCTCTTGTGCATAACTACTCACTAATGTCAGTAAGGGGGTCACAGCACGGCTCTAAGTTATTATAACGCTTTGCACTTCTAGCAGAGGTGACTTCACTATCACTTGTTAATTAATCCTTACATCACTCCTTTGAGGCAGAGCAATAATGAGAAAATTAAGTCCCAGAGTAGAGGTGACATGTTCACAGTCATGCAGTGAGTCTGAGCCAGGAACTTTAAACTTACATGTCCTGATTCCCAGTGGCATGCTTGAACTGTGGCCATAAAGAATGTATGCTTGTGAGCAAGCAGGGAATTACACATACCAAACTGGCGATCACCTACTTTCCATGCACCCATATATATTTGTGCAAAGAGTGAGCTGACTGCACCTGCACATTTCTTATGAACTCAGCTTGCACTTCTAGGGTTTAAAGATGTGGCCTTTGTTTCCAATATAAATGAAACTTGTGTGAAGCATTAACCATGCGGGTGTTTTAATGCAGGCCCTTGAAGTCAACGAGTGGCAGATTTTCCAAGGTATTTAGGTGCTTAAAGAAATGCATGTTGGACACCTAACTCCCACTGAGTTTCATTGGGAGTTAGATGTCTAACCTGGTTTGGAGCTTTGAAAATCCCACTAGACACCTATCTGCATCTTCAGGCACTTTAATACCTTGAAAACCCAGCCTTCAGAGTCAAGTAGCTTCCTCCCTGATACAGACCTGCACTATTCCCTACCATAAACTATTGGAAAACCGTACTGGAATATGGAGTTTCTGTTCTATCCCCGGTAGTGATTTCTGAGATCGGCTGAGCCTGCAACAGCTGTGATCACTCCTACTCTATCTTCTGAAGGGACTACACCTGGGGGAGATTGAGACTGGAGTAGCTGTGAGCTCTCTCTCATAGACCGTGCTCCTGCTTTATTCCCTACTGTGACTTCTGTTGGGAAAGACAGGGACTGGAGTAGCTGTGAGCTCTCTCTCACAGATTGCGCTCCCATTTCTGTTGGGAAAGACAGGGACTGGAGTAGCTGTGAATTCCCTCACTATCCTGGGAAGTTCTGGGGGGAAATGCTCCGAACACTCTTCTGGTTTCATTCATCAAAGTTTGAAGCTCATCAGAGCTACCGGAGCTGTTCTGCAGTCTGATAAAAGTGACGGGCTTGCCCAGACACCTGCAGCAAAATCGCACTTGGATGCAGATGTGAACGGTTGCATGCCAAAGGAAGCAACTGGCTGCTGCTCTAGGAAGGGTCTCCTTGGATGGTCCAACTCATTTAGGGGAACTCATTTATGTGGTGGCAGTTTTGTTAGTCAGCAGTTTTAGTCCGACCGCCAAAGAAGCCCTGGGAAGCGCGTGTGCTCTTTCTGGTTTACACCCCACAAGCCATCCTTTCAGATGTTAAGAAAAACAAGCCACAAGACCATTTAATTTCAATTTGTGCCTGCTGACGTATGGCTGGATAGTTGAGATGAGGCCAAAGTACTTTGATTGTTGATTGTTGAAGTACAAATGTATCACACACACACACACACACACACACACACACACACACACACACACACACACACACACACACACACACACACACCACTGCTGCCACCCAGAGTATCTCTTCTCTGTGTATTTTCTCCCTGGATGTTGTAGCCAATTGAAGTCTGGTGACAGGCCAGAGCAAATGTGTGCCTCTTTCCTGATACCCTTTAAAATTTGAGGCATATTTAAGTTCTCACATACCTAGAGAAGGCAACTCCTTTCCTGCTTGAGTATTGCAGAGAGTTGTGCAGTTTAGAGAGACAGAAGGAGACAGAAAGAGGGAGAGGGAGGTTGGTGCCCTCACTTATTCTTGCCTGTGGACGCTCTGTGTGTTGGGGGTTGTATGTCATTTATACGGTATATTGTCTTGGTAAATAACCCTACACACCACTGAAAAAACATGATTCTAACGCTGAAAATAAAAGGCCTGGAAACTCATCTTTTTCAGCACATGAAAAGGTTTTGTTCTTTCAACACGCAGATGTTTTTAAGTGAAAAATCACTCCTTTGACCTTTCCTGAATGGGACCGTGTGGTCAGAGCTGACATTAACCGCTGCACGACTATAAGCTTAGCCAGAAACTTTCAGAGAACATGTGGAGCGCCTTTGCTGTCTCATCGTTACCCTCAAGCTGCCATTGATGGTTCTGTGGTTCTGGGCACTTGAGCTATTAAGGGAAAGAGATTGATGGCCAGATAGCTGTTTAGGGTCCAGGGCTTCAGCCCTTGAAGCCAATGGGAGTTCTGTTTGAGTAAGCATTGCAGAATTGGGCCCTGCACTTTCACTTCATCTTAATTTTGCAGCTTAATGTTGTTTTTGTTTGAAATTTTGTTCATTGTTTGGGTGGGTCCGAGTGTCTTTGTTGCCCAAGTATCTTCTTAGTCAGTATGTTCTTATTATGGGCAACTAATAATCATACGAGAGCTCCTTTTGGATTAATTGTTGTCGCTGCCTGGCTTTCTATAGCCGGATGCGTATTTTATCCATCCAAGTCAATCTTTGCTACCTCTTTGTGTGGGGATAGGGAGGGAAAGCTGTCGGGTAGGTTTTAACAGGCCTGATTCTGCTCAGACGTGCACGAGCGCCTCACCAGTGTTGCGTCCATCGAATCAGGACCATTGAGATCATTTTTTGCCCTTCTGTCTGCCTAAATTCATGCCACTTTTCTCTGTTGTTGGCAACTTGACTTTGTAATGGGACTTGATGCCAGATGGGTTCCTCCTTAAAAAGACTCTTTGCTCTGCCCAGTGGTCGTAAAAGCCTGTTGAATGAGATTGTTTGTCTTTACAATGACACTAATACCACAACCCCCGCGAGCTATTCCACAAGCGTTTTGCTATAGGCAGTGCTGGCTTGTCCAATTTTGAGACATTTAAATTGGGAACCCAACTGTGCCAATGATAATGTTCTGGCTAGTGTCTTTTGTTTACCATTGCCTCCTCCTGGACAGGATATAAAATCTGCTAAAGCACTTAGCAATCTGCGATGACGTCACCCTTTTGTGAGTGGTGGTGTGAAAGGTGGATGCAAGAGATACTGCTGCGGAGAGTTAGCTGAGAAATTATTTTAGTTTTAACGGGAGTGACCTGAGGTTTTTGAAGCTAAAGGTACAAAGGTCCTACTTTGAGCTGTATCCGACGTGCTCCATGGCCTTTTTATGTATATTAGCTGGCATTTGTAATCTGTTTAGACATTTGAACCAATGCCCTTTCTTAGTTGAAAACCGCCGTTATTTACACTGTAGTTACAAGAACTGCCACACTAGAACAGTTCCGAACAGAGCTAGTATAGGTGATGCAACTGTTTCAATGCAACAGCTTTATTCCAAAGTACTCTGTTAAATAAACAGTAACCGTGTGATATATATAAACAGGAACACATGGCAAAAGTGTGTTATACAGAATGCCCCCATGCTTCCGATGAGTTCAGATGCTCTGTTGCTTTGCAATTTGTGCCATCATTTACTTACACCTACACTCGCTTTGCACTTGTGTAAATGATGGCATAAGGTGCAGGGTACTACTGCATCACACTCGTAGCTACCCAAGAAATTCTGGCATGTAGTATAACTGCATTTATTAAACAAGGTTATTCATAGAATCATAGAATCATAGAATCATAGATTCTAGGACTGGAAGGGACCTCGAGAGGTCATCGAGTCCAGTCCCCTGCCCGCATGGCAGGACCAAATACTGCCTAGATCATCCCTGATAGACATTTATCTAACCTACTCTTAAATATCTCCAGAGACGGAGATTCCACAACCTCCCTGGGCAATTTGTTCCAGTGTTTAACCACCCTGACAGTTAGGAACTTTTTCCTAATGTCCAACCTAGACCTCCCTTGCTGCAGTTTAAACCCATTGTTTCTGGTTCTATCCTTAGAGGCTAAGGTGAACAAGTTCTCTCCCTCCTCCTCATGACACCCTTTTAGATACCTGAAAACTGCTATCATGTCCCCTCTCAGTCTTCTCTTCTCCAAACTAAACAAACCCAGTTCTTTCAGCCTTCCTTCATAGGTCATGTTCTCAAGACCTTTAATTGCCATTTTAATTTTTTTTAGTGACTAAGTAGGTCTGAATGAAATGTTTGCAATGAATCTCTGACCCATGCAAAATCACCTGGTTTGGGGTTTTATTATAAATTCAGAACTCAAACCAGCTTTGCCAAAAGGTTCGGCAAAGATCACTCACCTCTTGTGAACACTTGGGTATGGATCCAGGCCAATTTGGGCCCAGTTCCGAGCCAATCTGGACTAAGTTATGGTTTTGTATTGATACCAGATGAAGGTCATGGTTTCATGTGATTTTGATTTGAAATTCATTTGGTTTTAAATGAATTTGCTTTGAGTTGGGGGTACATTAGAACCAGAAAGACAAAGCAAAGCTCAGAATGTGCAGACCCAAATGGATTAAAAAAACAAACACAATGTTCACACAAACCTTTTGGAAGTGAAATAACCACATTTTGCATAAGGCTGTAATTATGTAGCCTTGAGTCATGTAGTAATTTCAGACACACTTACAGCCAGGGCCAGATCCTCAGCGGACGTGAATCAATATAGCTCCAGTGGACTTCTGTGAAGCTACACCGCTTTACACCAGTGGAGAATCTGCTAATTAGATACCTCTTTTTCATACTCTCTGTTTATATACAATACACTTCATAATGTCATTTTCCCATAAGAACAAATACTACCATGTTTGTTGCTGTTAACATAAAGGGCACTTACCCACATCTCAGTTACACTAGTACAAATCAGCAGTAACTCCATTGAAGCCAATGCAGTAACACCACTCTAAAAGCAATGCCAGTGAGACCAGTAACTGTGTTTCAACATGTATAAAGCTCACGTTTCAATGAACCAAAAAACAAAACACCTCAATGGAAAATTGGGATTCATCAGTAGGAAACCTGCTAGAATATGGATCAAAGGGGCAATGAGCCAAGACAGCATTGAGACTATGTATTGACAGACCAATAGCACAGTAACTTTCAAGCCACAGATGCCAGCGGCCGTACCAGATTCAAAAGGAAACTATTCTTGTTGAGAACTTGCTCGGCAGCCTGGTGGTAGGACTTTGTACTGCCGTGCAGGAGACATAGGTTTGATTCCCAGTCCTAGAGCCAAATTCAGCTCTTAGTTACATTGGTGAAATTGACAGATGAAGTTTCCTCTCGCCCCTGAGCCAAGAGAATCTGGGAGTCATATAGAATCGATGTGTTCACCCAGAGGGTGGAACAGCCTCCAGTGAATTAAGCAGACGGTTGATGAGCAGCATACAGTTCTTTGGCGTGAAGGATGGTGGCCATGCCGTGGGTTTTTCTCACTTTGCCCCAGCTCTGTGAAAATGCGGGGGAACGTACAAGAGAAAAAGGCAAGAGCAGCACAGATCTGTAATGGATTGAATAGTCTGAAGAGAACCCTTAATCTTCAGATGGAGGCTTACAAGCAAACTAGAACGGAGCCTTTGCTGAATTTCTAAGATGTTCACGTAAACTTTGCCTCAGTACTTCTTAGTTCCGAACGGGACAAGAACGAAAGGTTCTCCAAGCCAGGAGAAAGGCTGTTCTTTGGGTATTTCTGGACTGGAATTGAAAGTGGATTGCTGGATACCTCATGAGTAAGCCTGTTTCTGTGAGATTTCCATCCCAGCTTTGCAGACTCCTGAGGTTTGGATAGTTCAGATAAACTGCCAGATTATTGGGTGTTTGTTTGAACCCAAACTCTGACCCTTTTAATGGTTCACTCATCACTAGTATAGACAGTTTCACCTTCCTGTAACCCCAAATCCCATTTCCTAGCTTAAATGAAGAGCAAATAGCAGCAATTTGGAGCCTTTAGTACAGACTGGCCCCACTGTGCAGTAGTAGTGAAATCATGTCATGTATATGTGGCAGTCATCCTGGCTTTAATATTAGGTAATAAGCAGGCAGAAGCCTTTCTGAAAACTGTCTGCTGCATCTGTGTGTAGCTTTATTGGATGAAATATACTTGAGAATATGTCCTCTTCTTGACTGGGGAGGACAACCTCCGAATTCTGACATCAAAGGGTTAAATATTTCCTTTTGGAGGGATACGCTAAGATGTTTTTTAAGTCTGCATTTGAGATTCTTTGGCACTGCTTTTCCAAAGCTGGCCTGCAGACAAATTTGCTGGGGTGAACGTAAAGAACATTCTGCAGCGAGGCCAGCTAGAAACTTTAGAAATGGAGCTGTTTATTATTATTATTTATTATTTATTTGTGGCAATTCTTTCATTAGTTCCCTAAGGAACTGAATGCATCCAGTTTGTCCTCCAGCAGATCATATGTTGATCAAAAGGGTTTTCCTGACCTTCGTAATTATTATAACTGCTCAGCGCTGGGTAAACCAAACCTCTGAGGCTATGTCTACACAGCAAAGAAAATCCCCTGGCTGGCCCGTGCCAAGCAATCAGGCTTGCAAAGCTTGGGCTGCTGCGCTGTTTCATTGCTATGTAGACTTCCAGGCTCAGGTTCAAGCCCAAACTCTGGGACCCTCCCATCTTGCAGGGTCACGGAGCCCAGGTTCCAGTCCAAGCCCAGACGTCTACACAGCAGCGAAACCGCCCTGCAGCCCAAGCCCTGCAAGCCCGAGTCGGCTGGCACGGGCCAACCACGGATGTCTAGTTGCTGTGTAGACATACCCTAAGTTACCAGTAGCATGCCAGGTGTACCACGACTCGGAGGCAAGTGCTGAAGGCGCTTCAGCTGCTAGGCCTTCTAATCACTAACCCTGGTGGGTCCCAGTAGCCATTAAGGATAAGTCCACACTGCAGTTAAAAGCCTGCCGCTGGCCTGTTGCTTGCTGACTCACACTCACAGGGCTTCGGGCAAGGGCTTTTGTTTGCAGTGCAGGCATAGCTTAAGACCCCTGGCTAAAGCGAAAGGGTGTTTGACTAGGGCTGGCAAGAAGGGAAAAAGTTGCAGGTACTCTAAGTACAGAGGCTTTAACGGTTACAGTCTAAAATGAGAAATAGCCGTTCTTGTTTGGGCCCCCGGGCTGCCCAGTTGAGGGTTTAGGCTCTTCAGAGCAAGTGGCTGGGGCTCTGCCGTCCAGTTTCTATGCAAAGTAAGTAGGAGCTTGCAGATTTCCAGGCCAGGCTCCCTGAGTGGTGTGTCTCTCTCTCATTGGGGCCCGTCTGCACCAGCTCCCATAAGTCCCAGCTGAATGTCTGACAGTCGAACCCTGCTCCACATCTGTTCCTTAGCTTCTGCTGCAACCTACGCTGTATGCAGTGCACTCTGGGTTTCTCTTCTCTGCAGCTCCTGGCTAGCCATGTCGTTGCTGCTTCCAGGTCACTTGACCTTCTTGCTGGTTCGGGGGTGTCTGCCCCTCCTCCTCCCTTGCCCACCGGAGGAGGGAGGAGGTTGATGGGAACCGTAGTTTCCTGCTTAGCAGATCCATCACACCTTCTACAGTTCCTGTGCAGGACTTTGTGTCCCAGCACAAATATACCTGTCATGGTGAATTGTAACAGTAGAACCCATTGGGGGCTTGCTCTTTTGCAAACAGTACTGTGTTCGGCATGTTTCATCGCAAAGGATCCCAAAGCAATTTTATTGCTGTAATCCTACAAACAGGAATTGCTTTGGCCAGTGCTGAAATGCAGCACCCCCCGCCCGGCTACAGCAGGAAGCAGTGGGCCCTTAACAGCACACCACAACGCCACATATCAGCATCGCATCCAGGAACATGACATCCACTTTAAACTGGCTCACCAGAAAGCCACCTTGCTCATTGTCACCAGATGAGACACTGGTGTAGCTCTGATGACCAGCAGCAAGGCTTGATTTGGAGGAAGTGAGAACAGACCAGATCATACACTATGGTCTTGTCTATGCACTGGAGATTTGCCCACTTACAGCAATCGGAGGCCACCTACCTGGGTAGCTGCACTGGCTCAAACTCCTGGTATAGATAGGCACAGCTGCTGTGCCTAATTGCAGATTTTTCCTTATGTCTGTTTCAAGTAGGGATGAGTCCCATCAGTGCAAATAGGAGCTTCGTTGACTGCACTTGGGGTTGCTTTGGTGCAGCTACACAAGTGGCTGGAATCCCCAGTGTGTATAAAGTCTGTGGCGGTCTGGCCAGCCTCCCTGAAGGGGAATGGCTGGGCTGAATGGTACATGACCCATATATGCTTGCTTGCTTGCAGAGGCAGATCCTTCATGTGTCTATGTACTTACACAGGCCTCATCATGATAGCATCTGAGTGCCTCACTGTCTTTCATGGATTTTATCCTCCCAGAAACCCTGTCAGATAGGGAATTGTTCCCTCATTTGTAGGTTAAAAGTGTTGGGCTTCTAGTAATGAGGATCTGAACCTAGAGCACTTTGGTGCTGTGGACCGTCACATAAACTGGCACGGATGCTTGAAAGGGAAACATGTGGTAGCTCCTAGTAAGCATGTATGTACTTTGCAGTTGCTTTGTGGCAATCAGTAATTGGCTAGAACTGAAAAAAGGATACATTCACCGTGCTCATTAGAAGGAATATTGAAATGGTGAAATCTGTCAGAGAGTGGGACACTTAATCTAATCAGCAAAAAGAACGAGGAGTACTTGTGGAACCTTAGAGACTAACAAATTTATTTGAGCATAAACTTTCGTGAGGACGCCTCGTTCTTTTTGCTGATACAGACTAACACGGCTACCACTCTGAAACCTTCATCTAATCAGGTTGTTATGGCACAACCCTTAAGGAACTTGACCACACTAGGGAAATTTGCTATCAATTGCTAACTCCAGCATTCACAATGTTACAACTCCTGCAGCCATTCTTAACACCACATGGATTAGACTTGCTCAGACCCCTGTCAATCACAGCTTTCCACTTGATCTTCACCCACCCCCCCATCCCCTGCAATGTTTTGAATTGTTTGCATAAGCAGTGACGGGGTCAGCCTCAGAAGGTTGGGATGCTTATCTGAACCTTTTTCAAACTAGCCAAATCTACTGAGACTGCAAAATCGAAGTAGAAATCTCGGTGCAGGCTTTCTTGTGAGAAGTTATGGATTCTGCTTATGTTCCCAGATAGAACCAGAAAGAGCTACAGTTCACAAAAAGTGAAAACTAGCTATTTAAAAGTTATCAGAGTTTTTCTGATCCTGAACAATGGTTTGTTTTGGGTTTTGTTCAAATTTTTGGTGAAGGTCTGGGCCTGTTTTTAATATTGGTTCTCACACTTCTTTTAAGTGGCATTTAAAATGAGCCAAACCCCAGCTCTCCTGTTTCTCTCAACCAGCTTTTTGTGCTGATAAAGTTAGTAGAGAAACAAGAATAAGAACGAAACAATATAAAAGCAGTGAGATCTTTGTTCATGTCAAAGAGTTCTATGACCATTTAAACTGCAGATGTGGGTAAGATACATTTCCTAACTGGAGAGGTATTAAAATAAAACCCGTGCTCCCAATAAGAGAGAGGCTGCTGAAAATGCAAGAAAGGAGAATTGCGAAATGATACATGTTGAATTGTTGGACTGGATTTCAAATGCCAAAGATAGTTTATGTAAAGTCTTGCACTGTTGTAAAATGTAACACTATCCACTGGCTAGCCTCAATGAAGCTTGGTCCCAGTTGTTTAAAAAAAAAAAACAACCTAAAAATCTTCTTCCAGCCCATTAAAGCTGATTTATATTTTGTGCATAGATTCCTCTGCACTGGGCCTTTAGGGATTCAAATTATAGAAGCCATTACCTCACTTTTGGCCAATCCGATTGCTCCGTTCCCAAGCATTCCAAGCACTCTCAGCATTTGCCTGCCGAGACCGGGAACGGAGTTCGGTGCACAATTACTGAATGGACATTGTATTTTTCACTATCAAAATAGCTCTTGTAATACGCTCAGTTCCCATTTTAAAAACAACAACAACAGTGGCGTAGGTTCAGGGAATGGGCTATTTGCAATGTATTGTCTTTGGAGCTCTCAGTTGAGGCCCCACTTTTGCAGTCAGACCCACTACTGCACCCAACGGAACACAGCTCTGCCCAGTGCAGGGTCCCAAGTGCAGAATCAGGGCCTTAGAACCTCTCCTTGGTACGTTTCTGGTTAACACACACGATTGAGGTGCCTTGGCCTCCAGGTTTGGATTCTTGTCTTTGCTACCAACTTGTGTGACCATGAGGAAAACACTTCACCTCTCTGTGCCTTGTGTTCTCCAGATAATAATGTTACTGAGTTTGCAGAGGGGCATCAGTCAAGGACATTGAGATCCTTGAATTGAAGGCATCCTACATTTGCAGTTGTGGTTTTAATGTTCAAAGTGCTACAGCTTTGCTATTCTTCCACTCCGTTTTCTCCAGAGGCAGCACTATGGGGGCTAATAATTCACAGCCACATATATACATTTAAAAAACAATCTCACTTAGCTATGATGTTGCAAGAGAAAATCCATGTAATTTCCTGAAGATTATTTTTCATGTCTTCCATACTGACCGTTCTCTGGGTTTCTTAGGCACTTAAATCCCGGTACCCTGCCTAGCCCTTTTCACCCATCCTCGCATTTCCGATATGCCACATTTGTTCTTGAGCAGAATGGAGAGGTTTGCAGAGAATCCCATCACGTTTTCACCTCTGCCTCACTGGGGCTGCTATGGGATGAATTGTAGATGTGAGGAGAAGGTGATTTTGGTTAAAGAAACTAATTAATAAGATCACCATTTTCCTATCAGGCCCCATGTGGAGGCAATGCATCCCTGATTGCATGTATTTTCAATTTCACATGGTCACCTGTAGCCATCCTGAAGAGAGAGCCAGCTAGTAACAGTTAGTAACAGCAGGTTTTAAATAGAAAGACACAGTGTGTAGATAGTGCTGGCTGCGTCAACAATATCTTATGTGTCTATGTATCTAAGAGGCAAAGTAGGTGAAGTAAGATCTTCTATTGGCCCAACTTCTTTACAAGCTTTTGAACTACACAGTCTTTTCCAGGTCCAGGGAAGGAGTGCTTCAAAAGCTCGAGAGCTGGTACCTCCACTAACAGAAGATGATCTAATAAAAGCTATTACCTCTCCTACCTTGTCTCTCATATCCTGGGACTAATATGGCTACAAACAGCACTGGCAAATATCTTTCTGTCCATCTATTATTTTAGAACAATGGGAGCAAAGTTACACTGGGCACTTTTGAAAACTCCACCCTTAACCAATTAATCACAAAAGGAGACTTTCTTTTGGCAAACACAATGTCACTATGAGTCTGGTGTTCCTGTTCGTGGTGTCATTGTGGAACAATCCAGTGGTGTGCATGACCTAAAAATAATGATGTCTAATAACCTAATGGTATGAAAAGTAGCATTTTCAGTTCTTACAGACACCAGCACTTCTTTTGACAGTCATATCCATTTCATGCTTGAATCTGAATCCATTGTGACATTTCCCTGTGTTGGTCAGGTGTGCCGAACCAAGGTGATGGACCTGAGTGATGTGGTGTCTAAATATGCCTGGTATCCCTGCACAGCCAACTTACCGTATTCCCATATGACTCAGACCATTTTCTGGCTAAAGGTAAGAGATACACACCTACCAGTGCAACGACGTTCCTTTTTTTTGACTTACCTTTTTTTCAAAATTAAAAAACAAAAAGTTTTGAGCGTAGACAAAAGAAGACTTTTGTGTGATTTGTGACAGGAATTGCTACTGAAAAGTGATGCTTTTGTTGTATCTTACAAACATAAAAAACCATGAACCATTCCAGTTCTGCACCGGATTCTCTATGCTTTCTTCTTCTCTCCCAGGCATATTTTTCTCAGCCCATGGTAGCTGCTGCTATCATTGTCCACTTGGTCACCGATGGAACACACTACCTGGATCAGAAGCAGGAAACGATCACTGTGCAACTGTTTGACACCAAGAAGCAAAACCATGATCTTGGTAAGACTGTTTTGCAATGAGCTTTGCCTTTCTTCTTCTATAGGTTTCCTCTGTTTGCTCCAGCCCAATTCAGAGTAAGGCCAGTACCTTTGTTCAGCTTTCCCACCAGCAGATTGGTGTTGCTGGAGTAGAGAGCCAGCAGGAAGACGTACCCACTTCAAGCTCCAAGAGCTGGGGTTTATTGCAAGTCTGTGCTGCTAGTCAGGTATCGTCATGCCCACTGAGACTACTCCGCAACTGATCGCTGTGGGCTAGATTTTCAGAAGTGCTCTGGTCCCTTGTAGGCATCAAAAAAAGGGCCACGTTTTCAAAAGGGCTCATCACCCAGCAGCTCCCACGGGGACCCTAGGGGCAGGTTTTTAAAAGAGCTTAGCAGGTCGGGTGCTGAGTTCTTCAGCCTCTTGCTGACATCCCTGCAGTCTTTGCAGATGGCTTCTGTGGAGGTTGCAGCCCCCAAAACCCGAAGAAGCCCATTTGCCACTGCTGTTATCCATATACTGTACCAGGTATGTGTGGTGGGGAGGAGGAGTAACCTTTGAAGGCATTCTGATGGCTGGAGTGCCGAAGGACTATTATTGTTTTCAGACACTCTCCTAAATCATTCCCCCTTTTCTGGATTTTCTTGCCCTTTCTGTCTGTAGAGAGGAGGAGAGAGGAGATGAGGGTAGGAGAAAGGATATTTGACAGGTTTTCCACTCAAAATTAACTGGGCATGAATCAAAGGCAAGTTTCTAGGGGGTTCACTCGCAGAGGAGTAAACAGGAATTTATGTGGGTGACTCCCATTTAGCACTGAATGAAATGTATCCAGATAAGCCCAGTGCATTGCTCTAGCTGACTGGGTTTCCCTAAGCGACAGTCCCGGACTATGCAGCACACCTTGAGTCAGCAGCATCCTTCTCCTTTCACAGCAGAGTGTCTTGTAGTTGTCTTCTAGTTGCCTCCTTCTTAAATATAAAGGACAGAGAGCTGACCATGGTAACTAACAGATAACATACAACTATACGGTGAGATAGACAGACTGAGAGGGCGGGGGAGAGAGAAAGGAGAAGCAGGGATCAAGGGCAAAGTTTTGAAATCTTGCAAGAAGTTGCAACATGAGTTTGGCACTCTCCAAACTGATGCCTGCAAATCTTCACAGTCAAGGGACTCTCTTCATCATGGAAAGGCCCTTTGGTCTACCCCAGGCTAGGTTGTTTTTTGTAGCTGAATGGAAGGGAAAAATATATAGGACTCAGCTTAGCAGTTCTTACTCAGCCAAAACTACCATTTACTTCAGTGGCTGTTTTACTGACTGCAGGATCAGGCCCATTCTGTGCCTTTGTGCGGTGTGTTATTAAATGCATAAAGACACACTAACTACCTACATTGAAAGGAACCTAGAGGAATTATTTTGGGGGGTCAGACCTCAAACAGGAGGTCAGACTAGATCAGGGGTCGGCAACCTTTCAGAAGTGGTGTGCCGAGTCTTCATTTATTCACTCTAATTTAAGGTTTCGCGTGCCAGTCATACATTTTAACGTTTTTAGAAGGTCTCTTTCTATAGATCTATAATATATAACTAAACTATTGTTGTTTGTAAAGTAAATAAGGTTTTTAAAATGTTTCAGAAGCTTCATTTAAAATTAAATTAAAATGCGGAGCCCCCCGGACCGGTGGCCAGGACCTGGGCAGTGTGAGTGCCACTGAAAATCAGCTCGCGTGCCGCCTTTGGCACGCATGCCATAGGTTGCCTACCCCTGGACTAAATGGTCACAGTTGCCCCTTCTGGCCTTTTATTTACAGACAGAGAGCCTTAGGTATAAGAGGCGGAAAGAGACAACAGATTTCGCTACATTTACTAGAACATGTTTTTATAGTTCTTCTGGGCTTTGTAAAAAATGAGGTCAGGGGTCCATTGTGCCTTGCCTAGGAGACAATGAGATGAGGATTGCATTTTTCCCCACCAAGACAGCATGTGAAAAATATAAGTCATGCAACCAGATAGATTAGACAGCCATGCAGATAGATCTCGCCCATGTAGGTCTGCCCAGTATGGCTCAGTCCTGTCTTGGATGGGCTCTGTCTAGGGAAGAAAGAGAGAGTTCAGTGTCCATGACCCATGCTCCCTTGTTGGGAATTAAAGTACCAATTAGTAGTGCCAGTTGTGGTGATCTGTTTTGTTGCAGACACCTGACTGCTAGGAATTGAACCAGAATGAATAAATAGCCCAACAGTGAGGACTTTGGGGCTTTCCATCAAAGACAGCAGAAATGTCCAAGGGATTTGGAATCCTGGGATTCCAGTAGAGCACAATTTACGAATTAGCTGCACCTGTTTCTGAGGCCTTGGCTACACGGGCGCTGTACAGCGCTGCAACTTGCTGCGCTCAGGGGTGTGAAAACGCCCCCCCCCGGGTGCGCAGCGAGTGCAGCGCTGTAAAGCGCCAGTGTAATCAGCACCTGCAGCGTTGCACGCTCGCTTGCAGCGCTGCAAGCTATTCCCCTCGGAGAAGTGGAGTACGCTGGCGGCGTGACTACACTCGCGCTTCACAGCGTTGCCGCGGCAGCACTGTGAATTCTCAAGTGTAGCCAAGGCCTCAGTGGAAACCCTGCATCGTTCCTCGGGGAGCTCATATCAAAAGACCTCTGGGAGACAAGCAGACAGAGGTGTTATTTCAGGGTCAGATAGAAACCAAAGGAGAAGAGAAGCCTTTTATTTATTATTATTATTATTGTTTATTATTGCTGGAAGAAGGATGAGGAGATCAACACATAAAAGAGGGCAGTTTAAAAGAGAGAAGGTTAAAGAGAATGATCAAGAAGCCTGTCTTAATTAACCAGAAATCTCTTTCTAAGGAAAAAAATCCTCCCCCCACCCCGTTTGAGTCAAGAAACCTGAACGGGGTGGGGGTGGGGGTGGGGGGAATCTCTGAGCCAGTTAAACACACAAATAGAATTTATTCTCAAATTTGTAATTGTATCGGTGTAGCCAAAGGCACTGGGCCAAATCCATCACTGGTGGAACTCCAGGGAGGTGAATGGAGCTGGGGCCAAATTCATCCTTTATGCAGCTCTGAAGTCAATGGAGCAAGGGCCGAACATTCATCGCTGGTGCAACAAATTGGAGTGAATGGAGTTGCAGCCCAATTGACTCCTGGGGTGACTCAAATGAAATCAGTAGGGTTACCGCAAGAACGAATTTGGCCCATTAAGTTCAGCCTTTCTGTACTATGGCCTGGTCCCAGGAGGTGCTGAGCAGTGCCCTCCTCTCCTACTGAAGTTAATGGGATGAGAGAGCGGCTCAGTATCGCTGAGGATGGTGCATGGTACCTCCCGGAAATGGACAGACTTCATGCATCTTTGGCTTATTTTCACCTCAGGGTCACCTTTAAAGCCTCATTTTCTCCCACCACACACCTGTATCTCTCCCCTGGCTCATCAACACAGTGTTGCCCTGTTCGGGAAAAGCAAGAAGCTACTCTGTTTAAAAAAAAAAAAATCAAATGACCAAATAAACAAACGGGTGTATGTCCTGCATCCAGTGGGGAATTGCACACAGCTGCAAAGAAACCACTGGTAAACTGCCCATTTTGCACAAAGCTACCCATTCTGTTTGTGCAGTTACATGTTTTGGTGCATAGCACAAAGAGGCTAACCGCTGGCTTGCTTATGCTGCTTTAATAGTTGTGTAACTCCGCTGCCTTTAATATAATTGCTCCTGCTTTCATAGGGTGCTAGCGAAGTGGAGTAGGATTCAATAGAAATTATTCCAAAAACCTACAGAAATGACTGGAGAGAATGGAAGCCTTTCTACGGGTTATTTGGACCACCCTATCTGATTCTATAGGAGAGAAAAACTTCTCAGTTAAATTTTAGGGGATGATTCCCAAAACCTCCTATATTGTAACTATTAAAGTCTGCAGGGCTTTTCCATAATGGCTGAATGCTTCTGAAGTGCTGATGGCATTTGGTGTCATTGTGCAAAGTACTGACCCCCACTCCCCATCTTCCCGGTCTTGTGTCTTCTGACAGGTGTCCACGTTCTGAGCTGCAGGAACAATCCCCTGATTATCCCTGTGATCCATGACCTCAGTCACCCCTTCTACCACACCCAGGCTGTCCTCATTAGCTTCAGCTCCCCGTATGTGGCCATCTCTGGGGTGGCCCTCCGTTCCTTCCACAACTTCGACCCCATCACCATCAGCAGCTGTCAAAGAGGACAGACCTACAGCCCGGCAGAGCAGAGGTGAGCCTGTCAGCATGCTGCCTCCTCCCCTAGCCACCCACCGACTCAGCTCCAGTGGGTCTGATCAAGAGGTTAAAAGGAGATAGGAGGGGCAAGGCCGATGAACTCTGCTGACCCTTTTGTGTTGTTGGTAAAAACAGCAGTGTTCTCATTGACCGGGATGGATGGGACATTTAACCCACACGGGACACTGTTAGTAAATTATTTCCTCCTCCTTTTCCCCCCCGCCTCTGTTCTGAGATGGAATTGTGGCCAGCTGGCTCTACACACGTTCTCCAATAAGGAGTCGAGTTAGCCACTCACAAGTATAGTCCTTGATCTAAACTGCATTAGCACTACTATGGCTGCACTTCCATGGTGAATTAAGGGATTCCTGTGCCTTCGTTAGGCCTGATTCTGAAAAGCACCTCATAGTAGGTGCTTAGTACCTACCACTTGCACTGATTCTGTGGCTCTTTCCCATGGTCTGGAAAGCTTTTTGGGACCCCGTAGGATGAAAGGCCCTATAATAAGCTTATTGTTGTTATTGATACATATCACCAATCCCTGCCAGTCTCTGCTTTGCAGCATCATGAAGAGATTGTGACCTTTCACAGCTCCTGTCTTTGCAGCCTCATGGATCTTTTCAGCAAGGCACTGAAAGGACGCGTGGGGAGAACTTAGCAAAAAAACATAAAAGACATGTTTTTCCCCTCGCTACGCTCAAAGCTGCAAGTAATAGTCAAACTGTAGCAGCAGTAATAATAAAACAAGCAAGTTGCATTCCCTCACAAGCCCCTGCTCTGCCTCTAGGATCCTAGCAGTACTCTCTGGTTTTTGATAGCTCTCCTGGCTGGTTTGTCAGGATCTCACTTTTTATTCCGAGAAGCGGGGGGGAAAGTATATCTATCGCTAAATCAATTCAGTCAGTGTGTTCTGACCTAGATTCAATCATTCTGTGCAATAAGCTGTATAAATTCAGAGGCCCAAACACAGCAAGATCAAGTTTCAGATGAGAGGTCTAGTTTGGAAGTCTGGCCAACTCCCAGTGCAGGAGGTAAAGAGAGAGAGAGAGATAGAAACCGACCCATTGGAAGGAGGTAGCTAGGAGCAACATGGAGTTTGAGAGGGTTCAGAAACAGTGCCCCATTTCTCTCTCTTGCTATTTTTCAGGAGAAATTGAACCATTTATTGTGAAATTAGAAGTGCTGTGTGTTTAGAAACGATATTTCCTTGATCTAAAAAAAAAAAAAAATCCCCTTAGGCAAGACTTCAGCTGCAACAGAGCAAACTAACCTTTCGAAACATTTCTCTAACAATAATAACAATTGCCCACTCTGTCTTCTCTCCATGTTTTTAATGACACATGGCTGACCCCCTTTAAGCCGCAGCCCATTGGATCCCAAACTTTCAAAGTAAGAGTCTCACCTATTCAAAATATTAAAACTCAGAGACATCCGGGTTATGGCTAAGTGCTGGATTATGAATAAAGCTTCCAATGTCAAGTAAGGAGTTTAGAGACTTTCTGAAAGAAGGATTGAAATTAACAGGAGCCTTTTCAGTCCCTTCAATCAGGCCCTCATGATGGGAATGCAAATCACGGCATGGTGACCATATTCCGCCCGCCCCCTCCATAAAAGAGTTTGAATGATTGAATGTTATGGGGAAAGGAGTGTTAAGACAGGCATCAAAGAGGCCAAGTAATGAGCAACTGCCCAGACCTCTGGGAGTTAGCTGCTATCTTCTTGCTTCATTTATTTACCCAATCCAAGATGAACTTAGAAAGAGGGTTTATTTTAAATTAATTCTTAACCAGATCAGAACCTGCATGTAAGTTTCCTGTTCCCTTCTGCAGAGCCTGCCAAGCTGTCTTGATGTATTTCCCATTTGGGCTGTCCTCCATGGTAGAATCCAGCTGATCGCATACAAACATGCACTTTCTCTCTCTCCAGAAACTGTCTCTCTACCCCTCTTTCTCATTGACTCAGGTCTCATTTGATGATGTAACTTTGCTTCCCCAATATAAGATTTTCCTCCTTCATTTTCCTAAGATAAACATGGATATTTTTGCCTCTTGTTTTGGCTTCAGTCTGCAAGAAAGGTTCTTCCCCTCCCCTCAAGGAGAATTATTTTGGTTGGGGAGAATTGTACCCTCAGATATACAGATGCTTATAAGCTTGGGTGAGAGAGTTTGAATATGGAGGTGGGAGAGAAGAGGAATATGCCTCCCTTTAGAGCAGGGGTGGCCAACCTGAGCCTGAGAAGGAGCCAGAATTTACCAATGTACATTGCCAAAGAGCCACAGTAATACATCAGCAGCCCCCCATCAGCTCCTCCCCTCACTCCCAGCACCTCCCACCCACCGGCAGCCCCGCTGATCAGTGCCTCCCCCTCCCTCCCCGCACCTCCCGATCAGCTGTTCCGTGGCATGCAGGAGGCTCTGTGGGGGAGAAACGAGGGCACTGCAGGCTCAGGGGAGGGGGCGGGAATGGGTGGAGTGGGGGCAGGGCCTGTGGCAGAGCCAGGGGTTGAGCAGTGAGCAGCCCCTGGCACATTGGAAAGTTGGCGCCTGTAGCTCCAGCCCCGGAGTCGGTGCCTATACAAGGAGCCGCATCTTAACTTCTGAAGAGCCACATGTGGCTCCGGAGCCACAGGTTGGCCACCCCTGATTTAGAGGTTCACAGAACTTTTATTTTGGGGGTGAATACATCTTTCCCATTTGTCACGAATTGGTCACCCTAATGACTGAGAATAAAAGATGCATTCCCTCTCCCTTTTAAAAGTATATATTTTGAGTGGTATTTTAAGAGCCTAAGGAGGTTAGGAGCGCAAGTTCCATTGAAATTCATTAGGATATCTGCTCCTAATGTCCATAGGCACTTTGGAAAATTCAACCTTAATTTATAAGGCATTTATGGAGTGTTTATAAAATTGCATTCCTTATTTTTCCACTGATTTTCTTTTTCCAGTGCCGCTGACAGTGGGACTTTTCAGCAGCGGTACACACCACCGCTGGTGACATGCTGTCAAAATGACACATACGGTTGTCACATGACACCCTCAGAGCCGATGTCATGGGCCTGATTCTCCTCTCAGACTGGTCCTACGCTTGTACAGCTCCACTGATTTCAGTGACATTATTTACACTAGTGCAAGAGAGATCGAAAACAGGCCCATATAAGAATTTGTTTCTATGTCCACCCGATAGACACTATAATTCCATGAAGATGTATGTACGGTGATTACTAGGAAAAATCAGTGGTTGCCAGGCCTGGGTTTGAGATACTGTGGTTATTTCCTTTTCATGGTGCAGGGAATCAATGCGATGTCTTGCTTGCCCACTGTTCTTAAGTGCTGACATTTTCATGGCAACCTCTGTATGCCTTGTTCACAAGAAGAGCCGGGAATTTCCTTCACTTTGTCATGGAGTTGTTACTCTAATGGAAACTGCAGCTTCACAGCTTAGGCAGACACCTTGGTCCAACTGCTAGAATTCCTGGTTTCCCAACAGCCTTTCAGCTTTACAGTTCTCCACTGATTCCTTGTTTATAATGAAGATAAGTTTCCCCTTTGTGGGAAGGCCAACGATATCTTGTTTTATGTGGTTCTCTGGTACAGGTACTGCATGTTTTCTTGTTATATAACTATGTCACCACTGTGTGTATTTTATAGTTTGAAGAAAGTACATTTGCTTTTCCCAGTTTCATTGAACCTTGTTTTATTACTATCAACCTCACCGTTGCAGCCAAGAACCAGCTTATGCAGGGCGGGCTGTGTTTTTTACCCCTTTGAGTTATGTCTATGTAACGATACACACATATATATAAATCGCTGCCTGTATACACATATACACGCTTAACGATTCTTCATGCCATTTGACAGTGCTGTAGGCAAAATAAACTAAAATCAAATCAGCATCTCCAAACTGCTTCTCCGCTCCCTGAGTGCAAGAATCGGGATCTGAATAACAGACCCACAGTTTGTTTAAACATGGTTTGGAAACCATGCACCCTCAGCTCCTTCCACAGAAGTGCATGACCTGGCATACCTGAGCCAGCATAAACCATTCCTCAACAACATACAATCCCCTCCCCTCACCCCTGCCTTAAAAAAAATGCCTTCCATCTGAGAATTCTCTCTTCGGTGGGCCAATACAACCCTCTCAGAAAGGTGGCCTCTCTCTCCTTTCAAGCGTTCGCTCAAGTCTCTCCTGCTCTCTCTTTCTCCAAGAAGAAATTACTAAGGAGACAGTCATCTGCAAAAGCGTAAAAAAAAAAAAACCCGAGCACCTTTTTGTAGTCCCTCCTGTTATTTTCTTAAAGAGAAAACAAAAAAGAACCCCCTCCTCCCCTGATCTCAGACTTGTTTTTTAATGCTCCTTTTCTTAACTCATTCTGCTGTAGTCTCCACCTCCTCTGCTTTCTGTCATTCTGCGGAATTGCAGTCAACCTGCTTCTGGTGAAATTACTGAATTTCTCAGAGAGCTGTTAATCATAGAAGTCTTGGCCTGTGACTTGTATTATAATTCAATGGGGTTTTAACCTTCGCCCTGTTTTGGTAATTGGCAAACAGCATCATTTGGCTTTTATTAAGCTAGAATGTGGTGCATTTTTTTTTCCTCTTCAACACATTTTCACAGGGAGGAACTGCAAGGCATTCAGTTGTTAACACACACCTCCCAAACACTGCTTAGCTGCAGTGAGGGCTTAGAGGTGTTTTGGAAGCTTGAGCAATTTGAGGTCTTCATTTCAGCAGAAGTCTCACTGGAGATGATATTTCACAGAGCAGGAGAACCAGGTGGAAAAACTTTCACAGAGACCTGGTAATGGAACCCAGGGGTCCTGACACCTGCCCCCACCCTGCTCTAACCACTGTGAACCACTCCCCTTCCAAAGTGGGGAATGGAACCTAAGAGTCTGGATAACCAGCCAGTGGCTCTAAACAGTAGGCTATGCCTATCCTTCCTTTCAGTTCACTCACTTTTAGAGCCAAACTTTTTAGAAAGCTCTGAAGTGTTCAGGTATTTATCACACACACAGAGCCCTCACCCACCCCCCTACCTTTTTTGTGTCTGCATTCCACTCCTATCAATATATACACACAATTCCCACTGATGTCCCTCTGGGAACTGGGCTGAGTTCAGTTTCACCCAGGTCATTGAATGAATACTCAACAGCTGGTAACTATTTCTGATCACTATCATGGATAGGATTTGAAGCAGAGAACCTAAAATGAAAGGCTCTGAACCTCATGCCAAATCCCCAGACCCATCCAATCCCCTCTGTCCAATGAATTCTGATATTTGCCTTATACATATTCAGGACTTCTGCTTCAGAACAAAGAAAGTGACAAGATGTTAGCAAAAAGCTGGAGAAAAGAAACTAAAAGGACAACAAGATTTTCAAATCTTTCTTTGGTTGAACTGTATAACTGCAACCCGCAGCGTAACTGGAAGCAGCCTCATGCATCTGCTTTTCTAAAGCATTCACCGAAACCTACTTTGTTTTGAGTAAAGAGAGAGAGTCTGCTTTTTCTCGGTTGGCAAGTGCCCTCCAGACAGACCAGAAGAAAGGTCCATCTCTGCTTTCTTGTGTCCACCTCAGTGAGACCTGGTGATGATGAGAACATTAGAAACATGGGTAGAGGGGGTGTGTGTGTGTGGTATTATGTGCATTGTTATAGAATCAGTGTAGACAGAAATGTTTAAGATCTAAGACCCAAATCTATCCTCAACTACACAGGTAGTCACATCTATGTAAAATGAGGTCAGAATTGGCCCTCTATTGTATGCCAGGGTGTATTTGTGTGTCTTTGTGCTTGCCTATACAAGTATATTTGGCAGAGAGATCACTAAGGAAATTACTTAAATAATGAGGGTGCACAGTGTTAGGATGAGTTCTTGGAAAAAAAAGTGTTTGACCTCAGGGTTAGGAAAAGATATTTGGCTGCTGTATGCTTTACAAAGCAGGAGGTGTTGTTTTGTTTTTATGTAAGGAAGGAAGAGTTCCTCTTAATTGTCATAATTTTGTACAAACACATTACAATACAGATGTTTCCAGATTGTGTTACCAGGGCCCCAATTCAGCAGATCACTTAACTACATGCTTAAGTCCCATTGATGTCATATACTTCCAGTGGGACTTAAGCATATGCTTGAAGATAAGTTCATGTTTAAGTGCCTTGCTGAATCAGGGCCAATATTAGCAGAGGGGAATTGGAGCTAAAGTTTTGAGCATATCTAGATTGGAGATGGGCAGAATGGTTCAGATAAAATAAAGAAGATCAAAAATAAAAGAAAAACTAATTCAGAACTTCAGCACAGATATGAACTTAACTCACATTTTCTGTGAAGCTCAAAATACTTTGGTTAAATATATATTTTAACAAAGTCACGTGTCTCTTCTCCTCCTGGTTTCAATTGGTGATGCCACATTGTGAGACAGGCTGTTGGTGCAATATTAGTTCCAACATGGCTGAAACCAAAAGGCACTAGAAATCTTATAAAACTCACAATCTCGTATTTCCCAAGTTCTCTAGTCTGCAAAAGATGTGGATGAGTTTGGAGGAGTGCATAGTTCCCCTTCCCCGCATACTTTTCCAAGTTTTCCCAATTTGTCCATTAATGTAAAAAGCCAACATCCCAGATTTGAGTGTCAGAGGTTAGAAAGCTTTGGAGACAAGGTACTTGAAAAGATGCAGATAGTAATACAATCGCCCTTATGTTTCCAAACCAGTGGTATCTTCAGAGAAATGAGTCAGCAGGAATTAAGCTATGCAAAATGTTAATAGTGAAGAATAGTTTAGGTTGGATATTAGGAAACACTATTTCACTAGGAGGGTGGTGAAGCGCTGGAATGGGTTATCTAGGGAGGTGGTGGAATCTCCTTCCTTAGAGGTTTTTAAGGTCAGGCTTGACAAAGCCCTGGCTGGGATGATTTAGTTGGGGACTGGTCCTGCTTTGAGCAGGGGGTTGGACTAGATGACTCCTGAGATCCCGTCCAACCCATATATTCTATGAAGATCAAAACCAAGTGGTCTCTAATTTTGGGTGCCCTGATTTTTAGGTGCACACCTTTAAATGCACAGGGCGTGAGTTTGGGAGTTTAGTGCCCCTGCATCTGCTTTTGACTCCAGCTGGTGCTGCAGGTGCGGAGCATCTCTGAAAATCACACGGAAGCTGTCTCAAGTTGGGCACCCAAATGTAGAGACCACTTTTGCAAATATTGAGTCATACCTTCTCTGTACCTTGGTTTCCCTGTCTGTAACATACCGTTCTTTGAAATCTGCTTAGCGATCCTCAGATGAACAGTGCAAAGTTTCATTAAGTCATTAATTGAAAAACTATTGTCCACATTTAAGAAGGTGGATTAAGGTAAGATTTTTCACAGTTTCGCTCCTTAGGAATGTATGGTTTCTTGAACATGTCATGTTTTCCCATTCCTACATGGTAGAATCTGAGAAAGGAACGGTGCAGCCCACCATTTTGTGCTTAAGGGCATGATGGGTTCTGTCTGGATGTTTTTCTTGTTGATATTTGTTTAGCTTATTAACTCTGCACTTGCAGCACTCGGGTCAGGATGATGACTCCAAAATTAATTGGGATTTACAGCTGACAGTAGCTGATCCCAAACTGGAACTAGCATCAAGAGAACCAAAAGTATTTAAATTGGAAACATTTGGTAGTGGTAGTTGTTGTTTTACAAAAAGTGAATGGTCGCATTGTTTTGTTTTTTTTATGAAGTCATTCTTATAAAGTTACATGCTGAGAGAGCTGCTTGGATGAGCCTGCTAACCAAAGCATAATCTGGAGCCTCAAGGGCAGGGCCGGCTCCAGGCACCAGCTTAACAAGCAGGTGCTTGGGGCGGCCAAGGGAGAGGGGCGGCATGTGCAGCAATTCGGGGGCGGCAGGTCCCTCACTCCCTCTAGGAACGAAGGACCTGCTGCCGAACTGCCGCCGCCGATCGCGGCTTTTTTTTTTTCCCCCAATTGCCGCCGCCAGTCGCGATTGCAGTCGCGGCTTTTTTGTTTGTTTGTTTGTTTGTTTGTTTGTTTGTTTGTTTGGGGCGGCAGAAATGCTGGAGCCGGCCCTGTTCAAGGGATTGCTAAAAATGTTCCCCAGCCATTTGCTAAGACTATAAGGGGACTTGTAGCAGAACGAGGAACATCACAAGAAGTGTTACTTAATGCTTTTGCCTCTGTCGTTTCAGTTCTGTATGACTATCAATGGTCATGTGGGGGCCAGATTCTTGTTCTCACATCCACCAATGTAAATCAAGGCTAGCTCTGTTGACTTCAGTGGAGTTACTCCAGATTTGTACTGGTGTAAGGACAACAGAATTTGGCCCTGATTTTTCTCAGGTTTGTTCCTTCCTATGATATCCTTCAAGGCTTGAATTCAGGGTAGCATCAATGTGCTGTACATTGGTGTACATCAGATATTTACTGAAAAGGGTCTATTATTTTATTTATTTTTCTCTGACTTTTGTGCAAAAGGATTTAATTCTTCCTGCAAGATTTACAAGGTTCACAACATGTATTTTTGAGAACAGATTTCTCCTTATTCAATATTTTGAATTATCAATGATGTTCACTGTGTTCCTCAACAACACAACTTACTTCTCAGTGAAGCACCAAGGCAGAAGAAATTCACATACAAAAATATCACTGTCCAAAAATGGAGGAAAACAAAATAACACTTAGCCTCAGTGCACAGGTATGTGTAGTGAAGATTGGGCAAGACATCATATTTAATATCCATTCCCTTTTCGTGGCCAGATTCGACAGACCTTATGAATGTTAAGTGGGACCCTCTTCAGTAATTAGTTCCACTCGTGTCAACAAGACTACTTGCAAAGTAAGATGCCGCTCAAATTTAAGTAAGGGTGGCTGCATCTAGGACTAGTTGAGGGAGTGCTTCTAAAAGACTCTCAGTAACAGAGATTTCAGTTGGACTGCTTATGGAGTATAATATTATTCGTTGTGAGTTTGGCCCTAAGTGGGAATTGTGGAGGCATCTTTCAGATGCTGCCACCTTACTCAGACTGGGCAGCATCAACCTAGAAGAAAGGGATGGGAATTGGGCCCATTGAGTCTGTCTGAATGCAGAGGATATAAGCAGCCCAACTCATTTCAGTGAAGGGCTTCCCAGAGGCAAGGAATGGTTGAATTCCAAGAGTAGGTTACTTCCCAGGCAGGGTTATTTCCTAGTTGGAAGAGAAATGATTTGATACAGTGACAGAATACTGTGTCCAAGTCTGATCTGCGACTCAGTATGTCCCAAGTTCTAAACCTGGCTCCGCCTCTGACTGACTGAGTGGCTTTGGGCAAGTCATTCCCCCTTTCTGTATCTCCTTCCCCAACTCTAAAATGGGATGAATTGCCCTGACCCAGCTTCCTCACAAGGATAGCATGAGGTAGTTACTTAATGGAGTGGTTCTCAACCAGGGGTTGGGGCCCCGGGGGCCGTGAGAAAGTTTCAGGGGGGGCCGCCAAGCAGGGCCAGCATTAGACTCACTGGGGCCCAGAGTAGAAAGCTGAACCCCCACCGCGTGGGACTGAAGCCCAGGGCCCTGAGCCACGTCACCTGGGGCTGAAGCCGAAGCCTGAGCAATGTCGCTTCACAGGCACGGGGTCCCAGGCGGTTGCCCTGGTTGCTACCCCCTTTTATACGCAGAAAACCAGTTATTGTGGCACACGTGGGCCGTGGAGTTTTTATAGTACGCTGGGGGGTGGGCTCAGAAAGAAAAAGGCTGAGAACCCCAGACTTAGTGTCCATACAACGCTTTGACCACACAAAAATATCATGTAAATCATTGTTTCTCAACCTGCTGGCAGCTTGCAGCCCAATCAGTCCCCAGCTGCAGCCCATGTGACGTCCTCAGGGCCACACAGGTAGTATATCTATTGTGTGGATGCGACCCACCTAACACAGAGAGAGCTGCATATGCAATAGTAAATAGGCTGAGAACCCCTGGGTAAATGCTTATGTTCCTGAGCTGGGTACGTTTTCAGTAGTTGTTATGTCTGGGTTCTCCTAGACTGAAAGACTTTGCTGCACACAATCTTCTATGTGTCGTTTAAAAACAATCATTATTTTGCAAATTGTTTTAAATATTAATATCACTTCCCGGGAGGAAACAGACAGGTTCCATCTGTTCAAACGCTTTGTGGACAGGAAGGCAGCAAGTGGAGTGATCTGAAAAGACAGCATAGAACTGAGCTTGTTCTAACTGATAAGAGCTTATCGCTAGCGACATACCTGGAGTTGTGTTCTTTGTGACCTGAGTGTGTTAGTCTCAATCCAGTTCCCCCAAAACAGGTGTCGGCATCACAAAAACACCGGCATTATTGGTATGAGCTGACACTTGTAATTTTAGCAGAAAGCAAAGATTGGGTGGTGCCTGGAGCCCGAACAATGTCCCTAAACCTTGAAGATGGATCTTCTACAGTAAGATTTGGTGGAGCGCTGAAGGGAAGCCTGAGATGCGGTTCATGTTCTGTGTATCCTGAACAAAAACCAAATGTCATTCTCAAGCACTGACAACCTGGCCCCTTGCCACCAGCATTACGTTCACATGCACAAGATCTGTAATGTGCTGCCGGTGTCATTGCCAGCACGCACTCATTCAGCAGGAAGTGTGACAACGGTGCCTACTGTTCCCGGATGATTTTTGCAAAACGAGTTCAGTATTCAAGCTGTGTGACTTGTACGTGCTGCCCTGCCAATGAAGCATTTGTCAGTCTAGCATTGTCCTGCAAAAATGAACTAAAGGGGCCATTTCTTGTTTCCTTACTAGCTGTGTCCACTACTCCTGCGAAGCCACTGACTGTCAAGAGCTGCAGATTGAGAATGCTGTGCTGAACTGCACCAGTGGGGAGCTCTACAACGGTGCCCAGTGCAGTGTGAGTTGCAAGATGGGCTACATTCTGCAAGTACAGCGAGATGATGACCTCATCAAGAGCCAGGTGTGTTGGGGGGGGTCTCCGAAAGGAGAGATGGGTAAATGTCTGGATAAAATAGGAACTGACTCCCACTTTCATCTACATTTCAAAATTGTTTTCAAACATGCCTCTGCACTTCCTAGTCCCTTCCAGGTTCAGCAGCAGAAATACTGGAACGCCATAAGAAAGCCCATTCTCATGGTACAATTCCTGGTCTGATCCAGGAGTAGGACATATCAGGAGTGTCACAAGAAATCCTGTATTCATGCAATTGCCAGGTCACTTTTACAGACCCAGAAAGTTGGAATAGGTTCACAGGAGGATCTTTATCAGAATAGAAACTTAGGGTGACAGGATGTCCTGATTTTATAGGGACAGTCCCGATTTTTGGGTCTTTTTCTTATATAGGCTCCTATTACCCCCCACCCCGTCCCGATTTTTCACACTTGCTGTCTGGTCAGCCTATAGAAACTCCAAAGCTTTGGAGGTTCCTCCATCATCACACAGATGATAAAAAGTTGGGTCTTATTGTAGAAAGCCTTTCATGAGAGTATTTCCAACCACCTTACAAAACATTTAGTTGCCCCTCATAAAATGCAAGAGAGAGGGGGTGAGTATTACTACCTTCCTTTGCAGTTGGAGAAATTGAGGCATAGAAAGGCCAAATGGCTCACACAAGATCACACAAGTAGTCATTGTCAGGGCTGAAAAAAGAATCCAGGTATCCTCATCCACAGATCTATGCTTGAGCTAGTAGATGGCACTCCTTCCCAACAGCCAAACAGCTATAGCAAGATTAGCTAGATCTATAGCTTCTATAGGTCTTCTTGTTTGAGAAAGAGGCAGTTTTACTCTCTAGAAACATGTTCTAATGATGGGTGAACCTCAAATGTTTCTGAAATGTGGATAAAAACCCAAACGTTTAGATGGTTATTCTGACCTTATCTGATCTTATTAGGTCTGGAAAACTGAACGGTGAATCTCACAAGCACGAGCTTTCTGGTGAGATTTCCGGTGTTTTCTCCTTTGTCTTGGCCTGATAATGTCACAGGCCGCACCTCTTTTGCAGCATTTCATTCCGTCTGCTTCCAGCCAGAACCTGACAGTGCAGAGATGCACAAACATGAACTACAAGGGGAAAAATGGATCCAGGTGTTTCAGATTAAAAAAACAAAAAAAGTGGTTCAGACCGTGATAAGCCTCCAGTCCTACAAGTGCACGTGTTGGCAGAGAGGGCAAGGGACGGGGGAAACTGTTCATTTGTTTTCCTGTTTAAACAAAACCAACAAGGGGAGGCAACACCACTTAGGAAATTTTACATTAATTTTGTGCTGGAAATACTTATACTTTGTTCCTGGAAAATCGATGGTGTGTCTTGATAGCATGGCAGAGTGTTCATGTGTGTCACAGGAAGCGTGGCGTGTGTGCGAATACCTTTTAGCAGAAACCCTGGAGAACCCTCCTTGGAATCCTTTTTCCACTCCCACCCCCAAATACCTGACACTTGCTACAATCTGGTGCATTCCAAAGCCAAACTATTTGCTCTTCAGAAGGATTGTTGTGAGCGCCAGGCATAAGTCATCCCCAGGCAGGGATGTTTTTTCAGTGCCCGGAGAGGGGACTGAACTTCATCAGAGCTGTGAAAATCACTCCAGCTTTCCCTGAAGTCTGGGGGAAGAGAGTGAATGTGGGGGCAGGGGAGTTGTCCCATGACTCCCACATTCAGAACGTCTCTGGATTCATGTTAAGTTTGGGGGCAAAGCTTTGGAGTTTTCCTCTTCCTCCATCCCCCCTTCCCCATACAGTGGTTCCCTCTGTGCTCTTCATAAGATCAATGAGGGGGAGACAAAGTGGAGGGGAATGAGTCAGCCCTTTCAACTCAATTACAAAACAAATACAGGACCCCAGGAGCTGGGCCTCTTCCATCTTAATTGGCATCAGCACCAGAACCCTAGCTCCAGCTGAGCATTTTTGCAGACTAGAAAACAAAGCCTCAAACAAGCCTGAATGACTGACCAGGGAAATAGCTGGACTAGATATTTACATTGAGAACACAGGAATCCACAAACCAAATAAAACAACTACAGTTGTTTCACCAACACCATATCGCTTAAATGGGTAAAGTCCCTAATGGGGAAGATTGAAGCCAATTATTACTGTATGGTTTTGATCAGAGAACCCTGGTTTCAAAGTGTGCGTCCCCCTCCCGCCCCCCCGAGCATTCAGGACTTGATCTGATTCATATGACACAACTTGAGATGTTAATTCCACTAGCCAAGGAGATTCACTGTCTGCCACAATGCTCTTATCTGAACCCTGATCCACCCCACACTTTGTTCTCAACAATCCTCTCCCAAAGAGAAAAAAAAAAAAAAAATCACCACCCTAGGCCAAAGGTTCTCTGCCTTTGTTATATTCTGTGCATTCATTGTAGTGTAGAGGCCCCAGTTCAGCAGAGTTAAGCATGTGCTTAAGTCCATCCCTCTTCAGCAAAGCACTTAAGCACATGCTTAAAGTTATGCACGTGCTTAAGAGATCTCACCATGCTCCGCACAGGGGTTCTTTATTTCATTGCAGTCAGGTGCTTCAGGCTGGAATTTGGGTTATTTTCACGCAAGAAATAAAATCTCTGAGAAATCCTGGAATTTAATTATCATGGTTTAGATTCCTTTTATTTATTTTTTTCCTTCCTCAGTTGCTTCCCAACTTCCAGTTTCTCTTCTGATGACTGTAGTTTGGAAGTAAAATGGGATGTATGGATTGTTGACTATCAATAACCAATGGACTTTTTTGCCCTGGGTTAGGATGGAATCTCTGTATTTGCAGTGGTTTTTGTGCAGAACTGGAAACATGCTCCTCGTGTTCAGCTGAAGGAAACTGGAGAAAGGGAGAAGGAAAGCAGTTTTGCACAAGCTGGTATTCCATAATGTTGGCTAGGGAAGGAAATCAGGCATCTGAAAGAGAGTTGTAAATATCTATAACCTTCTTGGTGGGAGGGACAGTGAGGACAGCCATGCTGATGAAAATGATTGATCACACCCTGATTTCAGCTCCAGAGCTGAATTTCTCATAGACATTTCAGAGTGAGGCTTTTTTAGGGACTGAACAGAGAGAATTTCAGGGCAGATTTAAAAAAAAAAAAAAGATTTAGGAGCACAAGTACCATTGAAAGTCAATCTCTATCATCTCTTAAACACTTTTGAAAATCTCCATCTCAGTGGCTAAAATCTGTTCAGCCTTTGGGTCTGTGTTGAGTCCCAGTCCTTACCCATTCCTGGGACATGAAGATAAGAACATAAGAACAGCCCTACTGGGTCATACCAAAGGTCCATCTAGCCCGGTATCCTGTCTACCGACAGTGGCCAGTGCCAAGTGCCCCAGAGGGAATGAACACAACAGGTAACACTGGTCTACAATTTTTGAGAAGTCGTCTGCTTCAGAGATAAAATGTGCTATTTATTATGTATTTTGATGTGCTGAATTCAAATATGACAATTAAAACAACTGATTGGCTACTGTTTCTAAGATATTTAAGTTTTTTTTACATTTTATGCCTATGTATATTGTGTAGATAGTGGAATTTTAATCATAAATTGTAAACCTAGGTCTTTTCATATGTTTATGGTTGCTTTACATAATAATATTTCACCTGTCCTGTTTAAGTAACACTTTAAAAATCAGCAAAAGGGTTATATAAATAAAATTTATTATGAAACAAAAGGCAAAAAACTATTATGTACATAGTTTAGTCCTATTCAGTGTCTACTCGGTGCTTCTTGGCTTGTCTCTTGTATTCATTAAATGGAGCATCTCTTGTCACTGTCCAGCAATAGTCTGCAAGCATTGATGGGCTCCATTTGCCCTGATGGCGTTTCTCCATTGTTGCAATGTCCTGGTGAAATTGTTCGCCGTGCTCGTCGCTCACTGCTTCGCAGTTTGGTGGAAAAAAATCTAGATGAGAGTGCAAAAAATGTATCTTTAGTGACATGTTGCAACCAAGGCTTTTATATGTCTTGAGGAGGTTTTCCACCAACAACCTGTAGTTGTCTGCCTTGTTGTTTCCGAGAAAATTTATTGCCACTAACTGGAAGGCTTTCCATGCCGTCTTTTCCTTGCCACACAGTGCATGGTCAAATGCATCATCTCGAAGAAGTTCACAAATCTGAGGACCAACAAAGACACCTTCCTTTATCTTAGCTTCACTTAACCCTGGAAATTTTCCACGGTGGTACTTGAAAGCTGCTTGTGTTTTGTCAATGGCCTTGACAAAGTTCTTCATCAGACCCAGCATGATGTGTAAGGGTAGTAACAAAATCTTCCTTGATTCAACAAGTGGTGGATGCTGAACACTTTTCCTCCCAGGCTCCAATGACTGTCGGAGTGGCCAATCTTTCTTGATGTAGTGGGAATCTCTTGCACGACTATCCCATTCGCAGAGAAAACAGCAGTACTTTGTGTATCCAGTCTGCAGACCAAGCAAGAGAGCAACAACCTTCAAATCACCACAAAGCTGCCACTGATGTTGGTCATAGTTTATACACCTCAAAAGTTGTTTCATGTTGTCATAGGTTTCCTTCATATGGACTGCATGACCAACTGGAATTGATGGCAAAACATTGCCATTATGCAGTAAAACAGCTTTAAGACTCGTCTTCGATGAATCAATGAACAGTCTCCACTCATCTGGATCGTGAACAATGTTGAGGGCTGCCATCACACCATCGATGTTGTTGCAGGCTACAAAATCACCTTCCATGAAGAAGAATGGGACAAGATCCTTTTAACGGTCACGGAACATGGAAACCCTAACATCACCTGCCAGGAGATTCCACTGCTGTAGTCTGGAGCCCAACAGCTCTGCCTTACTCTTGGGTAGTTCCAAATCCCTGACAAGGTCATTCAGTTCACCTTGTGTTATGAGGTGTGGTTCAGAGGAGGAAGATGGGAGAAAATGTGGGTCCTATGACATTGATGGTTCAGGACCAGAAGTTTCATCCTCTTCCTCGTCTGACTCAAGTGAGAATGATGGTGGTGCATCAGGAACCGGCAGTCCTTCTCCGTGGGGTACTGGACGTATAGCTGATGAAATGTTTGGATAATGCACAGTCCACTTTTTCTTCTTTGACACACCTTTCCCAACTGGAGGCACCGTGCAGAAGTAACAATTGCTGGTATGATCTGTTGGCTCTCTCCAAATCATTGGTACTGCAAAAGGCATAGATTTCCTTTTCCTGTTCAACCACTGGCGAAGATTTGTTGCACAAGTGTTGCAGCATATGTGTGGGGCCCACCTCTTGTCCTGATCTCCAATTTTGCAGCCAAAATAAAAGTGATAGGCTTTCTTAACCATGGTGGTTATACTGCGCTTTTGTGATGCAAAAGTCACTTCACCACAAACATAGCAGAAGTTATCTGCACTGTTCACACAAGTACGAGGCATCTCTGTTCACTTTGGCTAAACAGAAATGTGTCCCTTTGCAAAATCAAACACTGACAAATAAGAGAGCACGACACTGTATGATTTCTAGAGCTGATATAGGGCAATTTGTTCAGGAGAGTGATGTAAGCTTCGTTATGATTGCATCATCCATGACTTCTAGGAATAACATGATGCAATTCATATCATGTATGATGCAATACCAGCTTCAGATTGCATCATTCATTGTTTTGCCTAAAAAGCAAGTACTGTCCAAACCCAGTCATAGATTTATTCATAGATCCAGTCAAAGATGTATTTTAGTCATTTCTGGTTTAAATTGAGATCCCTTCCCTTTATAACTCACTTATCCTCCATCATTCCCAAGTCAAGGGTCGTATATACTGACCCAATAGCATATCTTGAAAACTAGAGCCAATCAACAATTTTAAGCATCATTTTCATTCTCAGTGACCCAGAATTAGTAAAGTTTGACAACATTTATTTCAGAAGCATTTTGGCTGTAGAGCAGTGTAATCATCAAGTGATCCATACCCTGTTGTTCATTCCCAGCTTCTGGCAAATAGAGGCTAGGGACACCATTCCTGCCCATCCTGGCTAATAGCCATTGATGGACCTATCCTCCATGAACTTATCTAGTTCTTTTTGAACTCTGTTATGGTCTTGGCCATCACAACATCCTCTGACAAGGAGTTCTACAGGTTGATTGTGCGTTGTGTGAGGAAATACTTCCTTTTGTTTGTTTTAAACCTGCTGCCTATTCATTTCATTTGGTGACCCCTAGTTCTTGTGTTATGAGAAGGAGTAAACAACACTTCCTTATCTACTTTCTCTACACCAGTCATAATTTTATAGACCTTAATCATATCTCCCCTTAGCCATCTCTTTTCCAAGCTGAAAAGTCCCAGTCTTATTAATCTCTTCTCATACGGAAGCCATTCCATATCGCTAATCATTTTTGTTGCCCTTTTCTGAATCTTTTCCATTCAATAAGTGCTCTATTGAGGAGGGGGGCATCTAAGGGCAAATACAGCAAAGCCATGTTCAGTAAACACAGTCCAACTTTTGTCCTGGTGACCCTTTTCACATAGCAAACCTCTGAGTGCGATCCTCCCCTTATAAATGAAAAAGACTTTGTAATATATTTAACACTGTTATAAATGCTGGAGGCAAAGCGGGGTTTGGGGTGGAGGCTGATAGCTCACGACCCCCCATGTAATGACCTTGCGACCCCCTGAGGGGTCCCGATCCCATTTGAGATCCCTGGAGTAAACAGAAGTGGAGCAGTGGCATGGCTATTTACTGTAACTGTCTCTCAACCTCACTTAACCATATCGACGACAAAAGAAGCTCTGTGTGCTGATGGGGGCTAAATTCTCAATGCACCTTTTCCCACATAGGGCCGTTTTCAATTACCCATGACATCCGTTTCTTCCTCTAGCCATATTTCATTTTGTCCCACCTTTCTTTTCCTCCCATCTTCATCTCTCTTGTTCTTCTTTTCCTCCCTCCTCTCTTCTTTTTTCATTACCTTTCTCCTCCTCCCCCATCCCTTTTTTTGTCCTTCCTTCCCTAAAAGCCCCGGTCGCTTGGTTATTTGTTGTCGTCTCTCCTTCTGGATGCCACTGCTGCTGCGGTTGCGAGGTATTACTGAAAACCCAGCAGCTCCTTAGTGTTGTGCAAAGGCATCATCAATCATGCCAGGCAAAGAAAGCACAGTCCATGTGGGTTCAATTAGCGGCACAGTAAGTGGGCAGCAGTGGAAGAGTACTTAGAGGAGAGCACACAGCTGTTCATTTTTAAGCAGAGGAAACTTCACACGTGAAACGGCTCTTGAGGAAGGAGCAGTCAGATCTCGGGCAGAGGGACGGGGACGGGGAGTCTCACAAGCTGTCAGAAGTCCCAGGAAACAACTTTTATGACACAGGCTGAGTTTTAGTTCCTTTAATCTGCACCAGACACTGGGTGACTGTATTTCTTTTTTCAGTCTCTCCCTACGTAAGGCTCATTTTGGAAGGCAGAGGAGTGAGGGAAGCAGGTGCTGGGGATGCCAGTCAGAGCAACACAAAGTGCCCAAAGTGACAGCTAATAAACCCCAGGCAAAAGCCAAGTGCTGCACAGGTGCTGCCTTGGGCTGTGGCCTTGACAGGTCTCACCAGCTAAGCAGGCTTGTGCCTGGTCCGTACTTTAATGGGAGAGCTGCAAGGGAGAGCATGGGTGCTTCTGGCTATGATGCAGCTGATGACTCAGGGGGTGGTGCTGCTTCCTCTGAGGCAGCACTGATTAATGACCCACTGTGGAATTAAGGAATGTTCTGCCGCTGGATCTGCCATCTTTTGGATGAGGTCCTGGCCACCTGTGGCCTTCACAGAGCCTTTAGCACATTTTGCAAAAAGAGGGCTGTGAATGCTGGCTCCCTGGATACATTTACTCTAACTCTGGCAATCTGAATTCCCCCTGCACATTGAAACGAGTAAGTTAGCTTTCACTTTCCTTTCCTGAAAGCCATGACTGTAATGTTCTGCCACAAAGGTATGTGTGTTTCAGTATTCATTAAAGTGACGATGGTAGATGATCAGAATGCTTTAAAGAGTGCAGTATCAATGACCTTGAAAACCAAGAGCCCCCACCATACCATTTAGGGAACAAATTGCTTGAGAAGCCAATGATCGCACACTCTGATATGTTATTTTTCTACAATGAACAGTCTTTTGATTAAGATGTGCACTGGCTGAGGGGTTTGAAGTATTCTAGTGGTTCTTCTTATCCTGAAGAGGATGATCCTCCAGGTCTGGGGAAGTTCCACTGGAGGGAAGCCTTGGGCCAAATGCAACAAGAGACTGAATTTTCCTGTTACACGGCAGAGAATGATCATGCCGTATCAGGATACAGGACAGAGGACGCGATAGGTGCAGAATAAGTGCACTGCCGACAAGTGGTGTCTTCTAAGCTACAGGGCAATAACCCAGTCACTTACCATTTCCCACAGGCTGCAGCTGGTTGCCCTGTACTATTGGACTAATATACAACACAACTACTGCTGAAGCCTTTCAGGAATTGCTAGCTAGTGCAGTGCACACTTGACTACTTCTCGAGTGGGCCTGCATAAATGTATAACACCTGGGCTCGAGTTTCTATATTATTTCTATATTCTTTCTATTATTGTGGGAGCAGTTCAAGGTGTTCAGAAAATGTTTTTAACCCTCTGACTGGTCTGGGGCCTGGTTAATGAAAAGATTCTTTAAATACATTAGGAGCCAAGAGAAAGATAAAGGAAAGTGTAGATCCTCTGCTTAGCGGGGAAGAGCGATAATAACAGATGACATCAAGAAGGCTGAGGTGTTTAATGCCCATTTGGCTTCAGTCTTCACTAAAAATGATAATGGTGACCAAATACTCAGCAGAATTAATATTAACAACAAGGGGGAAGGAACACCAGCCAAAATAGGGAAAGAACAGGTTAAAGAATGTTTAGATAATACTTAAGGAACTAGCGGAAGCATTCTCGGAACTGTTAGTGATTATCTTTGAGAACTTCTGGAGGATGAGTGAGGTCCCAGAGGGCTGGAAAAAGGGTAAATATACATAGTATCTATCTTTCAAATGGGGAACAAAGAGGACCTGGGGAATTACAGACCATTCAGCCTAACTTAAATACCTGGAAAGATACTGGAAGAAATTGCTAAACCATCAGTTTGTAAGCACTTAGAGAGTAATAGGGTTATAAGGAATAGCCAGCATAAATTTGAAGAACAAATCAAGCCAAACTAACCTAATTCTCTTCTTTGTTAGCTTTACTGGCCTAGTAGATGTGGGGAACCAATAGACGTGATATACATTGATTATAGTAAGGCTTTTGACACAGTCTCACGTGACATTCTCGTAAGCGAACTAGGGAAACGTGATGTAGATTAAATTACTCTGAGGTGGGTGCACAATTGGTTGCTATACCGTACTCCAAGAATAGTTATAACCGATTCACTGTCAAATTGGGAGGGTGTATCTAGTGGAGTCCTGGAGGATTCAGTCCTGGGTCCAGTACTAGTCAATATTTTTATTCATGACTTGGATAATGGAGTGGAGAGCATGCTTCTAAAATTTGTGGATGACACCAAGCTGGGAGGGGTTGCAAGCACTTGGAGGACAGGATTGGAATTCAGAACAACCTTGACAAATTGGAGAGTTGGTCTGAAATCAACAAGATGAAATTGAATAAAGACAATCGCAAAGTACTACAGTTCCAAAAATCAAATGCACAACTACAAAATGGGGGATAAATGGGAAGGTGGTCAGATTGCTGAAAAGGATCTGGGGGTTATAGTGTATCACAAATGGAATACGACTCAACAATGTGATGCAGTTGTGAAAAAAAGGCTAATATTCTGGGGGATTTTACACTACTCATCACTGGGGTGCCTCCTTGCAGCTGTGTCTGGGGAATAGCTCTGCCCAATCTGATGCCCCCTTCTGTGTCTTGCTCACGCTACAGCTCTTTTCATGATCCAGGAGTTGCAGTGCTTCCTCTTTATGAGGTAGGATACTCCCTCTTCGTGGCTAGGCCCTCCAGCCAGGTCTCTGTGTTTTCCCCTTCCAGAAAGTCAAAGGGGCTTTCTTGGTCCTGCCACAGCACGGGGGCCAGGACTTGATGACCTCTCGAGGACCTTTCCAGCCCTACATGTCTATGATTCTATTGAAGAGGCTGTCTCTTCCCCTAAATCCTCTCCCATAAGCAAAGGTCAACTGGGAAGTTCTTGAAGTTGGTTACTAAATTAGAACACCCCATACCCAGCAGCTCCTTTGGGATTCGCTTCCCTGGGCCTTCTATCAGAGCCTGAGTCTAGTGCCCTTCAGGGCACAGTGCAAGAGGCAGGTATTTGGTTAGGCATGTGATTAACAGCTTTTATTTTGGGTTTTAATCTCTGAAATTGACGTGCCAAGCAGCCATGGCCACAGGTTCTATGGAAATTAGCAGATAATAATAACGTTTCTTATGGGAAACAGTGGCTTCCGCTCACCATGGAGCCACGCAGCCCGGAGTGCAAAACCACCTGCTGCATTGGGATAGCAGGGGAGACTGCATGTGATGTCTCCCTGCTCTTTAGAGGTGACAGGCCTGATTTTCAGAAGCCCTGGACACTCACTCTGACTGAGACATGGAATGGGAGCTGGAGTTACTCAGCCTCTGAATCAGGCCCTGAACTCCTTCATTAACCCATGTGTTGTCCAGTGAAAATAATGGAAATCTCAGTGGTTGAGAAATGCCCAATTTCTACTTCTGCTCTAAGGACTGGACCAGAACAGGCAAGAGGAGTGTGTGGGGCTGTTACATACCTGAACATTCATCTCGTCACTTTTCTTCTATGGAGTCTCACACCATAAAACAACTTTCCTATAGTACAGACATCTCCAAGTAACTTTCTATCTGTAGTCTATAAGCAATTAAAAAATGGTGCAGACATTTTGGAAAGCAATGAGGGTAAAGTCCCTGGGAAACACATCCTCTGAAAGTGATGTCCATAATGTTACTTTGCCTTAGGCTCTCCATGGATCCCGGTATGTTACGCTCTGGATCAATAGGAATTCGTTCTGTTTTGTTTTGGTCAACAATGCTTCCTATTTAAAGAAACTTGGTGACCTGGAAAAGGGGTTTTGTGCCCACTTGGGAAGTCTCCAGTCTGTGGGACTGCTTTTTCCATTCTGAATACAACTATATATCAAAGGAAGACAGGTTCGAACTTCTGTTGAAACCATTAGGGTGTTTTGGCAAAAGGGAATTCCAGGTCCCTTTGATGTGTGCTAGAAAAATTTCCCTTGCTTTTATAAACCCAGATCAATGCTTGGCATTGCAACTCTCCTGTGACTGTGCCAGCCCTGAATAAAAATATCCCCTGGAGGGACAGGACTGCTACAGTTCAGGCAGATTTGTGCAGGTATCTTTTCTTTCCTGCTCTAGCTACCTCTTGCTTTTTGGTCTCTTACATCTCTCTTATTTCTCCTCTCCATCCCACTCTATGTTCTCCTGCAAGGAGTCATACTCTTGGACTGGCCTTCACTATTTTCTAACCATGTTGCTTTTAAAAAAAATTAAAATATTGGCTGTGTTATTTGTTCTGTTGTCTTCACCCCTACCTGTCTTACTTCGTAGTAAATTCATACTTTTAGCAATGGAAGAATGGCTCCCTCACTTTGTGTCTTCTCTGCTATCTAGGGTTTCTGGATATCTGATGCATCTCTGCCGGACATTCCTGCAAGCCACTAAAGGATGGTCTTGTGGCCCAGGCACTAGATTCAGGAGATCTGAGTTGAATTTCCAGCTTTGCCACAGAGTCTCTGTACACACTTTGCCACGTGTGACCTTTCTGTGCCTCTGTTCCCCCATTATGGGGATAATAATATTGTCTTGTCTCTTACTATGGGCATGTCCAGTGCCTACCACAGTGGGGCCATGATTCCATTTGGCGTCTCTAGGCCCTGCCATAGTACAAGTAAATAATAATAATAGCCACAGTTAATGGATGACAGTGTTATTAGAGTAACTGTGAGCATCTCCAGGAAATGGAACACAAAGTGCAATACCTAATATATGGAGATATACCTCTCTCATAGAGCTGGAAGGGACCCTGAAAGATCATTGAGTCCAGCCCCCTGCCTTCACTAGCAGGACCAAGTACTGATTTTGCCCCAGATCCTAAGTGGTCCCCACAAGGATTGAACTCACAACCCTGAGTTTAGCGGGCTAATGCTCAAACCACTGAGCTATTCCTCCCCTTAATGGATGAATCCAATGGATTCCTCCCTTACCTTAGACCTTGGGTGCCAGAGCACCTCAGAGCTTGATATGCAGCCTTGTCCTGGGTCAGGCACAGCGGCTGTTTCACAGCACATATAGCCGCACCTAAGGAGTAGAAGTGAAGAAGAGATTCACATCCGGTGGAAACTGGAGAGTGAGTTGAAGTTGACAAACAGGAATAACTGCAGTTCACATTCAGCCGGATACAAGAGTTAACATCCTAGTAGCAGAAAAATCACCAAAGGTTCTATAACAACCACAGGTTATTAGGACTTCCCTTCGAAGTCCCATCACCAGCAACACAGCACTTCGGGGGCCCTGGTTTAGTGCTAACACAGAGGGGAAAATATCCCCTATTGACTCACTGACACCATTTCCTTAACATCTCAATGCTCTTTGGAAGCCTCCGACCCAAGTGCTGATGATCAGGCTCAATGATTGGCTTGTGAGACCTGATAGGATAGCAAACATGAGCAGTGGTTAGGCTGTGGGTGGCTCTTAGTGGGTACTGGGAGCTTATTTGTTTATTCTTAGGTTTGATCTTTCCCCTGCCGGCTGTCATGTCTTTGGCCATGTGTCTCTTTCAGCTGCAGTCCAGCATCACCATGATTTGCATGGACGGGAAATGGAACAAACAGGTGGCCTGTGAACCGGTGGACTGTGGCATTCCAGACCAGTACCATGTCTACCCAGCCACGTTCAACTGCAGCGAGGGTACCACCTTTGGAAAGAAATGCACCTTCAGTTGCCGACCTCCGGCCCTGCTGAAAGGTACGGAGGGCATTTTTCCGCAAGTTAAGGTTCAGTCTGTAAAAGACACAGACAAGTCATTATTATTATTATTCCATGGGGTTGAAGCATGAAAAAGAATGAGGACAGAAAGTTACCCGCCAGGTTTTATTGATGCTGGAAGTTAATTTCCCCTCCTCTTCCTGTATGTTGTGAGGGTTTATTTAATACCTTGTCCCTTGATGACTGTGGGCTGGGAACTATAATGAAAGCAAAAATGGCCTTCATGAAATCAAAACTTTAAAAAGTAATAGGAATAAATAGAATGAGAGCAGTGACTCCTTCAGGCTGGCTCCCCTCACTGGGAGGAAGACGAGGATGTTTAATGCCATCAGTGAAATGTAAAGCTGACATCTCTTCCTGGGGTGTGCGGGGAGAGTCAGGGGAAGGTGTTTATAAACATAGGGTGGGATTTTCAAAATGCCTAAGTTACTTAGGAGCCTAAGTCCCATTTTTTAAAATGACATGGAAACTTAGGAGTGCAAATCTCAGTGAAATTCAATGGGACTCAAGCGCCTACATTCCTGTGTCACTTTTGAAATCGGTGTGTTGTGAGCAAGACACGAGAAGTCATTCTTCCGCTCTACTCTGGTCTGGTTAGGCCTCAGCTGGAGTATTGTGTCCAGTTCTGGGCACCGCATTTCAAGAAAGATGTGGAGAAATTGGAGAGGGTCCAGAGAAGAGCAACAAGAATGATTAAAGGTCTTGAGAACATGACCTATGAAGGAAGGCTGAAAGAATTGGGTTTGTTTAGTTTGGAAAAGAGAAGACTGAGAGGGGACATGATAGCAGTTTTCAGGTATCTAAAAGGGTGTCATAAGGAGGAGGGAGAAAACTTGTTCACCTTAGCCTCTAAAGATAGAACAAGAAGCAATGGGCTTAAACTGCAGCAAGGGAGGTCTAGGTTGGACATTAGGAAAAAGTTCCTAACTGTCAGGGTGGTTAAACACTGGAATAAATTGCCTAGGGAGGTTGTGGAATCTCCATCTCTGGAGATATTTAAGAGTAGGTTAGATAAATGTCTATCAGGGATGGTCTCGACAGTATTTGGTCCTGCCTTGCGGGCAGGGGACTGGACTCGATGACCTCTCGAGGTCCCTTCCAGTAATAGAATCTATGAATCTATGAAAATGGGACATAGGCTCCTAAGTCACTCGGGCACTTTTGAAAATTTTGCTCCAGCACCAGTATGAGTCTCTTCATCATCTCTTGGGGGAGCTGTGACTTATGTCGCTGAGAGCGCTTTGTTTGTTCATTCTGAGCTACACGAGGAGAGTCCAAGTCAAGGGCCAGTTTCTGACACCTTTACTCATGTCGAATGGCACCTTATTCCACGAGTGATCCCGCTGACTCCTAGTAGACTAGCCAAGTGGTACTCATTGTGAGTAAATATCACAATCCAGCCTGACAAAAGGAAACCTCTGGGCATTGATTATTATTACTGCCATCTAAAGAAATCCTCAAAAGTTTTCATCAGGCTCACACATGCCACGCAGTCAGGAGCTGTACAGAGGGCTTTGTCTGGAATGAGGAAGGAGAGGAGATTCCTCCGAGCAGATGGCAAGACTGTTAGAAGTAAACAGTGAAAGGAACAAAAACACCCCCAAAAAGCCTTCTAAGTTACCCAGAATGTTCTGCAGGGGCTGGATCCTGAAGAGGTGCTGAGCACTTGTAACTCCTTCCAACTTTGGTAGGAACTGCTGATGTTCAAAAGCTTTCAAGATTTGACCCTGTGTCAATATAGAACATTGGGGAATCTCAGGATTCGTCTCTCTTGTTCACTGACGTACATTTGGTCTGCCTTTGCGTCCGCACCCCTGTGAGGGGGGTGCTGCTAGATGGATCACTGGAGCAGATGTCCCAGATGTTATCTCTGCTCCATCTTTTACTTTTTCCTTCCTGCCCCCATCAAGCACAGCACGTGACTTTGATCATTCGTAATTAGGGGTGGACCCAAGCGGGGATTCTAGCTCTAAACCCCTTCAGACTTTAAGGAACTTCATTGGGTGAAACCCAATTAAAACACTGCATCTGAACTTTGGAGAGTTCAGAGCTTATGATTTTGGCCCAATTCATCTCACAGTCTAAGACAGGAGCAAACTTTTTGGCCTGAGGGCTGCATTGGGTTTCGTAAATTGTATGGAGGGCCGGTTAGGGGAGGGGGTCATGGCCCAGCCCCCAGCTCCGATCTCCCCCCTCCCCTGGGACTCCTGCCCCATTCAACCCCCCCGTTTCCTAACGGCCCCTCAGGGACCCCTGCCCCATCCACACACCCCCGCTCCCTGCCCCCTGGCCACCCCCAGAACCCACACCCCCCCTCCAACCCCTCCTCTCATTCCTGAAAGCCCTCCCAGGACCCCTGCCCCATCCAACCACCCCTTCTCCCTGTCCCCTAACTGCCCCCGGACCCCTGCCCCTGCCTGCCCCCCGCCGCCCCATCGAAAAAACCCCCTCCTTCCTCACTGCCCCGCGTGACCCCTGCCCCCATTCAACCCTGTTCCCATCCCAACCCCTATCCACACCCCCACCCCCAACCACCACCCCGAACTCCCCTGCCCTCTATCCAACCCCCCCTGCTCCCTGCCCCCTTGCCGCGCTGCCTGGAGCACCAGTAGCTGGTGACACTACTGCCGCCGCCATCACGCAGCACAGAGCACTGGGTCAGGCCGGCTCTGCAGCTGCGCTGCCCCAGGAGCTCACAGCCCCATTGCCAGAGCATTGCGCCGGCGGCGGAGCGAGCTGAGGCTGCGGGGGAGGGGGAACAGCAGGGGAGGGGCTGGGGCTAGCCTCCCGGGCCAGGAGCTCGGGGGCTGGGCAGGACATCTTAGACCAGATGTGGCCCATGGGCCGTAGTTGCCCACCTCTGGTCTAAGATGATGCACTGGATATAATGGCCCCCAGGGCTTTTGAACATCCCAGAGTTAACTGGACACTCTGATTGAAGCACAGCTGAGGATCTGGGCCCTGAAATGTTGTCAGTGCCCAAATGGGGCATGTTTCCTTGCTCTGTCTTCTTCTTTCCCATGTCTCCTCTGTTTCCTATCCCAGTCTCCCCTTTATGCTCCTTCCCTTTATTTTTAATGGCAGCGGAAGACTTCAGCCTCCCATTGGCACATACTCAATTCCCTGAGGGATCTTTTCCTGATCCTCCTCTCAGTTGCTATTTTATTCAAATTCAAGGGCTGCAAATTTGTCCACCACAAAGGGTGAAAATGGTCACACTACACACTGCAGAATAAAATAAGTCACAAGTCACCAGATCCTCAATTGGTGAACACAGTGGAGGAGGGACACCAGTTGAGGATCTGGCCCTTGGTTTGCATAGCTGTGGTCTCTAGTATCATTGTACTTTTGGAGTGTAGCTATCAAAACAATACGGTAAAACAGTCAGGGCCGGTGCAACCTATTAGGCACTTTAGGCGGTCACCTAGGGCACTACAATTTGGGGGGCGGCGACCGTGGCGGTATTTCAGCAGCGGGACCTTCCGCTGTCTCTGTGGGGGGCGGCATTTTGGGACGGGACCTTCCGCCACTTAGGACGGCAGAAAAGCTGGCGGCGCTTCTGAAAACAGTGGTGCCCAAACTTTTCCTGTCGCTCCCCCGTATCAATAATGGAATCTCTCTGCATCCCCCTCCCCATTGCAGAGGAGCTTGGGCTGAAGGCAGAAGTGGGAATCGGGGAGGAGCTGGGGCTAGAGGCTGGGGCAGAGAGGGAATGAGGGCAGAGCTGGCCTGGGAGCAGAAGAAGGGGTGGAGTGGAGCTGTGGATGGAGCCAGAGCGGGGCTGCGTGGTGCTCTCTCCCCGCCCCCTGTGGGGGCTGGTCCGGGCCACCCCCCTCATGTCCCCCAAACCTTCCTCTGTGCCCTCTTGGGGGGGCATGCCCCACAGTTTGGGGACCACTGCGATAAAGAAATCATTTGTTGCATAGTCACAGACAGTGACTAATAGGCATTGTCACTGAGCTTCTGGAGGATGGAAGTTGAATGACTCAGACCTAATTCAATCACTGATGTCATGGAAGCCACTGTTTGTAATGTCACAGTTCATCACTTTGCAGTAGCAAGCATGCCCTCGCCAGTGCAGGACTGCAGAACTGCTGCATGAGTCCGACAAGAGAAGCGGGCTGGTGCTACAGGAAAGAGCTTTGGCTTTCACAAAAATACCTCAGCAGTCAGCCACAATTACGAAGGGAAGAAAAAAAAGCCACCGATGGTTTAATGAAGGAGGAGGGCTTCTCTGCATGCCTTGCTGTGCTCTAGGGTTTCCTCCATTTTTCCTCTCTGTGAATCCCAGCTTTGACATCTCATGTCACGGCTCTCAACCTTTCCAGATGAGAAAGACCCTATGGGACACAGTTTGGAACTTGTCAACATGAGTGAAGCTCCCCACACTGTTTCTGCAGCACTGGATTGGGGGGTTGATTGACTATTAGGTCTTCGAATGGTTATTGGCTCACAGCTGTGGGATTTATTTTTTTTTTTAGACTACGCTTGTTCCTTTATTACATACGACATGAAATGACAAAGAAATACAAAACATGCTGAGCTTGACTCATCCTGGTGTAACTCCAGTGAAATCAGCCAAGCTACACCAGGGATGAATGTGTCCTACTATATCTTTTACCTTTCAGATATTGGCCAACCAAGCTTCCAAAGGAAAACAACACTTTAGTTGTTATTAATAATAATAATTATTATTATTATAATACATAATGATAATCATGTTCAGGTAGTAGTGCCAAAGGACCAACCCGTTGTGTTAGGCACTATAATGCAATACAGATGGTCCCTACCCCCCCCCCCAGCTTAAATAGACAGGACAGACACAAGGTAGGGAGAAGGGGTATCACACCCAAGCAGAGTGAAAGGATGGCAGCAACATCATGTTAGTGCCATGGGGTGTGTGTGTGTGTGTTGGGGTAGCTCACGAATGGTTTTGCAAACAAGCAAGCAGACTTTCCACGCATGGATATTTTCAAACAGAAAAGACCTTTTTGTTTTATTTAGATTAAGAGAAACGACAAAACAGGAAAGAACAAAAGTAAAGTATCCATGCAAGAGCAGACAGTCAGTATGTCTCTTGTGTCACAGCCTTTCCTGAAAAGAGCCCAGAATGGCTATCTTGTCTCTGTGGACAGCGGAGTTCTTAGTTATTTGAAGGTAGAATACACAGAAGACAAAAGCAGAAAATATACATAGCTCATTTTGACATGCAAATCAAGGAATCTTTTGATCTGTTGTATGGGTTACGATACCCTAACAAAATAGCCGAGCCTGATTTTGTTAACCCTGTCCACTGTCCTCTCCAGGAAACAACAGCAACTTAACATGTATGGAAGATGGGCTATGGTCCTTCCCCGAGGCCCTTTGTGAGCTGATGTGTCGAGCTCCATCTCTAGTTCCCAATGCAGATCTTCAGACCGCCCGTTGCCGTGAAGATAAACACAAAGTGGGCTCCTTTTGCAAGTACAAATGCAAACCGGGTTACCATGTTCCTGGCTCCTCCAGGAAAGCAAAGAAGTAAGTAAAACAAACAATGTATTCCAGAGAGACGTGGGTTAAAACAAAAATCAGGAGAGGAAGATCTGTGGGTATTAGTGGGTTGTGTGAGTAGCAGGGAATATTGTGGGGCAACGCACATACGCCAGCAGTTGTTGTGCACAACACAACATTATCAAAGATTTCAGAAAGGTGAAGAGTCATAGAGGATATCCCAGGTGCATGGAATTAGAGATGAGAGCCCATAGACAAAGTTTGCTGTATACAGTAAAAACAGTGTTTCCAAACAGCTGATGGTTCAACCATATTCGTGCCATTTTTATTCATTATTCCCGAACGTACTTTTGTTCATCCAAATGTTTGGGGAATGATCGTTCTTCATACAAATACCCATATTCACATCCGAACAAAAATATGTATGCGCCAGAAAGAGCATGAATTATTCAGTGTTCATGATTCATTCTTCACCTGTTTAAAAAGCTTCTGTCATCCAATGAGATCGCAGAAACAATTCTGTATGACTTAAATGACTAGTAACACACCACTGATAATGAATAATAAATACTGAATAGTCCAAGAAAATAATTAACTTGCAATCCATATGCTGAAATTAATTCACATAAACTATTTGTCAAACAGTTAAAATAATGGCTAAATTGGTAAATATCAAAGTGTGTTTACCAACAGAAAAGACAGTTAACGTCAGTGGGTAATTTATCTGCAGTGACTAATTGGACCAGCTGTACCACTAGAGATCCTGTGAGTACAGAATGAGGATAGGGTAGGATGCAGATGAGATCCCATAGGCATGAGAAAGAAGATCTTTTCTTGACACAGACTAATGGAAGTTCTCCCTATTAGTGCTCTTCCAAGGACAGGGGATAGACACCTGGAATTTTCAAAGGAACCAAAGGGAATTAGGCACCTACTTTTCAATGGGAGATAGGCACTTAACTCAATCAGGATCCTTTGACAATTCCAGCCTGTGTTCCCCAAAAGTTTATGCTAAGGACCTACTTTAGAAATATATCTTTGATATGCAACCTGGGGAGTCCCCTTTGAAACTCTGTGGGGAAGGCATATTTCTAACCCTGTTCAACCCATTTCAGACGACCCGCAGCCCACAAACGGGGGAAGCAGTGTTTTGGGAGATGTGTCAAAGGCAGAAGAGGGGATTAGACCAGCAGACTGAATGTTGGTTTTGCATCGCATCATTATTTTCGCTCTAAGACCACACGATGCAAATTCACAACTTGGTCCCCAGTGTGAAAAGCACAAACACGGCCATTTCCTGCAGCTTGCTAAACAGAGCTCAGGTTCTTCAGAGCTGTAGCTTACTGAGCCACTCACTAAATACTCTGGTTTGTTTCCACATGGAAGGAGGGCCTTTAAGATCCAGTGCATGCAAGATGGAACCTGGCTAGCTGGAGCGTGCGTGCCCGTCACCTGTGACCCTCCACCCTCGAAGTTCCATGGGCTGTACCAGTGCACCAACGGCTTCCAGTTCAACAGCGAATGCAGGATCAAGTGTGAGGAAGACGACAATCAATCAGTTAGTTCCTTTTGGGTCCAAATAACTTAAGCCAACAGGAACTAGTTTCTGGTAAATCTTGTATGTGCCGCCCGGCTGCCTCAGGAACCAAATCTATGAGAGGCTGCACACCTCCTGGGATGTGCTTAGTTCCCATGGGCATCAGTGGGATTTGAGGATGCTTTGGGCCTTTTAGGATGTGGCCGTATAAATCCATAAACCCTTCAGCTTTGCAGAGAATGGCCACTGTGTTTCTGGCATGAGGTCTCAGTGATTGCTTGCACTGAGCTTCCATAAGACAGGCAAGAAGGTTGCTGCAGCATGGGCGCATGGTGGTGGTAGTGCTGTGTGGTCATGTGAGCAGTCACGCTCCCAGGTTCAGGGGCAGTCTTCCATGGATGTTGGAGAATGCACCGGGCTGCATAGTGTGATATGCTGTTACCTGTAATGCACTGACTCAATCAATACCTCCGGGCTCTGACAGGTGATCCGTGCAGTGTCCTTAGTAACATCATGCTCATTAAAAGCTTTTCATGGTCACAATGGAAAGACCAACTGTGCTTCTGTAAGGTGTCTGTATGAATGGAGAGCAAGTGCCTAAGAAGGAGAAAATGTGGGAGTACGGGTGAAGGAGAAACAGTAGTGTTATTAGTTGGGAAATATTTTATCAGGATGATAATTATATTCATTGTTTATGTGTGGAGGGCTAATGGTATGTGCTGGGGGCTTTACAGACAGGTAAGAGGGCAGGGTCTATGCCTCAAAGGTTTTGTAATCTAGAGAGACTTTCTCTAATAGCATACTAATACAGGAGGGAGATGGGACACAGAAAAAGAAAGCAACCAAGCAGTGAAGTTTAGCACTTGTCTTGGTTGTTACATGGCTTTTGCTTGGGTGGCTTTGTCTGTTTTTAAAGTCATAAGTTTGGTTCTTGGGTTTTCTTTTCCTTGGGCAGTTCAGGCATATATATAGCGTACAGTAGTTTACTTGTATATGGATCTCAACACTTAAAGCAATACTTAAGCTTCACTGACCTATAGTGCTTCTCTGGCTAAAAGATGTCATTAAACAGTTAGGGCCAGATCCTCAGCTGATGTAAATCAGTGTGGCTCCATTGGAACTAGGCAGGTTTGCAGCAGAGGAGGCTCTAGTCTTTATAAAGTTCAACAGCTAGTTTGAGCTGTTTGGTTTTCTGAACCAGAGCATAATTTCAATTTGTGAGATGACTCAATTCTCCTAAAAGTGCTGCTGCCTGATACATTTGGTAAGAGAAGGTGGAGGACCTGGAAGTTCCTGCGATTGCACTTAGTTCGGAGGGCAGAGAATACCCTGCCAAAATACTTTTAAATATAATTTTAATTTCTGAGGGTCTACTGAAAATGGACTTCATCTGCCATCAGGCCAATAGTCTGAAGGACACCGCTGATGTTTGCTCCAAGTGATAAAAACACACAGCCTTGGAAGAGGGAGCAGTCAGGTTTTCTGTATTTAAAACTGTGACAGTTCTGGAAGAAAGTAAGAGTGTGTTTCTTGTCATCCCCTACTCTCTCAGAGTTGACGTGCTGTCATGGTGAGGAGTAGAGAGGGACTGAATCCTGGGACACTGTGTTTTGGTGTGAGATTAACCAGAATGGTGCGGAGGCCTGGCTGGCGTTACAGGGCTTGTGTGGCACTCTGAGGTCTGCGCTATGAAAGGAGGGTTGGGTAGTGTGTTACAAATGTGCAATGTAATGAAGGATGCGGGAGATGTAGGGTCCTTACAAGGTCTGTGTGGTGTTAGGAGGCCTGTGCAGAGTTAAGCGACCTATGGGGCGGAACAGGGGCAAGGTGGCGATGCCACGGGACAAGTATGGACTTATGAGGCCTATGCAGTAAAACAAGGGCTGTGCGTAATATTGAGGAATAAATGGTGCTACGAGGTTTGGGCATTTTTACAAGGCCAGTGAGATGTAATGGGCAATGGAGTAAGAGTTAGCCGAGTTAACGAGGCTGCAGTGGTGACACGAGAGACACTTTGCAACCCATTAGGATGTGCGTATGCACTTTAAAGTAAGATTCTGGTGGTCAGTTCAGAAAACATCTCAAACAAATGCACAAGAAGCAGCTTGGGAAAAGGTCCTCCAGGGAAAGATATTTCCAGATATAACAGAAAACAGATTACAAAAAAGAAAGAGAAAGAGAAAGAGACAGGACCCCTGACCTCATCTGACCTGCCCGAGAGGTGTTAATTATCTAAGGAATAAAACCCACTAAGATTTTCTCAGATCTACAAGGTGATAATGCATGCTTCATCCAAGCAAGAAAAACAGCAGGGATTTTCACAAGAGATTATGCAGGGTAGGGAATGATGGACAGGATATTACTACAGCAGCAGATGTCCTGGGAACTTGGCGTCATCTTCTTTGATTCCCGTCAGCCAGCTCTGCCAGTGACCATGGGGCTAAATGAAGTCTGCCCACCACTTTGTCTTGCACGAGCTTCACGGCTTTCGTCATCTTGAAACCTTTTTTGTTCTATGTCATTCTTCACTATTCTATCCAATGCCTCCTCGGTCTTTCTCTGTTTCTAGTTCCTAGCACTCTGGTATGTATCGCTATGTATGGTATCCTTTCTGGGTCCATTCCTGACTTGTTTCCAGACCATCACAGTTGTCTTTATTGAATCTTCCGTAATAGAGTTTTTTCTAGCCCAAGCTGTTTTTCTTATCGCTTCATTTTTATTTTCTGTCGTACTCAAACTCTCAGTATTCCATTCAGGCAGTTAGTTTCTGCAGTCAAAATCTTTTGCTCATCGGCTTTCCTCCGTATTCCAGCATTCCAGAGTACCGGAATCCTGGAGTACTTTACAAATATAATGCAACAGTAACCCAAGCATAGCCATAAATCCGGGTCACCTTGAAAAGTCGCTATTAAACACTGCTACCACCTGTGTATTTTGCAAATGACAACGGAATTGCAACACACGTGTTACAATAACAAACCATGCTAAGTTATCACTGATAAGCATGTGGTACCTGGAGTTTTATCCTCTGCCAGATTTTCTCCTGCTCCAGAGATTTGCTTCTCTCAGGAGTAGGCTCTCGGGGAGCTGGTGACGCCGCTCTGACACGCCAGCCCTCGTGACACTTAGGGTATAAAGACCCGCAGTATTGCTGTGGCTGGCCTGGGTCAGCTGACTCAGGCTCACAGGGCATGGGCTGCGGGGCTAAATATCCCTGGATAGACGTTCAGGACCGTTCACCTTCGCGGGGTCCATCCCAAGCCTGAACATCTGCACAGCAAGTTTTCAGTGCCGGAGCCTGAGCCCGGCGAGCCCAAGTCAGCTGATCCGAGCCAGTTGCGGGTTTTTTATCCCCGCGTAGATGTACCCTTAGAGCTGCTGTCGGTCAACACTAAGTTGCACCAGCGATGTAGGGTCCTTAATGGACCGTAGGCCAGTGGAGGATCAGCACAGCACAGCTTTCCTGCCCTAACCTGGCCCCTATGCCAGCTATGGGTTGGGAGATGCAGAGGCAAAGTTGCATTCAGCAGAGTTCTCCACCAGGAGAGTTCTCTGCTGGAATTTTCTACCCGAGTTGAGCAAACGGGTGTAACGCACTTGAGAATCTAGTCCAAAGCCTTCTATGCTCATGATCGCTCAGTCTGTAATGGACGGACCACCAGATGTGCGGTGACTGGGTTAAGCAGGTACACGTAAATACTCACACCAATACAACGAATCTCTTCCTTCTCTAGCTACTGTGCACACACCAAATGACAATCAGATCTAAGCTGTCTCTGCAAACCTGAGAAAAGTTACCACCACAAACATGAGGTAGGAGTTGCTGGACTAGATTGAACCTACTACCCTGTTTTTGACGGTGGTCAGTACCAGATGCTTCTCTTGCTACCTCTAACAATACCTTAATGCCCAGAGAAGGCAAACAGAACCTTGTAGCCTGAATGAAACCTTTAGTTCACTGTCACAACATCAGATTCAGCTTGCAATTGCAATGTCACAGGAAAGAAAGAAGCAAGGATTTTAAAGGAAATTTCTTATAGTGATTAGAGGCTGGGCTGCAGCCATAGGAAATGCCATAATGTGCTATAGGTACAAATCTTAGAGGGGATGGACAACATGGTCCAATAGGTCTTCTCCACGTCTAATTTGGATTATTTGTTCACAAAGGAGTCTGGGGAAATAGTTTCTTCCACTCAAATCCCTTCTCTTCCCACCACATCACAAGAACTTCTTGCTGCAGGGAAAAATGTTCCCTGTACGTAGGTGCTCTGGCCTGTCTGACCCAGTGAGCAGCAAAACAAAGCAGGGAATTGAGGTTCCGGTCCCTCACCTAACATTCTTCAACTAGTCTGGATTTTTATGCTGTTTGCATGGTTACCCTTGGGCCAGTGAGAGTCACAGGTACTGGTCTCTGCCAGGCAGTCAAAATGCAAATGATATCATCCTCCTCCAGCACACAAACAAGCGGGCTAACGATTCAACCCAGTAGCCTGCAGAGAAGACCAGTTGCATCACCCCTGAACATCGTGTTCGTCAACAAGCTCAGCAGGGAAGGATAAGAATGTCAAAGAGAAAAACAAATTTCCTCCTGGAACCAAGAGCAAAACAAAGGTGACGAGCAGCACAAGCAAAACACCGAGGACTGTGCTGGGGACTTAATGTGCAGATCCTGTTATGCAACCTGCACAGGACGCCTTAGGCACCTGCAGAGTGAGGCATGCGGGTCCCAGAGAATATCCCCCTCGCCTGCTGACGGCTCTGTCTGAAAATACTTCACATCAGGCACATAGACCCCCACCCCCAAGATAGCTCACAGAGAATGTCCAGTACACCCCACTGAGTGGCAAATACATGGATTACATTAAACCCCCCTTGCCTGCCAGGGATTGGGAGCGAGATGCCCAGGTCCCATAACATAGCCAATGCACGACACCGCTGGGCGCTCGACAACCCAGCCCCACAGAATATCTTGGTGCAGAATGTCCCATGTCTACCCAGTAACAGCTAGGCTTGCAAATCCTGCAGAACAACTCATGCAGAACTCCCTGGGTGCCGCATGCCTAGATCTGATGAAAGAAGCCTTGTGCGCTTCTTTGTTGTTTTAAAAGGGCATAATATTTCCCCGTGGACTTTCATTCATTCTCCAATATTCCACAGGGGCTCTTTTTGTAAGGCAAATGTCATATCCCGCACCCTCCCCCACCCTCACATGCATCCACACACACAAGTTGATTTCTTTCTCTACCTCTATCTCTGTGCTTCTCTATCGCAGTCTCTTTCTTTGCTGTCAGTCACAGCAGGCAAGCTCTAAAGATTACCCCAGCTAAACCTCACAGAGAAATGTCCAGCCTTTGTTTCTGCTTCACACGGGCATAGGGGACTCTTTGTTCTCGTCCATACGAGGATGATGTAACTAGCTAGAAAAGGGAAAGAAGAAAAAGGTTTGCTGCCCTCCGCACAAACACCTTAAAATCAAGAAAGAGGGAACATTGGGTGATAGTTCCTTTATTCTAGTTAGCTTGGGTCCATTTTGGGAGCATCCTTTACAGGCCATAACATTACATAGAAAATGTTAGTGTGCATCTGTCTGTCTGGGCAGGATACAGTCTGTCTTTTCTTTGTCCTTTTGAAGAAGGCTGATTCCCTTTCTCGCTAAGCTAAAAGCCCAACCCCTAGGCCTTCCCCGCTCCCAGAGAACATCAGCCCTTGATTCAATTCTGATTCTTTTTCTGTGACTTTTCTGACTGTATTTTGCTTTTCCCATTCCCAGGGACGTGGTAACAACGTGATTCACTGCCGGAAGGATGGCACCTGGAGCGGCTCCTTCCATCTCTGCAAGGAGATGCAGGGCGAGTGCTCTCTTCCCACTCAGCTCAACAGCAACCTCAAGCTGCATTGTGCGCACGGCTATGGAATAGGTATGGGAGCTAACGCCATGGCCGCAGCTGGTGGGGCGGGGGGAGAGGAAGGAGACAGGAGTCCTTGGGTCATCGTGTTTTGGGGGCCAGTTTGCCCTCATGGGAAGCAGCTAATTAGAGGTTTTGCAGAGACCATCAAGCTTTCAGATGCCACATGCCAGGTAACATATGCTGCCTTCCTACTCCCTCACAGCATTTCCACTTCCACCACGTCCCTTGTCCTGCTGAGTTTAATGAGCAGTTCCAGGGCTCAAACTACAAGAGCGACAAATCCAATATGATTTTTTTTTAAATAAGTGAAGAAATACACACGCATTTCCTCTTGGCCTTAGGTGAATGCCCCCCCCCACACACACACACACACACAAACAGGCAAATATTCCCACTCAGCTACCTGTGTTCACATGCACATACAACATTCACAGATATTCTCACCCATATAGTCTCACCCACACCAACACAGAAATACACACACGTCCGTACGCACACACACAAACATGCTCTCCCACCCATGCACATTCACAAAGACACAAGTGCACTCCCCCCGTGCATAAATACTCCCCTGCAAATATAAAATTCACCCATCCAACCACATTCTTTGTCAAACACACAAATCCACAGGCGCATACATCTGAAGGCACCCAAAAACACTTACCAGCGCGCACTCTCTCATATGATCAGTTATTATGACTCATAGAAACCTATATCACTTTACAGATATGGAGGAAGACAAGATCCTTCCCCCGGGGAGTTGATCATCTGCGTTAGACAGAACATAGCCATGTTGTGAGCCCTGACAACAGACAATGCCAGGGAGTGGGGAGGGATGGGAAAGGTGGAGGGTTTCAACAGCAAAAGTCATGTGAGTGCTGTGTTGTACACATGCGTGTGCGTGATTCCAACCTACCATGTTAGCACCAAGCTTTTTTATTTATGTATACTCTTCCATGTGTTTTTTTTTAAAGAATTTATCATAAGGTATAGAGAAAAAAGAATAGGAGTGTGGGTAATGGTGACAGGTTAACCAAAATAAGTGAGGAATAATTTGTGCACTTTGCCGGAAGAGGTCTAGTGCATAGGTTACTGGACTGGGATGCAGGAGGGCTAGGTTCTATCCCCAGATCTGCCACTGACTTACTGTGTGACCTTGGACAAGTCACTTCCCCTTGCTGCGCCTCTGTTTCCCCACCCACCCTCTGTCCGTCTTGTCTGTTTCGAAGAGAACCTCTTCAGGGCTGGGTCTCTCTCTTATTTTGGTCAGTGCCTCACTCAATGGGGCTTTGATCTCAGTTGGGGTTCCTAGCTGCTACTAGAATACAAATAATAATACTGAAGGAGACTGCCTCAGTCCTAGGGGCCGTGTGAAAACAGCACAAAGTCAAGAGTGGGAGAAGGAGACAAAGGCTGTCTCTTCTCCAGTGCTTTGGGGCAATCTCCCACCATTGCACTAGCGCTAATGCAGCTCTGCCCGTAGCGACAGGGGTACCAGGGCTACCACAGACTGGCTGTGTCACTGAACCCTGTTCAGAGCAAGTCTACATAACCCGGTGGCAAAGCCATTAGTTTTCTGTTTATACTGGTGCCCCACCTCCTGCCCCCATTTCTACCACCCGTTAGTGTAGACGAGGCCAGAAAGAGAGAGAATTGGATGTAGCATGGGGCACACAAAAGGGGCAGAGGGGAACGAGGGACAAAGATGCAGCATTGATGCAGAAGGACAGGAAGCCAGCAGGGAGGAGGAAGCATTCATGTAGTGGGCCAGGTCAGTGAGAAATACAGCCCTCCTCCCGTGAAGATTATAACCCCCGCCTAAGCATCCCGTAAGAATGACAAACCCACAGACCAATAGGTTCTTTGGGAACCCTCAGAAAGGTCAATATTACTTCTGCCTTCCGTGGTGCCTAAGTACTCAGCGCGGGCTGCTAGGCTTGGAGCCGCTGCCTGTGCTGAGCTCCGTTGTAGGTCGGATTCAGATTGCTGGGGGACGTGTTATATTTACCATGCTGCACACCGGCTTGCACGTGCCTTTCCCAAGGTCACCGTCCAAGCGCCGTACTGGAGCATTCGAATGTGAGCTGTATTAGATGCAGCTTGGAGAGAAACCTTGGGCCCCTTCCTCCCCGCCCCCCAGCCCCTTTCCCTAAACCTCCTCCCCCCACTGCTGTCCCTTTGAACTTGGAGAAAGCGTTCCCTGTTGTGCAGATCTCTCATTATATCGTAACCATTGTAAGGTACCAGGAGCCTGCCTCAGTCCCGTCCCAGGGGAGAGGAACACAACCTGGATGAGATCACTGCTCTTTAATGGTGCCAATTACGGATCATATATCAAAACAATTGAGACCTGCTCCTTTCCTTGAGTGTAAATAGCACAGTGGAGTGAGCTGTGAGCAGCCAGCAGCGACTCTTAATTTGACAATGCATTTTACCCTTGAGATGAGGTGACCTTTGCTTACCTACCAGGGGTTGCCACTTTTTCAGAGAAGAAATACTGATTCCCCGTTCCCAGGGAACATCTCTCTGTGCTGGGGGCAAGGAGGCTTTTCAGCCCTTCTTTGTGTACTTCTGGCCCTTTTCACCTCCGTTCCAGTGGATGCTTGTTAGTGTCGCTTATATTAGCCTTGTCCAGAAGACAGATCCCTGGGGCCCAATCCTGAGCGTGCCCCACACCGTCAGAAAAGCTTCAGTGGGAATCAAGGGAGCTCAGTGTACTGGCCTGCAGCATAGATTGAACCTGGGACCTTGACCTTTTCAGCTAAAGGGGTAACTCTCTTAGGGTAGCATCTGAAGGCTGTTATCCTCTAGTGTTATCCCCCTCAACCAGGGGTCCTGGGCCCCCTGGGGGGCCGCGAGCAGGTTTCAGGGGGTCTGCCAAGCCCAGTGTTAGACCCCAACGACCCAGGGCAGAAAGCCAAAGTCCTGTTGCACCAGACTGCAGCCCGGGGCTGAAGCCAAAGCCTGAGCAACTTAGCTTTGTGGTGCCCCCTGGGTGTGGGGCCCCAGGCAACTGCCCTGCTTGCTACCCCCTCACGCCAGCCCTGGCTTTTATATGCAGAAAAACAATTGTTGTGGCACAGGTGGGGAGGGGAGGCCTCAGAAAGGAAAAGGCTGAGAACCCCTGGTCTAGTGGACCAGCCACTAGCTGGAGAAATTGACACACACTTTGTGAGTGTCTCACATCAGCACTTCTCAGGAGCAAGTCCTGTATTTTGGAAGTCATCTGGATGTCCCCCAAAAGAGGATCTTTTCCTTCCACTCCTGGGCCTAGCCAAACCTGGCAGATATCCAGTAAAATCAGTGGAGTCACTACTGCTCAGACTAGAGACGTAAAACAGAAACAAACCCTCCCTAATTAAACTAACTGGCTCCTGCTTTGTTCCAACTGGCTCCTCCACGTGAGAAAAAGGAAAAAAAGACAGCGGTGGCTGGGGAAAAACTGTACCCAGCCAGGGTCAGTGTGACCCTAACACCTTTCCTTTTCTCCACAAACACCTAATCTGCTCCTCCTGGCTGTGGCGACTTTTGAGCTAAAGGCCCAGCCGTCCAAACCACTCCACAGATTAACTCCCCCTCACGCTGATTGGAGTGCAGGATTCCTAATGATAGGGCTGCAGCAGCTGCCCCTTTCAGCAGTGATTTGCTAGGGGGGAAATGGTAATAGTCCAACACGCTAGGGCTTATGGTTGTGTCCCCATGCTACTGCAGAGCACCGCAGTGTGTTTTAACAAGGATAGGATTCCCGCAGGGCATGGCAGTTAATCAGAGAAAATACCAGTTTACACGTGAACAAATTGATCATTACCTCTCCTCTTACTTCTTGTTTAGATCAGGGCTTAGGTGATAACCAGCCTGCAACATCATTAGACGTGCTCACCATTATTTCAGGGTCTTCTCATTTTGGGAAATCAGGCCATTGGCTCGTTGTCCATGTCAGAAGTGAGAGGAGTTTGTTGGCCTCTGCTCAGTCGCTTCATGGCTGCAGAAAGAGTTCTTGAAATGGACCTGCCTTCAGTGTCTCTGCCTCTGAGTGATTGCTTCAGGAAGTGAATAAATCCCCCATTCGATCCATGGATTAGTAGCCACAAGATATTTCAATACTGTAATCCATTGGTCACCATAAGAAACAAGCCCTTATGTGTATCTCCCTCCCACTCTGGTTCTAGGGACACAAGCTGTGGGGTGTGGTCAGAATCCTCTCACAGTGTAAATCCCAGGAGGTTGCGAGGGGCTTGGAGGGGAAAAGCTCCATTATGGTTGTCTAGTAATCATTCTGCGAGTAAGGAGATGGAAGTTATTCAGATAACTGAAATGATGGTAGGAGAGTGACACGGTGTTTGCTTTCTTCCTTCGTTCCCCTCTGCATGTGCCATGAAGGAGCCGAATGCACCACCTCGTGTCCAGATCACAACGAGCCCATCCTGCTGCGTGTGAATGAGACCGTACAAGACATCCAGCACTGGATGAACCCTCAACGAGTGAAGGTCAGTGGTGGTGGATGTTACTAAATACCCCTCCCCAGGCCCGCCGACTTTCATGTTCCTCCAGCGTAGGTGAACATGCAGCTTGACCCAGAAAGCAGAATTTAGGGATGTAGGGGATAGCACTGTCCGAGGAGCGGCAATATTTCATACCCATCTGTGTGGCGAGGCATCTTCCCTCCTTGGAGAAGGTTGTCATCAATAGGGGCTCCAAACCTGATTCTTGTTTACCCCGTGGCCCCTTTACTTTGCTCTAGCAGGGCCCATTTAACTCTGTGGTTTCCCAGTGCAACATCCTCTAGGCATTCCACCTTGAGTTAAAGGGACCACGTCCTTGCCCTCTGATCCACGCAGCTCCTAACAGTTCTGATCTGGTGGGACTTTCACCCTTGCACCAGCACCGTAGGAGTGCAGACAATGCTCTTACATACCTACTGTAGGAGAAAGCAAAGGGGAACAAGAAAAACTGCACAGGGCAGGTTTTAAATTCTTACTACTCTTCGGTTTTCTGTGCACATTGGGTGGTGGGGACCTGTCCGTGTTCGGGCAGCAGAAGAACCTGATATGGTGCGTATATAATTTCCCAAATTGGCTGAGGCAACTGATTCTCCTACATCCCCATGTGACAGATGTCTGTCTGCTCAGCACAGCATCCATTTCAGAGGTCACCGCTCTCTCCTTCTGCACTCTGCAAAGGCACACACTCAGATCCACACACAGGCCAAACACTCGTATCATGCACACACCCTTATATGTACCCATGAAAACACACACAGGTGGACATTGGTTGGCACACTTACAAGCATGTACCTGCAGATGCACACACACAAATAAACACTCACAGATGTACACGAATACATATTTACAGTCACCCATAAACACACCTACCCAAATAGTGCGCCTTTACACACACATTCAACCATCATTGGAAACACACACACATATGCACGTGTGTAGGTTAGACAAACAAGTACACACATTCATCCAAAACCACACTCAGGCTACGTATACATACGTAAATATTGGATATTAGGAAAAACTATTTCACTAGGAGGGTGGTGAAACACTGGAATGCGTTACCTAGGGAGGTGGTGGAGTCTCCTTCCTTGGAGGTTTTTAAGGCCCGGCTTGACAAAGCCCTGGCTGGGATGATTTAGTTGGGAATTGGTCCTGCTTTGAGCAGGGGGTTGGACTAGATGACCTCTTGAGGTCCCTTCCAACCCTGATATTCTATGATTCTATGATTCTATGAAATATAAGCTCCTGCATAGAAACCCACGTAAATAGGCACTTACATACGCACACTCGCTTATACAGGTTAGCGCAGGCATAGAAACACAGAAATGCACCCTGTGTGCCAGTTTTTCAAAAGCACTTAGCCCCTCGGGTGCAGGGTGGGTGCAGAGCATTTTTGAAAATCTGGCCCCTTTTTCATGCCTAAATTGGAAACCATTTTTTTTAAATGTCTCCCCAATAGTGGGTGCTGAGTACTTGAAAGTCTGGCCCTGAGCTCTGTGGGAAATCTGGCCCTGCATTTTACATAGCCAGGGCCAGATTTTCGAAAGGGCTAAGCACCCACCAGACAACCAGCATGCTGAGCGTATTTGACAATCCGTCTTTTTAGGTGCCTACATGTGCCTTTGAAAATGTGGCCCTGAGTGTGGGTGCTCAGCCCTTCTGAAAATTCTGGCCGGGCTGTGCTTGTGTGCTGCACACAAACAGGCAGACAGAACAATAGAAACACTCCTGGGAGCTGACACAATCGCAGGCTGTCCCTGTGATCTCCTCATTCACTCCATACTCTCTGATTACTACTGCCCCGGCCTAGGCTTTGCCAAGTTGCTGGTGTGAAATGCAAATCCGTAAAAACCTATCTCTGTATTAGAGGCTATTTCTCACTGGCTCTGTCCTGAGCTCTGGAGTTCAAAGAGGTTTTGTAATTCATGGTGAAATAAAACCACAGCTTCCCTCCCAATCTCTGCTGCGCTGCCCTCATTTATTGATGCCGGGTCTCGGAGGGAGCTGTAATGGGCAATTGTAAGCCCAGGTTTACAATGCAGTGTGGATGCTTGAGGGTCTCTGGAGGGCTCATTAGGCAGCAGGGGGGGAAATGGTAGTAAAGGGGGAGAACAGGGGAGTGAGATGTAGGGGGGGATTGATGGTTTCCAGGAGCACAGTGGAAAATCTGGGTTCATTTTGCCCCTACAGCGAAGATCTTTAGATTGCGACTGGTTAGGAGTTTGACTCCCACACACACACCAAAAAGGATTGGTTTGTAAATAGCAGATTAAAGGGTTGAGTTTCTAAAACTATGTTAAAAGGTGGGTAGAATACTGTGAGTACCAAGTGAAAATTAATCCACTCTGAAGCTTCAACAAACAGACCTCTTTGGAAATGGAGAGGATGGAGCATCTCCCTAGAGCAGGTTCTGGTTGGATCAACTAGGGGATTGCTCTTAGAAAACATCTTTCCATCTCATCACTCGGTGTCAGTCTCTGCATAAGTCTGGAAGGCCTGCAGCTAAGAAAGGGGTAACTTTTGCAAGCGAGCAGTGTTAGTGTTCGGCCCTGAGGCCAGTCTGTGCTCAGAGTTTGATCATTTCAGATCAGTTCCAGAATTTGAAGAGGAAAAAAAAAAGGAAAAAGAAAATGACACATTCACTTCCCTCTCCAAACCCCACCTGCTGTGAAACACTGGAATGGTTTACCTGGGGAGGTTGTGGCCAGACCATCCCTTGGGGTCTTTGCAGTGTAGGCAGATTCCGTCTACCCACAAATTGTCTAACTAAGGTTAGCAGGCACTCAAGACCCGGGTCCTAGGACCTTGCTGTGGGGGTGGATCAGAGCCCGAGCCCTGCTGTGACTTGGGTCCAGCCCTGTCATTTTGTAGTGTAGATGCAGAGCAAGCTGCAGACTGGAGTCTGAAGGTCTGCATAGTGCGGTATGGACATGGTAGCACAGCTGTGAGCTCCGGGTCTAGCAATTGTAAGCCGAGGTTACATGGACGCTCAAGCATGGGCTTGGAAACCCCAAGTCCACAAGCTCAGATCCCAGAGAGCCAGCCTTTGAGTGCAGTGCAGACACACCCTAAAACAAGATTTAATATTTTTCTTAAAGATGTGCTTTACTCCAGGTTCTGGGAGAAGTTCTGTAGCTTGTGCATGCAAGGGGCCGGGCTCGATGGTCATGGTGATCCACCTGGCCTTGGAAGCTGAATCTATGAATCCCCCGGTACGTCCCCTTCCTTCATGGGCCATAGGGAGAATGGAATTGCCCAACGCGCTCATAACCTATGTACCTTTGTATTACGATAATGACTGTAACCTAAGCTCATTCCCAGGCACTGACATGAGCCCCAAGCCATTCCATTGACATGCCTCCCTGATGACCCCCTCTTGTATCTGCTTTTGCAGCTCAGCAGCCCTCAGATTCATGCCTTGCCAGGCAGCCTTGTAAATTTGCCTTGGTCTTGTCCTCACCCCGTAAATACCATTGGGTCACATCTGCAAGCCAGGCTCCAGGGGTGGATCTCCCATTCCTCCTCTGCTCGGTATCTGTATTTATTTACTTCAGGTGGTCCATGCAGTGCCGCGAGTGCCCGTGTATTCATTAGAGCCACCACCGTTAGGACCAATGGCCGCAAATCAAAACCACCCCTATTTCCATACAGACAGAACTCTCCCATCAAGCCATTCCTCCCGCCGCTGCCTCACCCACGAGGAAAAGCCTTGAGGGGAACAAGCTAGCCTTGCATTGGGAATTCAGGCTTTGGCAAACCAGCAAGAAAAGCCAAGTCCATAGCTGAGGGCCTTTCTCTGGGAGGGTTCTGCTCTCAGCCTCCTGCATATTAGCAGTGCCAGGGGTTAGTGGGAGCAGCTCCAATGATCTCATCTGCCAAGGTATCACACTGGGAGAGAGCCGGTCTCTGAAGTCACCAGGACTGAGCCCACATAAAGCTCCCAGTTATTAAACCCACCACCTTAAAGAGCATCTGGAACCAATGCAGATCACAGGTGGACTGTGCTTTGGGCAAGTAGCAATTTTGTATGTTCTACTGCACCAGCTGGTTTCTGAGTGAGTTTGGACTGTGCATGTCTGAGGAGGGTTGTGGGAGGTGAAAATGCCCTACACACACACACAACACCCCTTGTTCAGGATCTGGGTGCAGTCCCATGCTTGCCTTGCCCCAGACCCTGCTCTCTTGGCCATTCCCTCACTAACGTGGAGAAGGGGAAAGTGTGGTGTGGGTGGGTTTAGAGTCCCACCTCCCCAAACCAGCCAGCAGAAAGGTTGGCAGAGCAGCTGCTACGACATGAACCCCACCCCCTCCCCCAACCCTCTCACTGTAATATGGACCCTTCATGTCCCCCTCCAGTCACAGCTCAAAAGCCCCTGGTCAGGTCCTAATTAATTTAATACAGGGCTAATTAGCCCAAAGGCATCCTACAGGGTTCTACAATATGGCAATGTGGCCAGTGGCTGCATTCCCTCCCTCGGGGTGAAATTGCCCCCTAGGCTAAGGGCCAGCATAAAACCTATCCACCATTTAACAGTTGGGGCTTACATGGGGCATAGGCATTTTGCTAGCCAATTGGCTAGGGGGTGGATATCACCTTGTGTGTATAGCTACAGGGAGAAGACAAAGCCGAACAGCTGATGTGGTTTAATTCAGATGAGTAGAGCTGGGAGAAATTTTTCACACTCCTTTTTTCCGGGGTGAAAAATGCAGATTTGGAGACACATACACGTTTCACAAATTCATGTTGTTTTCACTGAATTGTTTTGATCAAAAAACAACAGGGGGGAAAAAATTCCCCCCAAATCAAAAGGTTTTGACTTTTCCATTCAAAATTACCTTTTGTTCATAAATTTCCTTGAATCTTATTTTTTTAATGTAAAATGTTTTAGAATGGTTGAAACATATCAGTATGGCTGAATGAAATGTTTTGTTCAATTAGAAATGATTTTTTTCTGGATTGTCGTTTCATCAAAATTAAAAAAAAAAAATCAGATTGAACCAAAATGATTTTTTTTAAGTTTTTCAGAATTGCCAGTGAACTGACAAATCCGTTTTTCTCCTGGCTCTACTGGTGAGCTCAACGAAAATAACCAATAGATCCTCTACAGAGAACCAACCTTACTTGGCAACAGCCTTTCTGAAGAAGAGGCTTCTCCAAAGTTGCCTCCAAACTTACTGAGAACAAGTTTCCTCCCCCTTTACTTAAACGCCATCTCCCTGAAGCACCCCAGTCTTGTCTGTCCACTTGAGTGGTGGCCTATGCTCAGTCTTTACTAGAGTTGTTGTTCCTCCACTAAAGCACAGTAAACAAATGTTATGGCAATGTGCATTGATTTGGGATTTTAAGTAGTATCTATGTTTTTATGCAATTAGATGCTCCTGGCAAATGGTTCATATGAACCTCAGTTTTGCAAAGTTTGAGCAACTGTAGATGGACATCTGCCTTTGCTGGGGTGGAGCCTGGAGGTGGAGTTTGTTCACACTGGATATCCACTTCAGCCCATCTCCATTTTCCCAGAGGTGTTTTCTGGAAACCATCCACTGTCCTATCACTGCCAGTGTTTTAATTCTTCCTTTTAGTTGACTTCTTGCTAGGACTGTTTGTAATGGGATATGGAGTCGATCACCTCTAAGCAGTTAGTGTGAATCCAGCCCAGGCGGTTGGATCCATTAGGTGACTGCTCACTGTGGTCATGTGGGATAGGTTTGGTGCTGTTAGGGCAGTTCTCAGGCTGTATTAACCGTCAGTCTCAACAGAGAGACAGAGGACTGAAGGGGCCGTGGAGAGAATTCTCCCGGTCAGGGCTGGTGCATATCAACAAGACATGGTGATTGGGTGCTTGCCCTGCTGCTGCGAGTGCTTGACCTCTTCTGTGGATAAACACAGTCCTTCCCTTTCCAGGACTGTCAAGCCAGTCCCTTTCTCCAGCTCCAAATTCACATACTCAGTCACGTATATTGGCAGCAAATGTTTTTTTGTTTTTTGTTGTAATGTTGGTGCCCCAGGGAGCAGAGGAAGTTCTTTGGAAACGCAGTTATTTTTCTCGCATTATTTGGATGGGTCTGGGCATGGAGAAGGGAAAAGCCTGTATTTTTCTTCAGTTCTCCTTCAGTTTAGCCCTGGGTTCAAAAGCTCCTGGAGCCAGTCCTTGCCTCTCCCCAATCCCCAGTCTTATATGTTTTGAAACCTAAAAAGGTTTTCTCTTTTTTGCCCTGAAGCGCAGTAAATAAAAGGAAAAAAAAGTCTTACCATTTGTGGCGGCCTTGAAATTTCCAGATGTCTATCAAGAGCTCATTGGGAGCAAACTTGATGCTGTGGGGCCCCTGCGCCTTGCGGTCTCCCTCGCTGATGGGATAAACAACATTGGTTTCTCCCTCCTCCCCCGCCAGCTTCCCCAGCCTCTTCCCCTCTCACATAGACGGGCCCTGTTGTGAGACAGGTGGGGCAGGCCAGGCCTGACTAATAGTGGAAAATCCGAGGGTGTCGGAAAGATAAACAGCCCTGTGCTGATAGTATAAAAGTCCTTTTTCCTAGCGCACGTCAGGTAAGCCTCAAATGACAGAAACTGTACAAACATGCTGAGGTTCCCCTGCAGACGGATTAAATTAGGCCTCAGATAAATAGGGGAAGGGATGGCTCATTCCACCGTCCCTTCTAAATGTTCATTCCTTTCTTTCCTAAGCCTCTACCACAATTCCGACTGTTTGGCAAATGCCCCTTGGCACGCCTCACAAAACCAGCCGTTGTGTCACCGTTGTTATCTTAATATGATTGTTCCCTCCTCTGTAAAGGAAACGGACCTTCTGAAATGAGTGTTGTGACGGATGGACGTTCAGGGAGGGTGAGGATCAGAAGGCAGCATAGAGATAGTAGTCATGCAGTCCACACAGTACTCCTTACTAAGCTCGCTTCTGGTAGGGTCTTTCTTAGGTAGGGAAGAATTGGTTTAGATAAAATAATAATCCTCTTTGATTCCTCTGGACTTTCCCTCCTCTTCTCTCCACCCAAAGACTATCCAAACCCTCAACCATTTCTTGATATTTGAAAGAGTTTGGCTTAATCGTCTTTTTCCTTTAGCTTCCATGTTTGTAGGTACCATTACCATGCTGCGTGTGCCTCCACTAGGAAAAAAAGTGTGTTCTTACCTCATGGTAGCTGAGACGTGGTAACTAACATGAGGTAAAACCCAAGTGAAGACAAGGCAGATTGTAGTTTTACACAAATTAGCAGGTCAAGGTAAAGACTCTGGGGAAGGCCTCATGTCTTCACTGGTGTTGTACCCCATGTTAGTTAACATGAGGTAAGAATGTACCTTTTTTCCTAATGAAGGCAATGCCTCTGTGACGACTGGGGACTCGAAGTGAGAGTGTCACCAGAAATAGACTTGCTCTCATGAGCTCTCCCACTCCCTTCTGCAGACCTATCGGGTTTGAAGACTTTTTTGAAATATCTGTGTTTTGCCCATGACTCGTCCTTCCCAGCTTTGCCTTATGGAAAAATCATGTAATATTTGATGAAGCTGAAATCAATAGGGTTCTATTGAAATGACTCTAAATGTAATAGCGGATATAGTATTTTTTATGGGTTATTTTGAGTGGTCTTGTGGGGATACGGTGCTATTTAAAATCTATATGAGGGTGCAAAAGACTTATAGAAAGATTTCCATTTTCTATTCAATTCTAAAAGACGTTTTTCCATAGGAGCCTTTTTCCGTCCCCAGCACTCACCCCAGCAATCTCCTCATGCAGCATGGGGAGGATAGGCAGCCATAAAAAGTGGTGCTTGGTGGCGGTAGGGTGACCAGATGTCTCAATTTTATAGGGACAGTCCCAATTTTGGGGTCTTTTTCTTATATAGGCTCCCATTGCCCCACATGCCCTGTCCCCATTTTTCACATTTGCTGTCTGGTCACCCTAGGTGGCGGCAAAGAAGCCCCCTAAAGCCATTCCAAAATGTCTCCCCCACACGTCCCAGAGCTAGAGCCTGGATGCTGCCTTTCCCTTTCCCTGCCACATCTCCCCACATGAGTGAAATATTGAACATGACATTTCAGGAGAACCGTAAATATTATTTTAATCCCAAACATTCTGTTGTTGCAAGTGTCAAGTCCAACACGTCTTGTAAATACTTGGAGGACTCCCAGATCCTGAAAATACAAAAGGTGTTAGGAACGGAACTACTCGGGAGAGTTTGGTGGGATGGGGGGCATATATGCAAGCACATTCGCCTTGTGCACAGTGATTTCTTTGTCTTAGCCCATTTCTTTTTCTCTCCTTCTCCAGAGCGTTGTCTGCACAGCAGGACTCAAGTGGTATCCACACCCAGCGCTGATTCACTGCATCAAAGCCTGCGACGTGAGCATTAGCATTAATTAACTAAACCCATCCAGTTTGGTTTCCTAGGGTGGGTGGTGTAGATGAATCGGTTTTAAATCTCTGCTTCTGAGGAATGGCCAAATCCGGTTTGGCCTTGTCTTTACTTGCAGTTAAATGGTCTTCAGCTGTACCAGTTCTGACACCTATTGGCAAGAAAAGGTCATTTTTCTCGTGCAGAGCAGTGCTCAATGACAGCTGATGATTGGACGAGCCTTACAGTGTCTAACTAAGGTGGACAACTCTTGGCTACTAAACAGGCCTTGATTCCCTTCACTTGGGCGTTCTCGGGATTTGGCGAGTCATCACTGGACAGTCACAAAAGCCTCCAATTGTTTGCTTTGATTTTGAAGGGGTTTAAGGTTGCTCTGTCTGACTAGAAATTGAACTCTCTGAAAGTCCAGGGCACCCCTTCTCCCCTGAACCTTGGAGAAGAGATAAACATTAGGAAAGAGAAAGGGAACAAGAACGACCCAGATGTGGAACAGGAGCAGGAGTGACTGGGAAATGGTGGGAGGAAGGAGGACTGGAGATGGGGACTTTTAAAATACGGAGATTGGGATTTTTCAAAGGGGCTTATGGAGTTAGGCACCCAACTGTCATTGAAATACAATAGGAATTGGGGAGCTAACACCTTCAGGCTTCATTGGAATTCCCAGCCTGAATTATTTTCTGAGTTCAAAAACCGGACACACATCAACCTCACCCTGGCACTGAATACAACAGGAAAAATGGCCGCTGATAGTCAAAACCCACCAAGTGGCCCCTCCAAGCCAAAGTTTTGCCTCCTAAAGGAAACTGTGTTGATGAACCCTGCCAGACAGGTTTTCTGGGCACTGAACTCATCCTGCTTATGAAGGACTTATGCATCAAGGCTCTTCCCCACCCAGCAAACAGCTCAAATCAAGGCATTCTTAGCATCTCCTACCCATTGTATCTGAATAAGCATCTAGTCAGGTCTAGAGCCATGGAAAGCGTTTCCAATGAAATCTAAAAAACATATTAAACATATCACACACTCAGCCCTCTGCCCGGATATACTGAAAGGTTAACAAACCTCCCCATTGACTCTCGGCCCATTTTTGAGCAAATCACAGCAGTTTAAGGCTTGGTTCTGGCTTTTTAGTCACATGTGCCATTAGCAATTAATGATTATCAAGAAGTATGAAATGTCTATTGGCTGCTTCCTTGAACAGTTGTAAAAATCTTGACAAATTTTGTGTAAAAGCAGCACTGGGCACCTCTCTGTGTGTCGTGGTGCTGACTTGGCCCCCGCCATTGTGTTGTCTGAGCACTCCACAAACTTATCTTCACAGCCCCTTCGTGAAGCAGGGAAGCGTTATCCCCATTTATCGAGGGAGAAACTAAAACACAGAGGGATTAAGGCTCAGATCCTCAAAGGTTTTTAGGCCCCTAATTTCCAATGATTTCAGTGGAAGTTGGGGATATAAATACCATTGAGGATCTGGGCCAAGTGACTCACCCAATGTCACACAGAGAGGCTGCAGAAGAGCCAGGATTTGAACCCATGCTTCCTGAGTTCTACGCCAGTGCATTATTCTTAAGAATGTCTGCTCCTCTGAGCCTTCCGCTAGCACCTAACTGAGAATCCCAAGCACGGATAAAACTCTCAGCACCCCTGTGCCATCAGTAAATATTACTCCAGTTTTACAGGTGGGTACACTGAAGGGAAGTGACTTGCCCAAGGTAGCAGAGCTTGGAATGAAACTCAGGTCTCCTGACTTCCACACTAAATACTAGACCACAGGGCCTCCTCCTGTGTGGATGTTGCGTGGTACAACTTTCACATGGTAAAAGACAGGTTCTTCTTCGAGTAGACGCAGACATGTGTTCTGCGTGGGTGGGCACACCCTGTGCACCAGAACCAGAGAACTTTACCTATTGGGGATGCATTCACACCCTGCAGCCATAGCCCCTGCCCTAGCCAGACCCCCTGAGTTCCTTCTCACCGCCCATGGCCAAGAGTTGAAGATCTGTGTGGCGTCTTCACCTCACAATTTCATCTCCGCCTCTGAGAACTGTTGCTTGTACATAATAGTAGGAGTACCTTAGGTTTCGTTAAGTGTTAGTTTAATTTTAACTAGAGTAGTTGGCTGACTTGTTTGATGCCCTCACCAGTTGTCCGTTGTGTAGGGGGGCATCCCCAGCAGCGACTCCCGTGCCAGGTGCTTGCTGTGTCTCGGCGAGGGACACATTAAAGACAGAAGCTCCATCTGCAAGTCGTTCACAAAGCGGATCCTGACGGCGAGAGATTTGCTGTTGAAGCAGTATCTCCTGGAGCGGGCCACAGGGCCCGCTTCAGCAGTGAGGCCCTCATCTGATCGGCAGTCGCCTTCGGACCTGACAGGTGATGCCGCTCTGCATTCAGGCTCTGGTGTTTGCCCCAAGAGGAAAAAGGGTTGTTCATCCTCCTTTGGTCAGCGAGGAAAAGGTCTCATAAAACGAACCAGGACCATTCCAGGGCTCAGGGAGACTCTCCTAAGAGGAGTGCTGACCAGCACTGGCATGTGGGATGGAGCAGGTCTGTCCAGCCACTCCCTAGCCCAGCACCGAGAGCAGTGAAGGCCCATCCTGTCAACTCTGGTTGTGGTCATGGGCGTCCATTGAGTCGAGTACTGACAACATCGGCTCCACGCCAATAGCATACCAGGGAGCATCAGACCTACTTTGTCTCTCAATCCCGGACTCTTCATGATTCAGGAATTCTCCATTGCTATGGCGTCTACTGGCTCCTCCTCTGTTGGGCCCTTGGCACCTTCTGGCCATGTCATAGAGCCGATGGGGACATCGGCACCATAGCTTGCACCTCCTGGGCTGCAGTCTATGAAATCGAGGCCAGGACCGGCACCAAAGACCTCCTCAGTGCTGAGGCATCCTTCAGCACCATCCCTGTCTTGGAAGCAAATCCCATCATCACGTTCGGTACCAGCCTCAGTGCCAATGCCTCCCCCGGTACTGGTTGGGAATATCTCTCATTTGGTGCCACTGGTGCCAATGCCCCACTCCTCTTCGGCACTGATGCTGCCTCCTTATTGGACTTCAAACTAAACTGAGCAGTTGTTTGCCCCATCGGGGCTGGCTTCCCCATTGTCACCATAGAAACTCTGGGATTCTTCAAGGTCTTGGTCAGAGTCATTCTCCCCCATCCTATGGGGGTCTTCTGTCCGGATGCTGTGGTACAAGAACGGTTCCTTTGTGGGAGGCTGTGAGGAGACGTCACATAAACAATACCACTCACAGCATTTTTTGGACAGTCCTCCCTTCTTGTGCGACAATGGCACTACTCCAGAAAGCGCCACAGATCCAAAGGAGGAGGTCCTCTGGTTCTGGGGTTAGCCAGCCACCGCCCACTGCCTGGTGTCTAGCAAGTGCCTTTGACTCATGTGGCCAAGGCAGCGATCCAGTGGTAACCTCTCCTTCCCCGTCACCCTTATTTGGGGACAGCTGGCCCATTTTTACCGTTTTTGGGACTCGATTACAACAGACAACGGAGGCCTAAACACCATCAGATTGGGTTATGCCATACAGTTTCTTTCCATCCCTCTGCCCCACCCACTACCCTGTCCCTCTTCAAGCATCCCTCTCAGGAGACACTGCTCCTCGAGCAGTTTCAGTCTCTACTGTCCCTGGGGGTTGTAGAGGAGGTCCCACTGCAGCACTGGGGACAGGGATTGTACTCCTTCTATTTCCTGGTTCCCAAGTCCAAGGGAGGGATGAGACCAATCCTTGACCTCCATGACCTCAATAAATACATCAGATACATGAGATTCCATATGATCACCCTGGCAACGATCCTCCACGCCTTAAATCACAATGGCTGGTTCGTTGCCCTGGACCTTCAGGATGTTTCTTTTCATGTAGCAATTCTCCTGAGACACAGAAGCTTTCTCCGGTTTGTCATGGTAGACCAGCACTACCAGTACACCATGCACACAAGTAGTCTAATATGCTAGGCAGGCTGCGGCCTTTGTCCTCTTCAAATGTGGTTGAAGTCGGACTACCATCTGCACCATCGTCCCTTGGACAGATTGGTCCATCTTCCTCTGCCAATCGTAGATTCCTTGTGGTAGTGGACAATTCAGGACAACATGTGCCAAGGTGTTCCCTTTGCTTGGTCTCCACGACCAGAATCAATGCCTCCTTAATAGGTTGGGGAGTGCATCTGGAGTCACTGAAGTTTCAAGGCCTGTTGTCAGAACCGGAAGCTTCTCTACATATCACTGTCCTGGAACTTCGTACCATCTACAATGCTTGTCAGACCTTCCAAGATCACATCAGGGGCTCAGCAGTTCTCATACTCACCGACAGTACCACTGCGATGTGTGGACTGGCAAAGGAGAGGGCACTCCAACCTGCTTTGTCAGGAGGCACTGCGGTTTTGGCAGTTTTTCTTTATTGAAAACGTTACCCCTATGGCCAGTCACTTGTCTGGGATCCACCATCACTTGGTGGATCACCTCAGCAGGAATTTCTTCCTGAATCACAAGTGGTCTCTGAAGCCCAGCATCCTGCAGTCCATCTTTGCAGACTGGGGCATCCCAACAGTTGAAAGAAAACCAGAAATTCCAGCTGTTTTATTCCTAAAGGGATCTCAGTCCAGGCTCCATGACCGAAGCTTTTCACTTGAGCTGAGAATTGGCGCTGCTGTATGCCTTTCCTCCAATTCCAATCATCCCACAAGTCATTCTCAAGCTAAAATTGGACCATGCCAGGCTCATTTTGATTGTTTCTGTGTGGCTGAGACACTGTTGGCTCTCCAACCTCCTTGCGTTATCGGTCCACCCTCCCATATCCCTTCCTCTTCACCCTGATCTTCTGACTCATAATCATGGCCAAGTTTTGCACCCAGCACTCAGCTTCCTGCATCTCATAACACGGATGGTGCCTGGTTAGATGAGGAGGAAGAGCGATGTTCAGAGGCTGTCCAGCAGGTCATGTTAACAGTAGGAAGCCCTGCATCAGAGTGTCCTATTCGGCCAAGTGGAAGTGGTTCTCAGTATGGTCATTAGCCTGGGGAGTTCAACCAATGTAGGCTACTATCCAGGACATATTGGAGTACCTGTTACATCTTCAGTCTTCTGGCCTTACGCTTAGTTCATTGAGACTCCACCTGGCAGTGATTTCGGCATTTCATCCATCTATCCATGGGAAGTGGGGCTATCAAACCCCATGGCAGCGAGTTTCTTGAAAGCAGTCACTCGCCTCTATCCACCAGTTAAAGAGCCGGTTCCTTTGTGGGACCTTCATACTGGTTTAGCTGCTTCCGTCCAAACCATTGGCAACTTCTTCTTTTTCCCTTCCATGTCAGAAAACTGCCTTACTTGTGGCGACAACATCTGCAAAGAGAGCGTGCAAGTTTTAATGGCAGAGCCTCCTTACATGCAATCTTCCAAAGACAAAGTGACTCTGTGGCTGCACCCTACGTTTTTATCTACGGTGGTTTCCCGGTTTCATTTGAACCAAGTTATATATATATATACCAGTGTTCTTCCCTAGGCCACATTCAACCCTAGAGGAGAAGCGTCTCCACACTTTGGATGTCAGGTGAAGTCTAGTGTTTTATCTGGACAGAACAAAACCTTTCTGTTCCTCACCTATTTGTTTCATGTGCAGACCGAACGAAGGGTCGAGCAGTCTCTTCAGAGACGGTCTCCAAGTGGATAACTTCCTGTATCATGACCGCATACAAAGTAGCCTAGGCTATGCCTTATCAAGGGGCACAACCTCATTCCCTGAGAGCTCAGGCAACATCAGTGGCATTTCTAAATGACATTCCTATACTGGACGTTTGCAGGGCAGCCACTTGGTCCTCTGCACATACTTTTCCAAACCACTATGCCATTCCGGCTGCATCCAGATCAGCTGCAAACGTCACGAAGGCAGTCCTGCAGTCCTTCTTTAAACAGGATCCGAGCCCCACCTCCTGCGAGTACTGTGTGTGAGTCGCCCACACAGAATATACGGCTGCATCTACTCAAAGAAGAAAAAACAATTGCCTACCTGTCGTGCTTGTTCTTCGAGATGTGATGCAGACCCGCCCTCCATCCCTCCTGCGTCGGAGTCTGCACTTCCGATGTTCAGGGGGGTCAGGGCGGTGTCGCCTTCAGATGGCCAGGGGCAGAGCTATGGCCACAAGACACAAGCGCCTGCCCTCTAGGTGCTGCTAGGCAAAGTTGTCTGGCTTCAGTGTGCGGGGTGCGCACACCCACGTAGGATGCACCTCTGCATCATAGCTCAGTTACAGGTAGGTAACCATTTGTTTTCTTTTGCAGATAGATGCCAGACCCCGGAGGGCAACAGCTCCCTGAGAATGTAATCGCTTTCTGGCTAAATGTTCCCTAATGAAAAGCATCCCACTGTCAGTGCTTTGGTTGTCATAAGCAATCTTGCGCATTACTTTCATCGAAGCTGGCTAGGCACTCCTGCTCTCGAGAGAGAGCTAAACAACATCCAGGCACCATTAAGAAATGCCAGTCATGTGTTGATGATCCATTGGGTACCAACTCCTCTGCTATTTAAGAAGCATTCTTACTCAGGCAGACTTTGAAATGATGTAATGATTTACCAGAAGCCATTATTACTGACGTGCCTTTTTTCTGCTTTTTCTTTCCCATCATTGCTAATTGCCAGGACCCCTGTGTGTCAATAGAAACCTTCTTCATCATCGTTCATTCATAGTGTCACAGCATCCCCATCGAAATCTTTACCATGCTATTGGTTGTGGGCTACTGCATAAAACATGTCATCTGCACAGAGAATGAGCCTTCCAACATGTAGGGCTTTATCCAAGAATGGGCCAGGCCGTGGTTCTCCAGCATTAGGGCTATGGAGGAAACATGCTGTATGGAGTCCCCTATACTTTATATGGGATTGAGCAGCCTTTCCTGTTATCCCCCAGGCCATGGGGAGGCAGTGTACTAAGCCAGTGATAATATGATCCTGCATTGATCGCAATGGGAGCTTTACCTGAGTAAAGGCTACAAGAAGAGGATTTCCTTGACTTTCCTTTTTAGCTTTTTAAAGTGTAACCCAGGCTAATGCAGTGTGACTCTTTGTCGCCTTCTAGTGGCATGTATGACAGTTTTATGAGTTTACTACTGCAGCTGAACTGGTAGACCTGGTCTTTTAGCTCAAGCAATAGAGGCACATGGTTTTAAATACAGATGTCTAGGTTTGAGCCCCCCAGATGATTCAACCGAGAATGTTCTTACCAAAGCAAAATATTTATTATCTTTCCCATTCTGTCCCTCCAAACAGCCCCCCCATTCTTGTGTATTCCAATGGAGGTAAAAGGCATTCTCCTCCAAAAGTCCTTATTGATAGCTTCCTAGTGTTGAAAGGTGTGTAGCGTAAGTAAATGAATTGGCAGGTTTATTGGGCAATTAGCCAAATATTACATATTTTTAAAGTGACCTTGTTAAAATAAAATCATCTTTTTAAAAAAAAAATCCCTTGCCTGTTTAACTGTTAGCATATTAAATAATTAAAACAAAAAAAGCTTTTATGGCCCAAAGCCAGTGCTAGTGTAAATCACAATAGCTCAACGAGAGTCAATGGTGTTAAGCCAATTTACATCAAGTAGACATCTTGCCCAACAATTCTAATTTTCTTCCCACCAGTTATGCTTTTTGTTTGCTCTTTGCACAGAGCTCATTTGAAAGGTAAAACTAGTCTAGTCAATTTTACTTCCAGGTTTTCCTGCACAGGTACAGTGTTGTTGTGTTTGGGTGTCCAACATTGCAAAGAGAAGAACAGGAGGACTTGTGGCACCTTAGAGACTAACAAATTTATTAGAGCATAAGCTTTCGTGGACTACAGCCCACTTCTTCGGATGCATCCGAAGCGAAAGCTTATGCTCTAATAAATTTGTTAGTCTCTAAGGTGCCACAAGTCCTCCTGTTCTTCTTTTTGCGGATACAGACTAACACGGCTGCTACTCTGAAACCAACATTGCAAAGGAATATTTAAATTTGCAACAGTAATAAAAGTCTGGGTCTAAGCTGCTGCGTGGTGTCTTTTTAGAATACTTATGAACATGCCCATGACTTTTACAGAGGAAGTGTCTGGCACTACCAACAGTAGTGCCAGATCCCTCACTGAGGACTGTATCCATCTTCTCAGCCTCTTCATGCTGTTTATTTTTCAGCCTTTCATGGGGGACAACTACTGTGATGCCATCAATAACCGAGCCTTCTGCAACTATGATGGTGGGGACTGCTGTACCTCAACGGTCAAGACCAAAAAGGTAGGTCTGCCTGCTCCCTCTCTCACCCAGAGCTCCCCAACAATGCAGGCTCAGGCTTGGACAGTAATTGGTGCCCAGCTGGAGATCCAGGATGTGGAGAGATCTTCAGCTGCACAAACATTTCAAGGGGCAATGAACATTGTCCCACCAAAGGCACTGAATTTCTGCTGGTTCATTTGAAGGTGCTCTCATTCTCCTTTGATGTGCCTATGTGTTTCCCATCATAGCCTGCCTTAGGCCCATACAGCACATGTTGTTACATAGGGATACTGCTTTACCTCCTTCTTTCTTGTTCTAAACCAGTGGTTCCCTGGCTTCTTTGCAGACAACTGCTGGCTCCCCCTCGAGACTGGTTTGGCATGTCATCAGTAAAGCAGTCCGACGTCAGTTCTGACCCTGACTCTTGTGGGAATTACAGATAGGCACACTGAAAGGAGGATCTGCTGCATACCGTGTCGATTCCAAGGTTGCTCACTAAGGGACTGACAGAGAATTTAGCCACACGTGTTCACGCTTACGTACTGAATTTTGCACAGCTCTTTACCTCTTCTTTGGGATTTGTGGTTGAGACAGAAAGGCAAAAATCTTGATACTAACAAGGGAGGTAACTTAGGCTACGTCTACAGTACCCGCCTGAATCGGCGGGTAGAAATCGATCTCTCAGCGATCGAATTATCGCGTCTCGTCAGGACGCGACAATCGATCCCCGAATCGACGCTTGTACTCCACCAGCGGAGGTAGGAGTAAGCGCCGTCGATGGGGGAGCCGCGGAGGTCGATTTGCCACCGTCCTCACAGAGGGGTAAGTCGGCTCCGATAGGTCGAATTCAGCTACGCTATTCGCGTAGCTGAATTTGCATATCTTAAATCAAACCCCCCCCCCCCCCCCCGTAGTGAGGATGTAGCCTTAGATGGAAGTATGCTAGGCTTAGTGTGTTTCAAGGCCAGTCATACCTTTTTCTCTTACTTAATTGGCCTCTCAGAGGTGGTAAGACAACTCCCACCTGTTTATGCTCTCTGTATGTGTATATATATCTCCTCAATATTTATTCCACTCTATATGCATCTGAAGAAGTGGGCTGTAGTCCACGAAAGCTTATGCTCTAATAAATTTGTTAGTCTCTAAGGTGCCACAAGTACTCCTGTTCTTTTAGTCATACCTGTCTAAGGAAAGGCAGTCTGTATACTACACCTGGAGGACAAAGAGGATGTCTCTGCAGGGAGCACAATCTTATCTAAGTTGCCCCTCAGTACCAGGGTCTTTTTTCATCTTTCGTTTGGTTCATTCAGACATGTCTACCAAATCTGTGCTGTGACCTGTCTCTGGTACGTCGGGGACCATTGGAAAGGGGCAGTGAGCAATGACTGGCGAGAGGTTAATGTCATCTCTTGGTAGCAGCAGAGAAGGGGCGGGGGTAGTGCTTTAATTTTCCTAATTGTGCCTCTTTTCAGATATTTGATATAGTTTTGATTTTAAAATGATTTGTGTGAACTGTGCAGTCAAAGGTTTCAGAGTGTTCTTTGTGCAGTCAAAGGGGCAGCCCTGGCAAGGGAAGTTCTCTCTTTAGTCACAAATCACGTATTGCCTGGGCAGCGGCATGGGTATGAGCAAGGATATCCTGGGCAATTGCTTCCCGATTAATATCCCTCAACCCTTAACTGAATGGGCCACCTCTTGGGATGTAAGAGGGTGGTCAGTTTCCAGGGCCTAGTCAGTCATTGGCCTCTCTGCTGGTATAGCCAAACAAATGTGGCTGTAGGTTTAAGAGGGGGTACCTCTCCACAAGGAACTGGACTAAGACCTCCAGACTCATTCCATATAGGATACTAAGGTGGGAGGGAAGAGAGGTTGCAAATTGCTACGCATTGGCCTGGCTCTGTTCCCACTGGCTTCTGTGGGAGTTTTACCATTATCTTCAATGGAAAGAGAGTTGGCCAACACGGAGAGCTTTTGAAAATCCCATCCTCAATATTTCCTAATCATTCACAAGGGCCAACCCCTCAAATGATGTGTTTTCTCCAGATACATGCACTCAGCTTTCAAAGACATTTAAAACACAACAACAAGAACCCAGAAACCAAACAAAACACACAAAAGAAATGAGAAAACGAACCAAGTCCTAGGATCTTCAACTCAAAAGTGAGATGGCCAGTGCCTAGTTTATTAAATTTATGGCATAATAATCTAGCAGGCAGGAACATAGCATGATGTAAAAGTTTCAGAGGAAAAGGGTCATTTGAGGCCAGCAGTGTGTCTCATGCAGTTCAAAGGAATGGCCACCAGCTCACAGACACCTGTTTGAATTCCCATGCAGACACTCAGCCATATGGGGAAGTTAGTTGTTTTCCGGTCTAAGGGCCCTTGGCTGGAGAACAGATTTTAGGCATAGTTATTCAAGTACAGCCTCCTCCTTTGAAGAGTATTATGAGTGGAATGTTAAAGGAGATGTTCCTAAGGGAAAAACAATGAAAGGTGAGAGAAAAGAGAGATGCATAAAAATATTCCACATACCAAATCCTTCCAGCGCGATTTGCCACCTACTTAAAAGCCACAGCCTTAAAACACATTTTGGGTGTAAAGGCCAAAAACTGAAGGAGACATAGGGAGGGGCAAACCCAGCTCTTTTAATTCCAGTACCAGATGAGGGTGTATTTCTACGCAGTTGTTCGAAAGTGTTCAAGCATTTGAGGGAGACACCTACCGCTGCTGTCTGGTGTATCAGGCTCACTCACTGCGGTCTCACAACGCTCTTAAAAGAGGACTAATAAAATATTGTGTATTTGCACAGCACCTTTCATCCCCGAAGATCCCAAGACATTTTACAGTCTCCACTGCAATACAGTCACCTCTGAGTGTTTAACGGTGCACACCACCACCACATTTTGTTTTAAAAAGGGAAGCAAAGAATCATAGCATATCCGGTTGAAGCTGCAGGTGTTAACAGTCATGCCGAAAGCGAACTGAGGTCTTTATTGACCACAAATGGTCAAAACTTTGGTTTTATGTCTCTTCCCAAAAAAGTGGTATTTCCAGCTGCAAAGCAACCACATAGAAATGGGCTGTACAGAAATAAAAGGTTCCACCAAAAAGTCCCTGGAACATTGACCCCTTTTCTGTTCGCTTTCCACAAATGTCCACGCAATCATGTTACACTGGCATGAAAGCTCACAGAAAGGTAATTTCAAATTTGCATGCACAAGGATTCACGGAAACCAAGTTTTAAATTGGCGCACACGTATATTAGCACAAGGTGGCCTTGTGCGCTCCTCCAGTCAAGGAATGGAAACAATGCCACATGACTTACCAGACCAATCACAACTCAGCTGAAATAATCAATATCGAACACTTGCCGAGAACTGCTCACCATCGGTCCACAGAGTTTAAAATAAATCACGAAAGAACTGCATGGAACACTTTGATATTCAGTAATATTGAGGTGAATATTTTTTGAGGCGATTACGATCTGTCATGGGTATTTAGTAAGCAGGAAAAGGATACATTCGTCAGACAAATGTTGTGCATTCCTGGATCAGCTGCAGTGTCCCACAACACCATGCCCAGGCAAAGAGTCTGAGAGAAGAGCACCACCTAATGAATCACCAACACCACTTCCTGCAACATCCTTTATGGAACCAGCTGCCAGGCCTGGCAGTTAACAATCAAAGGCTGTGCACCTAAAACTCAGGTTCTGTTTCTAGTCTAGTAGGGACTGGTACACGTACGGACAGCATGGTCAGCCCCTGAGGGAAAGAGTATGTTGCACTGCTATGGATGACCCCAGAGTGGCTTTGAAGGACTCCATAGGGAATGCCACGCAGCTCTCCTTGGCCAAAGGAAGGTCACCACAATGCATGTCATTGAGGGAGAAAGGGCTTCTGTTGTGGATTCAGAGGGAACAAGGTCCTCCATTAAGGACAAAATAAAATCCCATTTCTTTTTAATGTCTGCAACCTCCTGACCTGGCACAGATTGCCAGATTGCCCTTTGCCCGGCTGTGCTATAAAACTGCTTCTTGTTTGCATCCCACAACACACAGAAATAAGGTATTTATAAAACATGTTTCAGAAAAATACAGCACATTGATAAAGTAAGCAAGCAATTACCCAGGACATCTCTAGACTGGCTGTTGTCTGGAAGGACTGCCTGGTCGGTGTAACATTCCAAGCCGATAGCATTCTGGGATCCCAGACAGCAAAAGTTAGGGCCAAATTCTGCCCCTAATTCCATGTGTGCAACTTCTTTGGAGTCAGTAGAAAGGGCTGGGTAGAGATGAGGGAGAAATTAGCCCCCAGAGGCCAAAAAAAGGAGCAACACAAGTAATTGATAGAAATTTCCCATACGCCCATCTTGCTGGGGTTATTTGCATCTTTCCGTACAGAACGTTAAAGCTGTTGGCGTCCTTTCAAACGTAAGGCCAAATGCACACAACAGCCCCACCTTCGATAATGCATGATTTAGCCCCAAGAGCAGATTGCCTCAAATCCCACTAGTAGGGTTCCTTTGATTTAGTGTCTGTTCCTTTCCTATCCCCTCATTTTATAGAATCGTATAGAATCATAGGACTGGAAGGGACCTCAAGAGGTCATCTTGTCCAGGCCCCTGCATTCAAGACAGGTCTAGGTATTATCTAGACCATCCCTGACAGGTGTTTGTCTAACCTGCTCTTAAAAAATCTCCAATGGTGGAGATTCGAAAACCTCGCTAGACAATTTATTCCAGAGTTTAACCACCATGACAGGAAGTTTTTCCTAATGTCCAACCGAAACCTTCCTTGGTGCAATTTAAGCCCATTGCTGCTTGTCCTATCCTCACAGGTTAAAGAGAACAATTTTTCTCCCTCCTCCTTGTAACAAGCTTTTATGTACTTGAAAACTGTTATCATGTCCCCTCTCCATCTTCTCTTCTCCAGACTAAACAAATCCAATATTTTCAATCTTCCCTCACAGGTCATGTTTTCTAAACCTTTCATCATTTTTGTTGCTCTTCTCTAGAGCCTCTCCAGTTTGCCCACATCTTTCCTGAAATGTGGCGCCCAGAACCGGACGCAATACTCCAGTTGAGGTTTAATCAGTGTGGAGTAGAGTGAAAGAATTACTTCTCATGTCTTGCTTACAACATTCCTGTTAATGTAGCCCAGAATTATGTTTGCTTTTTTTGCAACAGTATTACACTCTTGACTCATATTTAGCTTGTGATTCCCAGATCCCTTTCCGCAGTACTCCTTCCTCGGCAGTCCTTTCCCATTTTATTTGTGTGCAACTGATTGTTCTTTCCTAAGTGGAGCACTTTGTATTAGTCCTTATTGAATTTCATCCTATTTACTTCAGCCCATTTCTCCAGTTTGTCCAGATCGTTTTGATTTTTAATCCTGTCCTCCAAAACACTTGCAACCTCTCCCAGCCTGGTATCATCCACAGACTTTATGAGTGTACTCTCTATGCCATTATCTAAATCATTGATGAAGATATTGAACAGAACCAGACCCAGAACTGATCCCTGTGGGGCCCCACTTGATATGTCCTTCCAGTTTGACTGTGAACCACTGATAACTACTCTCTGGGAATGGTTTTCCAACCAGTTATGCACCTACCTGACAGTAGCTCCATCTAGGTTGTATTTCCCTAGTTTGTTTATGAGAATGCCATGCAATACAATATCAAAAGCCTTACTAAAGCCAAGATATACCACTTCTACAGCTTCCCACCTATCCACAAGGCTTGTTACCCTGTCAAAGAAAGCTATTACATTTGACGTGATTTGTTCTTGACAAATCCATGCTGACTGTTACTTGTCACCTTACTATCTTCTAGGTGTCTGCAAATTGATTGCTTAATTATTTGCTCCATTATCTTTCCGGGTACTGAAGTTAAGGAGACTGCTCTGTAAATTCCTGGGTTGTCCTTATTCCCCTTTTTATAGATTGGCACTATATCTGCCCTTTTTGAGTCCTCTGGGGACTTATTTCAGAGATCCTCCAGAAATTCCCTGGGGAACATTAACAACCCCTTATGGTGTAACTACTCCCCTGTTGTTGGTGGGTTTTTTTTTCCTTCCCCCAAGATTTCTCCTCTCCAGTTGTCTTTCTCCTCCACTACTTTCCTCATTTCTTCCCATTTTATGAGTTTTCGCTTGACAAGCATGGCGAGAAAGAACTTGTGCAGATCGAAACCATTTCTCAATGGGCCCTGCTCACATACTTTATTCTAAACTATAATTACGGACACTCTGTGTTAAAGATTCTGCATCCCAGTCCCTGCAACTTGTTCAAGCAAATCTAACCCTGAAGAACAAGCTCTTTAAATTCCGCAAAACTGGACTGTATTTACAGTGCCACATTCTCCTCTGACTTAAATCCCTGCCACTCCACTTCATTGCAAGGGGGTAGCCCCAGTGCAGTTGAAAGGAGAATCTGTCTCATACAGTTTCAGAGCTCAGGTTAGACATCAACTACTTTGGCTAATGCCAAGTATACATCATCCTGGCACAAATCTCCATTTAAAATGCCAAATCTTCAGCCGATTGATGTTCCATTGAAACAGGTGCACACCGTGGAGAGAAAAACACAAAGTGGCTCAGTGAAAAACAAATGAGGCCTAGTGCTGGATGGAAAACCTGGCATGGTTCATCCAATGTTTTGTTTATCCAAAACACATGGAAACTTATCTGACCCTCTTCACTCAAGAAACTGGGACATAAAGCAAAGGGCCTTGAGCAGACATATTGCCTTAATGTGCAGTAGTATCAGCAGTGATTTCCATGAGTGTGTCCATCCCCCTCAAAAAGTGGAATCCAGTGGATCCCTAACCATCTTCTGTGGCCAAAAGTAAAAGTGACAATCTATGAGTACTCTGGAGATGTAAATACCCAAATCTGATCATCTCTGAATCATGGCACTTTCTTGTTCCTATTCCTGCTCTTCTGCCTGAAGCCAACAGTCCTAACCGGCAGTGTTTAGAACGTGGGTATGAGAAAGCTCACATAACCAGTGGTCTAGCTGCCACTGAGGAAACTACGCTTATCCAGAAGAGTGGATCTCCCTGACATGCCACCTCCAGTGCCCCTGGCAAGCTGTTCCTGTGCACTGTAATTAGCTAGAGATTCAATAAAGGGTGGGCATGAAGGAACAAAGGATGCAATTAATAGCATTGCTTCCTTAGTTTGGAAATGGTTCAGTGTTTAGTACACGCACCAAGTGCACGTGTCCCCCAGGCGTTTGGGTGAACTTGCTTACTTGTTATGTTTGGTCCTGGTTAGCAAGTGGTTGTGTGACGTGTGAGGGCATTGTTGGTCATGGCTGGTTGAGTGGCCGTTTCAGGGCTCAGAGTTGGTTTGCATAACAGCAAAGGGATTCTTTTCCAGACAGCAATAAATTAAAAGGAGGGATGGTTGCAGCCCACATTGTCTATCCTAAGAGCAAATTCTTGGCTGGTATGAGAAATGCTGTAACCCCACGACATACAGCATTCCCTGGAGAGGTGCTAACTGAAGGTGTTTGCTCAGCCACCCAACCTTGCTTCATTAGCAAGTGTTACAGAAACCAAGGACCAGGGCTTTCCTTACTACACACCAGCTATTTGCCTCTGGGTGGTCAGGCTGCTCTGAAATCTTTGGTGCTTATTTAGACTAATTACATTCATGTTTTCACAAGCAGTAGCACAGGGATTGGAAGCACAACTGATTGCGGAGCGGCAGAGCTGCTTACTTTCACGCTCCGTGTGGTTTGCCAAACTGGCTCCCTTGCTCCTTTCAGCCCCTCAATTGTCAGCATTACGAACGCAGATGAAGAGCAGGGAATCAAAATAAGTTACTGACCTCCTTGTTACATCCTCCCCTCCTCTAGGGGGACGTCTACACAGCAACTAGACACCGGCGGCTGGCCCGTCTCAGCGGATTTGGGTTCGCGGGGATCGGGCTGCGGGGCTGTTTCATTGCTGTTAGACTTCTGGGCTTGGGCGGGAGCCCAGGCCCTAGGACCCTGCAGCGTGGGAGGCTCCCAGATCTCAGGCTCGATCCCAAAACCGGAAGTCTATACTGCAATGCAACAGCCCCATAGCCTGAGCCCTGTGAGCCCAAGTCAGCAGGCACGGGCCAGCCGTGGGTTTTTCTTTGCTATGTAGACGTACCCTCTAGGGCCTGACTCTACTCTCATGCCGGGTCTATGCCAATGTAATTACATTCATTTCAGTGGAGTTATTCCTGATTGACACCCCAGGGTGAATGAGAGGCGAATCGGGCCTGTTGACTTCAGTTGGGTAACTCCGGATTTACATCAGGATAAGTGAGAAGAGAGTCAGGCCCATGAACATCAAGGAGATAGTTCTGGATGTACACCCGTGGGTGAGGCAAGTCAGACCTTCTAAACCTTACATACCGTACTGTATTGGGCCTCTGAGGAGCTTGAATCTCTCCTTTCCCATGCCCTGACGGGGCATTGACCTGGTTTGGGAGTGAACCCTGCATACCAGCCCAAAGAGTTAAAAGTCAATTTTTGCATCATCTCAGAAAAGCCCTGGTGACCTAAATGCCAAAAACCAGGGAGAAGAACCGTACAAGACGTGTTTGTGCTTAAGAGGCCTGTTAAGGAACAAAGCACCCACTTGGTGTGTGAACTCTGAGGGTACAGGGGGAGGTGAGGGGCCACCGAGAATGGCTCGCTGCAGCCTGCCATGCTTATCTTGACCCAACACTTTTATCCATGGGAGGGGGGATGTACGTGGGGGTTCTTCATACTTCCAGAGTTAGTCACATCAGGGAGATTTTGCAAACATTTCAACTCCTATCTAACAACACGCTGTTTCCCGACATGCGACGCTCCTCCCCACCCCCACCCCTCAGCAGCATTGGGGCCGATTCCACTCTCACTTATGTCAGTGTGAATCAGCCGTAAGTGCATTGAAGCTACAGTGTGAAGCGGGGGTGGGGGAGAGGGTGCGGAGGACTGAGAATCAGGCTATTTGTGTTACTGTTCTCCCGTCCCTCCCGGTACCTGCCTGGGATTTCACCCTGGGAAGGAGGCGAGTAATACCCTCAAATGCATTCCCATCTGTTTCCTCCAGATTGTCCTTTCTCAGCGATTCTCAGTGGGTTATCTGAGTCTGGATAGCATTAGCTGTGTGTCAATCCATAGCGGCCCCGTGAGGAGGACTAGCTGCCTCTGGTCCATTTTGTTGACTGGATCCCAGCCATGTATCTGTGTCTCCTGTCTTTGTGCTACCTCCTCTAGGTAGTGCTTCTTCACAGTCAGAACCGGACCTGTCATGTAGCGTATGAGCGCAGAAATTAAGGGCCTGATCCCAAGCCCACAGAAGTCAACAGAAAGATTCCCATGAACTTCAGCAGGCTCTGGATAAGCAGAGATTGCAGAGAAGAGGGTTATGTCCCTTCTATAGTCTGTGATGGATGTAAAGTTGGCTACACATTATATGGAGTTTTTAGCTCAAAGAAAAGAGGGAAAACAAAAAACAACTTCTAGTTGTGAACCACAAATAAATCCTCTCAGCTTTGGTGTCACAGAGCTGACAGAATTTAGCAGTTTGAAAGGCTGAAATGTCCTCATACAGGTGGTCTCTCTCTCTCTTTTTGTATGTCTGTCTGTCCTCTCTCCCTCCAGTGAAGCTGGAAGGCAAGAAATTTAAAACTGATGAAAGGAAGCAGTTTTTTACACATCAGATCATTTAACATGTGGAACTCACTGCCACATGAATTTATCGAGACCGAATTCTTGTTAAAATTCAGAAAGGGATTAGAAACATAAGGACTTGGCTACATTTGAAAGATAATTCAGATTAAGGTGGGATGTGAATTTAAAATGCAATAATGATTCTTGAATAGCTGTGTGTGTGGCTACTCTAATTCCGGAATAATGTTTGCTCTGCTTTCCTGTGTTCTCCATGTCTCTTTGTCTGGCTTTGCCTTTGATTCCTTTTGTTAACTGTGCGTGCATGTGTGTGCGCGTGTGTGTGTATATTAAAGATAGACCCAAGGACCAAAATACAGATTTTTGACCCAAAGTTCCCCAGAGTTCCGTGCTAATCCATCCTGTGGTTTTTGGTTCTGGCCCATCTCTCAGATGTTTGTGCATGTGTGTGTGCATTCAAGATAGGCCCAAAGACCAGCATTCCGGTTTTGATCCATATGTCCCTGGAATTCTCTGTGGTTTTGGTTCTGGCCTATCTCTCATATGCCAGTGTGTGTGTATGTGGCTATGCACTCTCATTTCTCTCCCCAACCCCCTTTCCAAGTCCCCTCTTGGGCTGTGGTGTTCTCTGCCTACATCAGTTTGTTTGTGGATACAGTATCTTCGTCTGTTTCACAACAATCACTGAGCCAAGACCTGAGTTTTTAACATTCTGTCTTTCTCCTGCTACAGCAGCATTCCTGGGTGTTAGGCATCAACTGTTGCAAGGGGAGACACAAGGGAGCACAGGTCTTGGTAGCTAAATGAAGGAAAACAGATTTGTTTTTAAATGTATATAATATCTAGAGTCAATGCATATATTTGGACATGTCAGTGCTAGTTATATATGCTGTTAATGACTTGGGATCTTAAAGAGCTGTCTGAAAAACAAAGCCCGTTCATTTTGGAGTGTGTTTTTCTAGGCTCCAGCACCTAACCAGATCATGGCCCAGTGAAAAGGAATGGAAGACACCTTCTTAGTACTGGTGTTTGTTTATATTGCTGTGACACCTAGGAGCCTGAGTCATGGACCAGGCCCCTGTTGTGTCAGGAAATGTACAAACACAGAAGGAAAAGTCTCTGCCCCCAAAGAGTTTAGGGCTGGATTTTTAAATGTCTATGGGAATTAGGCAGCTAGTCACTACTTGGTGCCTTTCTGCAGCTTTAGGTGTCCAAATACTTGTGAAAATCTGGCCCTGGGGGGCTTGGAACAAACATGTTATAATTGTTATTTCTCTGGGAGAATGCAAGCCTTTCTCCTCTGCTCTTTTGTTGCTGAAGTCATGAGATTAGCCCTGTGTGTTTGAGTTTACCTGTCCTCATTCCATCCTACCATTTTCTTCCCTGTCAATGAGTGATTGGCTTATGCCCTGGAGCACAAGCATTTATAGATTTGTATCCTGTCGGATGGGACTGTGGGTGTTCTCTTTATCCATATCAATGTCCAGTACATCGATATACAACGCATAATTGCCCCGGGAGTCTCGCTGCTGTTAAAGATATCATTGAAGTGAAGATTAGAACATTATATTAGATAGGATAAAAATATCTAAGGGGTATAAAGTGACTAACACAACTGCTCACTGGATTAGGAGGAAAATACCCTTATCGCCATGTTGTTCCACTGCCGAGAACGTGTACTTGCCTCTGAAGCATCTTTTGGGGGCAGACTAGTGGACTAGTTGGATTATTTCAGTATAGAATCCTATAGGGCAGACTGTAGGGTTCTTTTAGGACAACACAGAGGAAGACATTCCCTCTCCAGAGGCTCTCATGGTGCAGAGGGATTATTCTCTTTCCGCAGATTGATAGAGTTTAAGGCCAGAAGGGACCATTAGGTCATGTCATCTGACCTCCTGTTTATCACTGGCCGTTGCATTTCACTCTATATTGAGACCTGAGATTGTCCAGTTCTGATTTCACACGTCTTTGTAATGGTTTGTTAGAAAGCAAAGAAGGAGGGGCCGACGGAGGGGGGAAGGCTATAAGGAGAGGCCCACTGACTTCATTTCGAAAGAACACCAGACTGACGTCAAACTGTAACAAACTCCAGAGAGCCAGGAAGTTCAAAAGTCAATATTTTGGCACAGCTCTGTGAGTTGCGCACAGGGAAATTACATACCTGTAACATGCTTCTTTGAAGACATCCTCTGAGACGGTTCCCATTCTTGACTCTGGAGTTCCAAAGAGTGACAATCTTGCACTGATGGCATCTCTAAAGAAGGAGCATTATCCCCAGTTTACAGGGAGAATAACTGAAACCCAGAGACAGAAGAGCTTGGCCAAGGCAAAACAGTGACTCAGCAGTAGTCAGGAATGAACTTCAGGTCTTCACTGTACCCAATAGACTCCACCATCTCATTTAAGAATATCTGGGACATTGTAGTTTGCAGCAGTCTTGCCCTGACTGGTTTGGGGATGGACCAAGGTGTAACCTATTGGTAAAGGTATTTGCTATCAAACCTCAGTGTGTTAACTGGGAATTCTTAAGTAATGAATATAATTAATACACCCTTACAGGCCTGGAAGCTCATTGTTTCACTGCCTTAACTTGTGCCTATGCTTTACCTAGCAAATACTTATACCTTTAGGCTACAAAATATCCTCTTAGCTCGTCCTGTTTTCTCCAGTTTCTACAAATTCTCTGAATTCTATTTGAATTTATTTATTTTTAGACTCTTGAAATTTCTCTTCCCTTCACACGTTTCGCAGTCACCCGGTCTTTGATTCAGTTCTTTGGGCAGTGCCACAGCTTGACACAAAACCAGTGCCCTATTCCACCTGAACGGTTGAGGCTTGTGAAGGTGAAGTCAGACGTGCTGGGTGGTGGTTCGGGAGAGCACCGAATCCGTGCCCGGCGTTGGCTCTCGGAGCTCTTTTCTTAGCTTCTTTGTGTCCCCGTCTCAGGCTGCCTCGTTGTGAAATAAAGACCGTCCCCCCGCCCCCGGCCCGTCTTTCCCGTACGTGTGTGTAAAGAGAAAGGCACGTTGTACACAGACACGCAGGCACATGTACGGAAGGGATAGCTCCATGGACAGAAATGGTAACTATGTGTGTAAGTGCATGGTCCACATTCTTCGATGTGCCAGTGATGGATGGATACCGATAGGGAACAGACAGATCCGAGCTCGATGGCCTGGAGAAAAGTGCATATAAAACGAGGGAGCAGAGCCAAGCGAACGAGAGTGAGCAAATGCTTGCTGTACTTGCCGAGAACATTTGAACAGGTTGCAGCACTGTCCTGGAAAGGGTTGTGGGAGGGGAATTAGGTCATTAACTCTGTCTGCGCAGATGGGAGAGACTCTTGGGAATTCACTTCAGGCAAGCAAGACTCTCCCCCACCCCCTTCTCTTTATGTAAATGCCATGATGCAATAGGCTGAAATCAACGTCTGTTAGCCAAGCACTCCGGGCTGTTACTGCAACTCCTGCACGCTCTTCTTTAAACAGGCAATGAGGAGATTTTATTTGCACAGAGCAAAATCTCCCGCTCCCATTCCTTCCAAGGTTTCCACCCACTCAGTCGTTGGGCCTCTGCACTTTGAAAACACCAAGCATTTAAAGGCTCACTCTTGGTGAAACACATGCACCTTTTCATCAGTGTTAAGTGCTAAGCGGTGTGCGGGGTACAGTGCCTGCCCTGAGGAATTTAAGCCAAGGTTTTCAAAACTAGGTGCATAAAATTGGGCATAAAAGTCCACCTTTAGCCACTTAAGTAAACTTGCTTTTCTAAAGCGTTGAGCACGTGTCGTCTCCTGTTGGCATCAGTGGGAGCTTTTGAGTGACCGGTGCTTTTGAAAATCAGGTCTTATTCTGGAGCCTAAATATCGATTTAGGAGCCTATCTTCAAGCACGCGAGTTTGAAAATCTTGGCCTTACTATGTAGAACTGGGCCTTTATCACTCCCATTACCTTCAGTGCATGCAGGTTCCTCCCCTAAATGACAGAACAAGATTGGACAGGACCCAGTGCACGCCAATAACTTTGACTCTTGGGATGCCGAAGTTGTAATCTTGTCGTGAGTTAGTGCTTATGGGCTTTGTGGGAGCAGGGGGCCTTCAGGAGAGGCTGGGAGCCTGGCATTGGGATAAGGAAGGGCAATCCAAGCACAGTGATGCAGAAGACTGCTGCAAGCCTGACAGAGAAAGCTCTAGTTCTTCAGACAAGCACGTCCGTATTGATAATATGTCGTGTGGCAAGGGTCCCACGTTCTATGCCTGTAGGCCAAGGCCTGAACCTACCGAGCTCCCCTCTCACCACTACAGATTGTGTCTTTGGGTACGTCTACACGGCAGCCATGGGTGTGAACGGCCTCTGGTGGAGATGTAGCTGTACTCCAGCTAGCTCTCTACAAACAGAAGTGAGGACACCACAGGCCAGGCTTCAGTGCCAAGAACTACGTGCTTCGGGGGAGAGGGGGGAGCAGGCTTGTGCAGCAGCACAAGTTAGCAAGCTAGCTAGAGCGCAGAGAGCACGGGTATGTCTACCCAAGCTGCCATTCACATCCCCAGCAACAATATGAACAGACCTTTTGAGATAGGGCTGTAGTGTGTTGGGGAAGCAGCGTGGAAGGCTCGCACTGCTGTTGCCTGTGCTGTACCTGTCCTGTCAATGGACAGAGGACTGAGGGTCCCAGTGCTGACAATCCAGTGCTTGAATAAATCACGCCAAAAATAGCATTGAGTCAAGGAAGCCAGCTGGTCAACTGTTCTCTGAGGGCATCTTGTGTTTTGAGACCTGTTCCTTATCCACATGACTGTCGAAAAGTGTGTTTCCTCATGCACTTCCCTGTGTTTTTGCCTCTATCCCATAGGTTATTCCTTTCCCTATGTCCTGTGACCTACAAGCAGAATGTGCTTGCCTAGACCCCAACGCTCAAGAGAACAATCAGAAGGATGTACGCAGCTTCGGTCGCGGGTAACGTCCGGCAACATGGAATGGACGATCACACCGCTAAAGGCAGGCTCGGAGAGACACCACATCCCTTTTTGGTATTGTCTTTAACATTTAGCTGCTCAACTGGATGGCATTTCTGCACCAGGGACCTTTAGAATTCACCCAGTCTGCCTTTAATTTTTGTCCAAGGAGAACTCAAAGTGGGGGGTTATGTATTAAGTATATCTTAAATAGCAAAAACAACAAACAAGCAAAAACAAAGAGTCGAGTCAAGACTTTTAAGTATCAAAACAGCATGTGTTTATGCAGTTGTGCGCCCACCTAATTTGAACTGTTTGTATCTAGATCTAAGGCGAGAAACAAGCCATATATATATATACAAATTTATAGAGATAAATAGAGAGATTGAGATCAAAGCAAACACACTTTCCCCTCTCCAGCGCTCATAACTCAGAGCATTCATGGAAGAGGCTGAGCTCTCGGATGAAACCAGGCCAAGCCTATATTGATGCTGAATGCCAGGTATCTCATGCCCAGGGCACTGAGGTTAGGATGGGTTCACCACGGTGAATGTCTTTCCAAATGGCCAGACGGATGAAATGTGGGTTGCATTATCTTATCATGGAAATATTACACCCAGGCTAGGAGCTTTGCAAACTGTACTGGGCTTTTCTGTGCGGCTCCACTAGCCTACCTCCAGCCTGCAAATTGCAGCCTACACATGGGAGAACTCCGAGACGTTTGCTGGTGGGCAGACCGTCCCGTGGTGAAGCAAGGGCGGGGGCTAGCGAGTGGATGGGCTGAGGATTGGCATTTATGAGTTAGGCTGGCACTGAGGATTGGAGATTATTGCTCCTGAGGGAATAGGGAGGGTAAATCAAACCCCCATACTTGTCGTTGGAGCATGTCTGCTGCTGCTACTCCTGCTGCTATGTCCCATACAACTAGTTTCTTTACTGTGTCAGGACAGGGTGACAACAACCCCAAGCAACCAAACAATCTGCCTTAAAGCTTACCTACAACCTGCCTTTCAGACCCTCTGGTTTTCTCCTCAGCACTGGGGCAAGAAATCAGGACACCAGCCAGCCAAAGAGATTTGCTGCTTCACCTCCAGCTAGCCAATGGTTCTGCTTACGCCTCCCCTTTGGTATGTGGGTATATTATATTGAAGAACCTCTTTGTGCTCCTGTTAGCGCAGGAGGAGAGGAGAGGAGAGGCAGAGAGCGCAAAGGCACAAGCCGAGGGGAAAGAATGGCTGGGGACAGTATTAGAGTTTTGAACCCGGTTTGTCAGTATTAAATTCTCAGGCCTGTGCGCGGATCCATCCCACATAGCGACTTCAGTGCAGGAGATCAGCTGCTTGGAACCTTCCAAAAGGAAGGGCATTAAGAGAGGCTACCCTCACACCTCCCATCTGCCCCCTCCTCTCCACCCCCAGTTCTGGTCCTGAAAGGTGCACATTCCACTGGCCGCTCCATCATTTCTTAATTGGGATTCAGCATCCTCTGGTTGCTCAGATCCCATTGAGTCAATCTGATACCCAGCGGAGCCAGTGTGGACATTGCTGCTACAACCCATTCCAAACATATCCCTAAAGTCTGCACGCGAACGGCTGGATTTGCATCCAGGGCTCCTATTGACAATAACGCCTCCCTGAAAGGGTTAATCTCCCCTTCTGCAGGGCTTTAAAATGGGCTCAAACAAGAGGCGGGTCTAACGTTGCCTGACAAGGGAATGGCAGCGGCATTTTAGAGCTTGGGCAGCTCATTTAAGTGCATTGACAAGGGCCACGGGGCCAGATGTGGGACCTCTAGTGCCCAGCTCCCCTTGAAGCCATCCTAGAACCGGCTGCTGTCCCTTGAACCACTGCAGCCCAGAATGAACCGTCCTGCTTGCCTGATCTTTTAGACTCTGGGGAAGGGAAAAGATGTGGTGGGAAGGGCAAAAAATTCGCATTTTAAGCCAAAAGAGGAATTCTTCTTCAACTCAGTGATACCAAAAGCCCCCAGTGCTTCATTGCCCAGCTTGGGCGTCCCAGTGGTACTCACTGATTTAGGGGCCTTAGGACCGCTCCCTAGACCTAGACTTTATTTCGGTTGGGTGTAGTCAATGCCCAGCCTTCTACAGAGGCTGCATCTCCCTTCCCCAGCCATGGCACCCCTGGGGGAGCTGCCGGAGGTTGTAAAAATGGCTCGACATGGGAAATCAACATGCTTGTAGGAATTGGGGTCAAGTTTAAGGATCCAAAGAGAAAGGGCCAAACACATCCCTGGACTCACTCTGTTAAAGCTAAGGCCATTAAACGAGTGATGACCCCAAAACAATTCCAGTCTGGGAGGGCTGGGGCAGTGAATCTGTCGTAAATCTGCTGCAGGGTCCCACATCCAAAGCCCTCTATTGATTCAGAGAACAGGTACCGGTCGTGGCTGTCATGCAGGCATCCCACCCACCTGCACGCACGCGCTCACTGTTGCCCTCCCAAGGACAAAAGGATTGGTCAGGCATCATGATCTTGAGCATCCTCAAATCTAGCTGAATAGAATGGGAGCTGCACTTACTCACAGCGATCCCCTGCAGCCCTGAGTCCTTTGCCTCTCTTCTGAGGCTGCCAGCCACACGAAAATACACGTGAGACGGTGGCATTGCCCCTCCCCCGTGCTGGCAGTTTGCTTCGTGTATCATCAAAAGAGCTCACAAGCCCCAGATGCCCTTTAAATGCCGACCGCCTTGTGTCCTCTATGCCCGAGGCAGGTTGGCAGGAGCTCTGCTCTGTGTCCCATGTCCTATTTGCACCGCCCAGAGAGCAGGGGCAGCTATAACGTTTCAGTTATACGTATTAATATGGGTTTGGTTTATATCTATAGTTTCCCCAGTTAGAACACTACCCTGCATAGAGCCCCAAAGGCGCATACTTGTCTCGTGCCCGCTGTGAGCGCCTGTGAACTCAGGGCCAAAACAGCCCCTTTTGCATAGACAGGGATCAATGCGGAGAAGATAGGGCAAGCTGCTGCTCACTGAGATTTGAGTCCTTCTTGCTTGAGGGGGTAGGGCTAGTGTGGAAGGAGATGTGGCCTCTCACCCATAAAGCCTCACAGGCCAGTCACAGCACTGCAATTCCCGGTCTGCCAACAGTGGCAGACCCCTCTTCAGGGCTGAACCTCCATGCTGCTCTTTTCCCCACTGGGCCGTGCATCTCCCCCGACGGAGCCCACAGCACCAGCAGCGGATGTTAGCGCTGCTTCGCGCAGCATTCCCTCCCATGGGCTTTATTAGAAGAAAACCTGGGTTGGCATGTGCGTGAGGGGGCTCCTGATTCCCATCTCTGCCCCCTTGCGCTCCCTAAATGCAAGCCTCCCATTACGCCTTGCCTCTGTGCATAGGTGGGTGAGTGGAGGGGCCGCAAAGGGACGTGGGCCCTTTACCACCCTCCCTCGGAGCGGTCCTGAGGAAAAGATTGATCTAATCCTTGGCGTATAAGGGGTTAACTCTTTCAGGGTCCAATCCAGCTCCCATTGACTTCAGTGGAAAGACTCCCATTGACTTCAGTGGGGGTTGGATCAGGCAGGAGGAAGAGGTGGGAGGGACACAAGCCACCAAGCAAATGCACAAAACAAAAGATATAAAGCCACCGAAGGCAGCTGCTCACTTGGTGCAGGTCCCGTTGCACCTGCCTGACTGCCAGAGATGTGGGGCCAACGCTCCACCCCACAGTAGCCCTGAGTGAGGTGATCATCTTCGCTTGGAGCAGGGTTTGCCCAAGCTTGGCTCCTGCTGCTGATGGCGTCCATGGCTAGGAGGAGGGAGAGTTAGATCAGAAAGCGGTGAATCGTGCGTGACGGGGTGGAAAACCCCTATCAGCTGCTACCCTCCACCCCAAAACGGACTGTGCTGGTGTCCAGGCTTTCTTGCACATTCTGCTGCCCCTCGCCCCCATGGCTGAGACAGGAGGGTTGTGCCAGAGGGTCGTTCAGAGTCAGGTTCCAGCTACCTCCCTTCCGGTTTTGGTTTCACTTGGTTGTAACTGTCGGTTTGTTCTAGGTTTTACCTGTGTTTAAAAAAAAAAAAAATTAAAAAAAAAAAACCCCAAACAACGGTTTCTTGCTGCAACTGATTCAAGTGGGGAAAAAAATAACAACAAGGCTTTACAGAGATAAGAGAAAGAGGAGGGGGAAAAAGAAAGGAAAAAAAAAAGATGCATGATCCAAACCTGAGAAGAGCAAAACCTATTTTTGTGTGTTATTCGGCCAACTGAGTAGAGAGTTAGACACTTATGTGTAGCTATCCCTAGAAATACAGTGAAGTGTTTATTGCATTGTCTGGGGGGGTTTCGGGGTTTGGGTTGTTTTTTTTTTTTTTCCCCTTGTGCTTTGTGACAAGTCCAGGAAATAAGGCTAGTTTGATTGGTTTTTGTTTCTTGCAGGGGCGGGGGAGGGAAGTTGGTATATTGTTGTTTTTTGGAGGGTGGGGGTGGGTGGGTTCATTGCATTTATTTTTTCCAGATTTTTTTTAACGTGTGTATTTGTGCTTTTTTACATTATCCAACTGTACATATACATTTATCCAGTATTTCACTGTGCTCCAATTACTGCACTCAAAAATCACTGCACAGTCTGAATTCAGAACGACAAGACAGAGAGAGAGAGAGAGAGAGGAAAAGAAAATAAAAGAAAAGCTGCTAAATAATCAGACAGGTAATTCCAATTAGTTGGGATTAGGGGCACTAAACTTTTCCCCGTTTCCTAGATTCCATCCCTTGATTTCCATGAGAGTCCAAACTAGAACACAAGGAGGTGACTGAATGGGTTATACTGACCCTTAGGTTGGGATTTCCTAAGGGCGTTAGATGCCAGTACTTTGGTGTCTAACTCCCTTGGACCGCTTTGAGAATCCTCGCCTTAAGGCCTCATCTTGCAGTCTTCTCACCTGCAAAACTCCCACAGACGCCAGTGAGAGTTAGATGTGTGTTCAGTCTGTCACTGGGAGAAGGCCATGTGCAGAGAGTTGATATCTTCAAGATACATAGCCTGATTCTGATCTCAGTGGTATAACTCCATTGACTGCAACTGAGTAACTTCCGCATTGCACCATCCTGGGGCCCAATCCTGTCTCTCCAATAGGCTGAGTTCCTCCAAGAGGCGCTGAGTACCCTTAATTCCCATTGACTTGCGGGTGTTCTGCACCTTGTTGGATTGAGCCCCATGTTCCCCTTGATAGAGTTTAACCATTGAGCTCAAGGGGGCTTGGTCAGGACTTACTGAGAGCAGACCCAGATCTGTCAAGCTGTACTTCCTCTGAGCTCCAGTTCACTGGGGCAACAGGGACTAATGCAAAGGTTAATGGGTTGCTCTTGCTCCCAGTGAACCCAGTTTTCAGACTCTCAGTGGAGTATAGCAGGATGGGGATGATGTTTTCATTGTAGTAATATTTTGTAGCAAACCATTTCCCCCCCCTTTTGGCCCCATTCTACAGCTCTGAGATTCAGTTCAAATCGAATTGCTTCCTCTGTAGCCAAGCACAAGTGCATGAGTTGGCTTGACTAGCGTCAGATAGAGAGTCTTGGCGCTACATGTGCAATATTGGCCGTGCGGGGGGAGGCGGAGCTAATGAGGGTCATGCTTGAGCCAAAAGAACTCGGTTCTGAAAACGTTTTTGGTTCGGATTTTTTTTTTTTTCAATCCATGAGGTCACAATTCAGCCACCCGTTGTGATCTTCTGAGTACAAAGAACCAGGGCTGTAACGAGACATTTTTCACCAGCAATTCAAGAGGGAGGAATTGGAACCATTGTGGAGTTTGCATTGTACGGCCTCTGTAATCATTTACCTGTCTGTAGATGTTGGGCTGAATCTTGTTCCCATCAACGCCAACAAGAGATTTTTTTTTTGTTATTGACTTCAATGGGAGCAGGATTGAGCCATATTAGAGAGATATATGCGATATATATAATATTATATGTGTAATATTATATATATGTGTGTAATATTTACAAATAAAACTGTGATCTCATCTAGAGAAAAAAATGTATTCATAGTACCAACTGCTCTTCCATATTTATGTATCATATTGTATCTTTTTATTATTGTTATAATTATTATGTTTATTATTATTATTATTATTATGGAATCTTTCTGGCACTTTCTGGAAGCCACGTCAACCAATAATCCAAGGAAGTGCTGAGGAGCTATTTTCACACGAATTCTACTGGTCTACTGTATACAAGAAAAATGAAAAAAAAAAAAAAAAAAAAAAAAAGGAAGAAACAGATAAACAAAATACAGTTCAGCCCTTAATTCTGTACCTCACGCCTGTACGTTTGCTGCTCCTATTTTGGGTTTTTATTTTGCATTCGTTTGTTTTTAACGGATCTAATTTAAGTCTCCAAGCAATATATAAAGATGTAAATAGTAAAGCTTATTTATTAAGATTGTCATCTTTTTTTAATTTATATTTACACAATTGTTCATCTAATTTATTTCTTTTTTTCAATACAGTTTTTAACAGTTGTCCTTTTTTTTGGTTCATGAGGTTTTTTTTTACCATTTTCACAGAATTTCTTTATACAGGTTTTTTTTTTAAAAAAAACAAAAACAAATTCCTCTGGTCTTTCAAATACAGGTCACATGTCATTTAAGAAAAAAGAAAGCTATGTCAAAGACATAAGAAATATTTTGCCATTGTTGATTCCTATACTTTAAAGTTCTATATTATATAAATATATAATACCTTGTATGCTTCAATATTTAACTGTGTGATTTTGTATATATATCTTCATACACATGCTCACACATCTAAGAGGGTTTATGTCCCCTGATGCCGGGAGAACAGAGAATCAAAAACACAAACAATATAAGCTTGTATTAAAGAGTTCTGAACTGGAATTTTTTCTTGTGCCACATCTTGTTTGGTTTCTTGTGGTAAGTGGACAGTGGACATATTACTACCTAATATGTATTGAAAAGAACACTGGCCTTTAGTAAGCACTTGGTTACATCTGTTACAGGGATCCTAGAGTCGGCTACCACAGGCACGCACGCGCGTGTGTGTGTGTGTGTGTGTGTGTGAGAGAGAGAGAGAGAGAGACAGACAGACTGACTGTTGGGTGGGAAATAGTTTGAATAAAATGCAAAATGATTGCACTACAGGCAATGAAAAGACTTACAGAAGCAGTCCATATGGTGACTTTTAAATAGTATGGAGTCTTACTCCCTTGCTACCTGGTGTCTTTGCAATTGTGGAACTGGGACAGTAGCCTCCAACCGAAGCACACTGGCCACTGCTGAACCAATTAGTTAAGACCTTGTTAGGGGTAGGTGCCCCCATTCAGGAAAACATTTTACATGTTTAAGTCCATCTCTATTCAGGAAAACACTTAGGTATGTGCTTCCATCAAGTCCTCATCAATTGCTTATATTTAAGCACATGCTTAAATGCTCTTCCTGCAGTGATGTTTGCCTGATTTGTGGCTAGGATCCTTCACTTTACTAAATGCAGAGCAGTTATCCGTCTAGGTTTTTGTGTAGCTGCATGGAAAAGTGAGGTTTCACTGGTTGCTGCTCATCAGGCAAAAACATAAATTGCCCCCAAAAGAGCAAGCTCTGTGATGTCTTGAAATCCAAGATCCCTGCTAGTAACTTAAAAAGAATGATGAACATCATGGTAAGTGTGAATACTTAAGACATAATCCTTAACATCATAAAGAGTAGGTCTATACTTCGGGTCCGGCGGTAAGCAATCGATCTTCTGGGATCGATCCCGAAAGTGCTCGCCGTCGATGCCGGTACTCCTGCTCCGCGAGAGGAGTACGCGAAGTCGACGGGGGAGCCTGCCTGCCGCGTGTGGACCCGCGGTAAGTTCGAACTAAGGTACTTCGACTTCAGCTACGTTATTCACGTAGCTGAAGTTACGTATCTTAGTTCGAAGTGGGGGGTTAGTGTGGACCAGACCAAAGTGTGGGTCACTACAAAGTGCTTCTACAGCTATAGCCTCGTGCTATCTATTGGCTTGCTGTGTTCCCAGACCACATCAGGTGATAAGTGAAACAATGGCACACCTAATTGCCAGTGCCACAAGTTCACCCTGGGATCTGAAGGTCAAGCTGGGTCCTTTGTGGTTCATGCCTCACCAATAAAGATTCTGCAGTGGGACTCCAGCCAGCTGTGGTATCGATTGTACACATGCCAGGAGAGAAGGTGGTTCACTCTCACATAGCTGCTTGGTCTCAGCAGACCTGACCACAGTAACTAATAGTAACAATTTGAATTTGGTCTCTGAAGTCGGCAGTGTGCACAAATAGAGAGAGAGAGAACACAGTCGTGTTTAGAGCAGGGGTGTGTGCCAGGGTGGCAAACAGGGCCATGCCCCACCCCCCCCAGTCAGTGCGGGGAGAAGGGGGAGCCAGCTCCACCAGCCCTGGAGCCACGGTGGGGAGAATGAGGTTTTCTGGCAGGGGAGAGCCAGCTCCTCTGGCTGGGGGGGGGGAGTAGAGAGGAGGCAGAGAACTAGCTCCGCTGGATGCTGAGGGTGGGGCGAGCCAGCTCCCGTGGCCGCGGGCGGGTCCTCCCAAAGCAGCCAAATGTTTATTCCTGTGCACAACCTTGGCTTAGCGATACTTACACTTCAGCAAAAGCCAGCATGGTTTGCATATCAGGGTACACCTCGGCTGGTCCTTGGTTGCTACCATGAGCCGTCAGTGCTTCTATGCTCCTCAGCATTAGCACGCCTCTTACAGGTCTGGCAGGGAGGAACCGGTGCTGGCTAAGCACGGTTTCCGCACAGTATCACTGAATGACTGAGGGGCAGTTACACTCTCTCTTTTGCATCTCGGTGACCCTCCCCCTGGCAGGATTTTTTTTTTCTTCCCCAGATGATTGGTCCCCAGTAGGCTCAATTTTCTAGTCTTTTAAAAAACGCAAACAAAGGGATTTTTGCCCCCTTTTCACGCCAAAGCCAGACAGTGGCCACCACAAAAGCATTGCCACACTGGGGCCACCCTCAATGCAAGGGTATTGCTGATGTGTGTGTGTGGGGGGAAGGGGGGCTGAGAGCTGCCTAAATGCAGTTATAAAGCTGGAAACGCCAGACACTCTTTAGGCACCAAGCCTGTGGCCATACAAGAAAACATTCCGCTAAAGATGAGCGTCATTCTCAATGGGTCAGGCGCTAGCCAGGCCTGCAACCCACTCCTGCCCAAGGCCTTTTAAGGCACTTTGAAACCTCCCCGGGCAGATAAAAGCTACACACACATGACAGGCCTGCTCCCAGTAGCTGTGCTGCCTGAACACTGTGCTTCCCATTTTAATCTTGCTCCGTTGTTTACAGGGCGAGAATGTGCCTTTCGTTTACCTCCTAAAGAATGAGATTCTGCAATCCATTCAAATTGTTTTCATCTGTGCATAAATGGACACATCTCAGTTACATGCCCAAGGGGCTGTGCAGGTCCAAAAAGACAGGGAAAAAATGAAAAACCCCACCGAACTGTAGTTTCTTGCTCTTTCATAAAAAGGTACAGCTTTAAAATCACAATAAAAACAAACACTGAGCAGTTGTTTTGCTGGGGAACGTGTGTAAAGTGATGGGCGGCCATTTGGCTTCAAGGATCCGCAAGCACCGTAAAAACGACAGGCTAGCTTGTGACTTGAGCTATGCCTCCTGCAAAGGCATTAAACTTCCCCTTCCCGCCCCCGTTTCCCCTCTGTGGGATGACCAGCTCATGGATCCAGGCCCGTAGGAGTAAGGCAGTGCTGCCTACGCCCCACTTCTGGGGGCAGATGGAGGCAGGCAGTGGGCAGAGAAACTGGCCCGTGTAGCCGTCAGGGTGATGGAGGCGGCAGTAACTGTCTGCTGCGATAGGCCCGCAACAATTTAATACCCCTCCTAGTGACTGAGAGGATTGGCTTCCGACGCCACTCCTGGGCTGGCGTAAATTACACACAGGGCCCTGGCTAAGGGTATAAGCCTAGCGCTGTGTTCAGGAATCACACCAGCAGTGGTGGAAGGACACTGCGTAGCCGTGCCCAGGGATGCTGCAGTCCCACAAGATGGGAAGCTAGGGTGACCAGCTGTCCTGATTTTATAGGGACCATCCTGCTATTCAGAGCTTTTTTAATATTGGCGCCTATTACCCCCAACGCCCCCCTCCCGGTTTTTCACACTTTCTATCTGGTCACCCTATGGGAAGCAAAGTTTCAAGCAGTTGAAAGTGGAGAGTGAATTTAGCTAGTAAACACTGGGCCATTGGGTTAATGCTGCAAAACACCCAGGCTGCCATGGGCTCGTTACTGATTAGAAAGGACGAGAACCTCCACTTTATACAGCTCATCTTTAAAAAAAAACCCACCCCAGCACAGCCAGCAGAACACTGCTCACTAGCGCCACCCTGGGGCACCCGTTCAGCTGGCGCCATACCCCACTCACAACCTTTCTGCAGCACGTTCCTTGGCGCTTTTGCAGCCAAACACCGACCGGCTCCACGTTGCTTAGCATGAGGCAGAATGGTCACGCGCCCTAATGTCTCGCCGACGGCGGTGCCCCTGCCATGGCTGTGTCTGAATCAGGATGTGTTTTTCGCCATACTTCGCTGGCCAGAGAAACCCGATCAGCTTCATGTTTTACAAACAGAGCCAATCACGTCTGAACGGCTGGGAGTTTCAGAGCCAGTCAGGGTGGGATTTTCCACCCAATGCCCTTTAGAAATGAATGGCAACAGGCCATAGAGTTTTCCTAGGCAGCTTTGACAATCCCGACGGTCGTTGCTGGTGGAAGTGCGAGACCCACAGCGCTGGCTGAAGAGCAGCTCTCTGCTGCCGCACCATCAGCCCCATGTGCTGGTCCAGTCTTGCGCCGTCTTCCCAGTAGCCCAGGCCCTCCTTCTTGCCCTGTGCCCCTTACCCCCAACCAAACCTGCTTCTGTCCCAATTGCCCACATCCCAATGCACCTGCCCTGCAACAGACCCTGCAAGTCTTTGTAAGCTGTACTAAATGGGAGGGTCTGGACTGAGGGATGGTTTATAACTATATATTACATCTCATTGGTAACTATCGCACCAAGGAAGAGCTTAGACACCTCAGATCTGTCAAGATGGGATTTAAGTGACCAGCATTAGTTATGTCCTGACTTTTCAAACAACATTAAAACGCTGTCAAATGTTTCAAGGAGCTAATTAATTTCCTTCCCCCTCAGCACGAATGGCCTTCGTCACTCCCAACTGTGGCAAAAGAGGGTGTTGGGTTACCCAATGAGCTTTGAAGGCGGGCTATCAGTCCAGCGAGGGGCTGGTGATTGTCAGCGGGCTCCTGACACACAACGCTGTGAAGACTTTGACAGGGGGGAGGGATAGCTCAGTGGTTTGAGCATTGGCCTGCTAAACCCAGGGTTGTGAGTTCAATCCTTGAGGGGGCCACTTAGGGATCTGGGGCAAAATCAGTACTTGGTCCTGCTAGTGAAGGCAGGGGGCTGGACTTGATGACCTTTCAAGGTCCCTTCCAGTTCTAGGAGATAGGATATCTCCATTAATTTAATTTAGAAAAATTTAATTTAGGCCAGGAATGCACATTCAGGTATTAGTAGCAGACAGACATGGGGTGCCCTTTAGGCTAATAGAGGCTACAGGCTACTACTGAAAGTCTCAAAGCTGGTTTGGGGAGTTGGCATCCCAATTCCCCATGAATTATAATGGGAAGCCAAGCCCCTTAGTTGGCTTTGGAAATCTCAGCTTTTATCTGTTCCCAGAAGTCACACACTACTAAAAATGCGACCACTGCTGGGTTGGAACACAGCAGCTGTTTACAGTGCTAAGCGGCTCTACAAACACAAATCTGCTCTTGCAAAGCAGTGAACCACTGAGAGCTTTCAGCATCACAAAGAGGCATGCATCTTAGGGAACCAATCCCATGCCATGGGAAGACGCCCATTAACAGCGGAGGGAATTTGAGTGGGCCCAAGAAGACAAGAAGAGCAGAAGCCTGATGTGGGCAGTTAGGGAGGTGGCCTAGGAAACTGGCCAGGAAGTCACAGCTAACGCATCACCCTGTGCAAATAACACCGAGGAATATTTAATGCCTAGCAATAACGAGGCTCTTCCATTTACATCTCAGGTCAAAGACAACACCCTCCAGCAACACAGCACTTCTTGGCCCCATGCTGGGACAATGGGTCAGCACTGTCGCGCAAGGAAAAGCATCTTTTGATTCACTGATCCAGTTTCCCGAAGCTTCCCAGCCAAGTTCTGAGCACACGCAACCCTGCCTAGCGTGTAAAAGCCACTTGGCCTCCTGCCTGGCTGCAGGCCAAAAAGCCCCCATTGGGGAGCAGAGAGGGCATTAACAATAGAGCCCTTGTGCTGCGTGTCCTGCATTGTCTCACCCTGACCCGCTACCCTGGCACAAGACACTAATTCTGGGCCTGCTTGTGCCATTCAGACCTTCCCACTCCTGAGGCAAAAGGCTCCATGCTTTCCCCTCGGTGCTGGCCCCACCTCGCTGCCGCTCTCGCTTCTTAACCCCACCCAGATTGGCAACATGAGCGAACGAAAGCAGGCGCATGTGTTTTCATACGCAACAGCTGCTGTGAAGAGCCCCCCCCCCAACCCCCATGCCAGTCCATGCTGCAGCGGATGCCAGGAGAGCTGGAGGGTATCAGTTCTCCTGAAGGCAGCCCTCCTGGTTAGCTTCAGCGTGTCGAAGACCTGCCTGTGCAGCCCAAGGTTCTGGGACCTGGCTCTGCCTGCAGAATCTAGACACAGGTACACCCTTGTCCCACAAGCATGGTCCACATGCTAAACTTGCACGTTTAAAAAAAAAAATCAAAATGTGTTTCAAGCCCCCGTGGTTAAGAAAACATTCAAAATGTAAACGGCAGCAGTGCTGTCTGCCTGAAACTGCAGCCAATCACAGGAGAGGCGGTAACGGTTGAAGCAGGCAAAGGGATATTAACTCTTGAGCCTAATGAGGTTGATTCTTAACCCTAATGATCACCAATTAAATATCAACCTTGTTCACTAATGGCATACAAGCAGAGACATCAAGCTACCAAGCATCTCCTACTGCCCCCCAGTCTCACCTAGGTGCCAACGGCATCATCCAGTCCATGGTTTGAGCATTGGCCTGCTAAACCCAGGGTTATGAGTTCAATCCTTGAGGGGGCCACTTAGGGATCTGGGGCAAAAATCAGTACTTGGTCCTGCTAGTGAAGGCAGGGGGCTGGACTCGATGACCTTTCAAGGTCCCTTCCAGTTCTAGGAGATGGGATATCTCCATTAATTAATTAATAACCTTCCAACCTCTTCATCCTGATTGCTACAGTGTGGTGAGAGATTTTTGCCTATACATTTCTGCAGTGCACGGAACATTGAAACATTTGGGGCCAACAGAAAAAAAAAATAGCCTGGCATGGCATCAGCAATAACATTGATTGTACCAGTTGGTTTCATTGACTTTGGTATGTCAATCAGAACAGCTCAGATTTTTAATTCTCTAAAACTGCTGCAGAAATCTGTGTGTGTTAAGTCAGCCCGGGAGCTGGAGATCTAGCTGTCCAATTTTGATCCAGGTTGCCCCACAGACTATGGGGATGGCTCTCTCCCGCTCTGTATATAGATAATGTGGTCACAATTTATATATTATATACCAGTTACAAAGGGTTAATAAGTGATTAACAGTTTATTATAAGCATGTTATAAACATGAGCGGCGTGTGTTATAGGTAGTCATCAGCACATCAATAGAAGGGCTGGCAGATGGCTATAAGCACCTTATGACTGGTTAGAGTCTATAACGATCTATAATAATTGGTCAATTATTAACCCTTAATACATAGTTAATAATGTGCCTTAATATAATGGGTGACCCATAAATATAGCGAGAGCTGAATGCCTTCACTATGTGGATCTGAAGTTTTGGTTCATGTTTATCTCGGTTTCTCGCGCCAGCATCACAAGGAGAGATAATTAAACGGTGTCCCCAACCCACTAGTGACATGGCTCATTTCATGTTCCTGGCCAGAACCCAATGCACTGTGACATCACTGTGAGGACAGTAGCATTGTAGCCCCACAGACATTTGAGTTGGGACAGGCTTCCAGCACCTGTCAAGCAAGACCTTCTGAAATTGCTTAGGCCCAGAGCCTCAAAGGTATTTAGGAGCCCAACTACCATGAATTTCAGTAGGAGCCTAAATACCTTTGAGGCCTTAATCCTGCTAACACCAGAACACCGGCAACCCTTTCAATCATGTTTTTTTTTTCATGACTTGTGCATAAATTAAATCTCCTGTACTAGGTGCATTGCAGATCACGGCTGGTGAAATATCAGAGCTCCAGTATCAAAGTATCTGTAGCCATAACAACCCCGCTCGTATTGCCGTTACGCAATTACAGCAATAGCCCTAACAACCCAATTTAAGATGAACTGGAAAATCCCAAACATCTCCATCGGGCCCTCTCCAAGGAGGGTCAAAGTGCGTAGAACTGAAGGGCACGATGCCATATCCAAGGCAGGTAAGCCTGGGTTTGTCAAATTCGCAGCAAAAGCACCAGCCAGATAGTGCCCCCCGAGAGAGACCAAACACCTCCTCAAAGCGGTCGTGGGGGACGATGGGAGGCGCCTAATTCTGCTCAACAAGCTGGAGCATTTCAGGACTATGAATGGCGACTGAGGCTGAAAGCCCTAACTAGAAAGAAAACATGCCTTTGCCGTGTAAAACAAGGCCACATGCTGAACAAATGAATGCACAGCCACGCACGCTGGCAGAGGCAAACATTATGCACATGCAAACAGGAAACGTCGAATGATCTGGCACTAACGACTCCAAGCAAAATTCCTCAAACCTCTCTTAGATCATCCGGTTCAAAGTGACGTCCTTGGGTTGTGAAGTGCAGTGCGATGGCCAATGAACAGAGGGTTTGGGCTTCTCTCACTCGGCGAGAGGGATGTAAGACTCATGATGAAGGGTTTGAATCAGCAAGGGACGTAAACACAGGCTTAGAGTCAGGCACAGGATTGCTGACTTGGACCCTACGCTCCTGGATAGCGTTCCATTTACTTCGATGGCCACTGGAGCAGCCCCTAATTGTTTTAAAAAAAATTACGGTTTGATTGATTTGCTCCTAGGAGATCAACAGCTTGGCACACATTGATTGCGTTTTGTTCATTTCTATCCTTTTGTTTACCTTCCTGACAAGTCATCTCTACACAGGTTCCCCGGTCTCCCATAATTCTAGCTTTTTAACGAGTACAACGTGGACGTGTGCCTAACATTTAACCAAGTGCAAGAGCTCTCGCGCTCTTCCAGCTCATTTGGCCCAGTCCAGCACGTCATTCTTCATGAGTCCTGGCTCTCAGCGGGGAGCTTTGGAAAGCAGTGAGCAATGGGGATCCTGGGGCCAACGTTTTCAAAGCCCAACCTCTGCTTTTTGAGTGCCCAGCTTGCGACGTGAAATCAAAAGCTCCTTTCGGAAAACGCAGGCCTGTTTCTTGGAGAGGCTCAAGTCCCTTTGCTGCCGCATCCTCCGTCGGTAGGGGAGACTCATGATGGCTAATGTCAGCCACCAGATCAGATTGAGTTCACTAGCATTACACGCGAGATGAATTTGACCCAGTGTCTCCATGACAGACCAAATTCCTCTCCTGTCCAGCCTGTCGACTGGGTCTCCACGGTCATTACAAGACAGGCTTTCTCTCCTCGAGACTCCCAGCCACCCCTTCTTTCCAGACCATAGCTCAAAGTGCAGAAGAAATGAGGTAGTTTCTCTACCCCTTCCATCCAAATTGGGCTGCCCTTGTCTGGGGCACTGCCATGAAAGGTAACCTACCGGTACGTCCCTACTGTGGTAAGTATGACTCGCATTCTTTCCATCATGGAAGAATGCTGCAAATCACAGAAAGGCAAGGGGAATCCTTTTTATTGGATAGTTTAATAGTATGTCAACACTAAAACTTTCCATCCAGTCATGCAAAACCTTGGGGATGGGGGGGCGGGGGTGGGGGCGTGTAAACCTCTGTGGTGTGATTGTAAACCCTAAGGCGGGTGAGAAACGTACTGAAATAAAACAGTGCCAAGCAACCCTTGCGGTGGGACGTGCCTTGCAACGATGCCTGGCCACGGTCTGCTCCCACATGCGGCCCTGCCACCCCCCATTGAGAACAGGGGCATTTTCATGCTAGCGTCACCGGGGGTGGATTCGGCCTTACGTCACGGTGCGTGGCATGCTGAAAAGTGCTCAGCGTTTGGCCTAACTTTGCTCCCATTGAAGTCAATTGGGAGGCTTTTAGCAGAGGTTGGCCAACACTGAGTGCTTGAGCCCCCTCCATAAGGCTGAGCCATGACCAGGGCCATCCCCAGCGGGGAGTGGGGCCCGGGGAGGAAGTGACGGCTTCGTATCTTCCAGGACCGACCACGCTGGCCAATCGCACCGGCCCGCAGGGCCCCCCCAAAGCACGGGACCCGGAGACAGGTGCGGGGCCCAGGGAGGAAGTGATGGCTTCGTCTCTTCCAGGACTGACCGCGCCGGCCAATTGCACCAGCCCGCAGGGCCCCGCAAAGCACGGGACCCGGAGCAGTCACCCCGATTCGCCCTACCCAAGGAACAACTCTCTGGCAGTGATGTGCTGTGCTTTAGAACGCAAGCCAGAGGGTGAGCTGAAGTCCAGCCTACAGGGAAGTTGTACTCCGGGGCCTGAACTAGGCAGGAATCCCAGCCTTTGGCCTGGGTAAATGACTTCAGGATGCGCCCCACTTATGCAGCGCCCCCAGTATAACACTAGGGAGCGGTTTTGTGCAATAGCTATACTAACTACCCTGGGAGTCAGGAGCCCTGGGTTCCACGCCTGTCTTTAATTGCAGGGTTTGACAAGTTGCTTCGCCTCCCCGTGCCTCAGTTTCCCCATCTGTAAAATGGGGATAATGACACTGGACGCCTTTGAAATCCATGGGTGAAAGAGTTTGTGTGAGATGATACTTTTTTCTCTACGGCTGACATTCACCCCAGGCAGAAGGCCTTGAGATAGGGCTTAAATGGTGCCCAGGCCTTGCCCTGCAGTAGGGTAACCAGATGTCCCACTATCGGGACTGTCCCAATATTAGGGGCTTCGTCTTATATACATAACTATACCCCTTCCCCCACCCCCCAAAAAGTGTCCTGATTTTTTTTACACTTGCTAACTGGGCACCCTGCCGTGCACCAGCACAGGAGAGTAGATGTCATCATCTCTACCTTTGGTTCTGCCTCTAATCATCACTCCGTGGGGAGCACCTGAGACGGAAACACAGGCTGGGACTTTCAAGGAACCCAAAGGGCGTTAGGTAGCTGTGTATGCTAGGGAGACCAGATGCCCCGATTTTAAAGGGCCACTCCCGATTTTCTTATATAGGCGCCTATTACCCCCCACCCAGTCCCGATTTTTCACACTTGTTGTCTGATCACCCTAGCGTATGCCCACATTTGTGTCTGTATTCCAGCAATACGTTGGGCGCAGCAGCCCACCAAGCTGTTGCTCCAAGAGCCTCAGGTCAGGAGAGCCCTTGAAAGCCAGAACAAGGTTAATGAGAAAATTCCCACTGCTAAAGCTATCACAGATAAGGCAAGGAGCCAGGCCCCTGTTTTCCATACGTTGCCAGGTTCCCACTTGCAAAAAAACCCCAAGCTCTGGCTCAGACCAGTTGCTCCTAGCGATTTGCCCTTAGGGCTTGTCTACACTTGACATGCAAACTGCTAGGAGCAATTGGTCTGAGCCAGGACTTGGGTGTTTTCTATGTAGCCCAGGCCTTAGCTCCAGTGCTAGTTTCACACAGTATCCTGCCCTTTGAAACATTCCTGCTCAGCGCTCCTTTGTCTCCCCACCCCTTTTTTTCCGACAACAGTTGTTGTTTACTGGGCTGCAAAGACGTGGCTTTTTATCTTTCAGCCTCGCCTTTCCCTTTTACTCATCCCAGTGGCCTTTACGTAGGACACACTGTCTACGCTATAGCATTAAAAAAGAACAGAGCCAGAGGGTCAGACTGGAGGACGCTACGTCACAGCTGGATCATAAACCAAAAATCTGAGAAACCATTAAAAACTTTTTGGAATTATAATGCAAATCATTGGCAAGGTGTTTCTTTTTTTTTTTTAATAGCGCTGAAGTTTTCCTGCAATGCCCTGAATATTTCCCCAATGCTCCCAGGGGGTGGTTGAATTAGAGAGGTCAGGGGCAGCATGGGAGGATAAAAATAAACGCATTCAGGGCTAGATCAGAGGTATGGTTGTGACCTCTGGCATATATATAGCCTGGTCTCCTGCTGTAAAGAGGAACAAATTGGAAGCACGTTATTTAGCCAGTGTGAAGGCAGGTCGCTTATTTCATGTGACCTCCCTGGCATAAAAAAGAGCAGAACCATTTCAAATCTTCCACAGGTGTGAAGGCATCCAACGTGGTGTGCGGGCAATCTGAAAGCGGACAAGGTGCAGAGATAGTAGCAAAGGTATGGAGCCTGCATAGCCGTGGCAGGGTTATGATCAGGCAAAGACTTGGAGTGGCAGGAGAGCCCTGGACTATGCCCAGAGCTAGGGCCCTACCAAATTCATGGCCATGAAAAACGCGTCACGGACTGTGAAATCTGGTCTCCTGCCGTGAAATCCGGTCTTTTGTGTGCTTTTACCCTATACTATACAGATTTCACGGGGGAGACCAGCGTTTCTCCAATTGGAGGTTCTGACCCAAAAGGGAGTTTCAGGAAGGTCGCAAGTTTATTTTAGGGGGGACGCGGTATTGCCACCCTTACTGCTGCGCTGCCTTGAGAGCTGAGCGGCCGGAGAGCGGCGGCTGCTGACTGAGGGCCCAGCTCTGCAGACAGCAGCACAGACAATACCAAAGGTGGCAATACCAGACCAAGCCATCCTTCCTTCTGCGCTGCTGCTGGTGGCGGCACTGCCGTCAGAACTGGGATCCCAGCCAGCCGCCGCCGCGCTCCAGCTGCCCAGCTCGGAAGGCAGCCGCCACCAGCACAGCACACAAGTAAGGGTAGCAGTACTGCAACCCCCCCCTACAATCACCATGTGACCCCACCACAACTCCTTTTTGGGTCAGGACCCCTACAATTACCACACGGTGACATTTCAGATTGCGATAATGACATTACGATTTTTAAAATCCTACGACCGTGAAATTGACCAAAATGGCCCATGAATTATAGCTGGGCTAGCCCTGAGTTATAATCCTTTCCCTATGACCAGTAGGCAAGTTGCTGCTGGTTCCTGTGCCTCAACTCCCCAAATGAAAAATGGGACCAAATTTTCGGGTGCTGCAAGGCTATAAATTCATGGCGGTTAAGTCCATTAATGGCTATTAGCCAGGATGGGTAAGGAATGGTGTCCCTAGCCTCTGATTGTCAGAGGGTGGAGATGGATGGCAGGAGAGAGATCACTTCATCATTACCTGTTAGGTTCACTCCCTCTGGGACACCTGGCATTGGCCACTGTCGGCAGACAGGATACTGGGCTGGATGGACCTTTGGTCTGACCCAGTATGGCCGTTCTTATGTTCTTCTTTCACTTGGGGTGTTGGAACATGTTTTCTAGCGGGGGTGCTGAGAGCCATTGAACTGAATTGTAAACCTTGGATATAATAGAAACCACTTGAAGCCAGGGGGTGCGGCAGTACCCCCATTATCTCTAGTTCCAGAACCTATGAACCCACCCACTTGCAGTGAGGACACAGGCGAAACCACTCCAGTCCCTTCCCACAATTCCCTGCACGTGCCCAGAAGGACAGACAAGTTCTCCCACAATTCACGGGGAAAGAATTATAGAACGACTCTGCTGATGGCAGAGCAAAGAACTATGGGATTATGACGCATGACGTCCCAGTGCCTCCCATGGGTCACGGATGCAGGTAGGGCTTTGCAATGTGACTGCTCACACCCAGCTAGGCTGATCGAGGTGCCAATCACCCGATTTAGTGAAGACATGGCCCCATTGAATTGAATCTCTGTGAGCGCTTGGAGTTTAGCTCCCTTACAGCTTCTTGGATGATCCCAGCCTGAAGAACCCTCCCACTATATGCCCTGGATTTGGGATGGGAAAGGTGGGTTGAGCTATTTTAGAAAATGCAAGTGGTTTAAGAAATAATCCCCTGTGAATACCTCAAAATAGCCACCTGAACATTGGTGAGGGCGCTGCTCGGAGTGCACTGAGAGATGAGATGGGATTTACAACATCAGGAGTGTCTGGTAAGGCCAGAGTGGGCTGCTCATTGTCGTTCCAGATCCCTGGCACCCACCAATTCTACTTCGAGGCACTTCACCCGCCTGCTGCGTTCATTCTTTTCTCCTCCAATGAATTTTCCCTCCTCCCTTCCCAGCCCTTTCCCTGCCCTGCGCGAGAAATTCACTGAGGTTCTGAGCCTGGCTGTGTGACTGTGGGCAAGTCACTTTGCCACTCTGTGCCTCAGTTTCCCCCTCTGTAAAATGGGGCTAACGATGCTTCCTTCCTTTGTAATGTGTTTTGAGCTCTATGGATGAAACACCCTACAGATGGGCAGGGTAGTCCAGGTAATATGACTTCTGATTTACACCTATGTGTGAGATGAGAATCAGGCCCCTTATCGCAGGCTTTAACCTTAATTATCACATTCACACAGATGAAACTGAATAGGCATCGGGTACAAAGTTCAAAAGCGCCTAAGTGCTTTAGGCGCCTATGTCCTATTGCAAATCAGTGGGACTTGGCTCCTAAAACAGTTTCCCCATCTTGTTTGACAAGGGTGCAGATTTCCAAGTGAGCTCAGCACCCACTGAGCACCCATCCTGCTGAGTCCTTCTGAAAAGCTCCCGCCTAAGAACGCCTTCCCGTTCACCCTCGCCACCCGCCTCAGCCAAGGAAACTGTCCGTTACCCAGCCACAAGCAATGCGAGGCTTAGCCAGCCTAGGTGGGAAAGGGCATTGTTATTTATTATTTACGTTGCAGTAGTAGCCACCCTCTATTTGGCATGTTCCCAACACAGAGGAAGATAGTCCGTGCCCCAGTGAACTTCCAAACCCAAACAAAGCCACACCGAGGTTGGGAGCTATGGAGCGATGTAGGAGGAGCTCAGCATGAGGTAAGCTATGTGGCTTGGTAGCTACATGCTTATACCGCTGCTTGAAGTTAAACAAGAGCCATTCCCCTCTTCCCGTCCTCCTTCCATGAGCCAACCCCCTTCCCTTCACCTCCAATGCCCAGCATCGATTCCAGTGTCCTTACATCCTTGCCAACATCCCCCCGCCCCCAAACAGATGAGCAGTTCATGCTGAAGACAGCAGTGACTTGGAGAAGTAGGAGACTTGGCCAATGAGTTTCCTGAAGGCGCTGCAGGAGGTGGGGGTTCTTTAGGGGGAAGAGAGGGGTGCTGTGCACAGGGGGAGGGGTTAGGATAAGGTTTCCGCTAAGGAAAGTCTGTAACCTGTAGAGAGAAGGCGTTTATAAATGCTCAGGCAGGAGGCAGCCTGGTAGGCAGGGAACACTTGTGTATATACGCTACGGTCTGTCAGCTCTTGTGGGACAGGAAAGTGTAACCGACTGGCTTGAAAGCCTGAGGGTAACGTCATCCAAAGTTTCCATAGAGGAAATCCAGAACCTTCCCTTCAGTTGTGAGATGTTTTATTTGCCACCTCAAATAATTCCTGAGTTTTGCTTGGCTCGGGCACCTGACCGTGGGTACCATCACAGGATTCACCATGGCCCACTGCTTTTAACTAGCTTTGATCTTGGGGGTTATGCAAGCACAGCTGAATATGCTGTCAAAGTGTGCAGCCTCCCTTCCCTTATTTCTAGCCCCTGCTATACGTACACACATCCCTGCTGTGCACGTGAACACAGAGCTCTGGGGCCAGATTCTCTGCTGGGGTCAGGGCCTGCTCCAGGCACCAGCTTGCCAAGCAGGTGCTTGGGGCGGCCGCTCTGGAGAGGGGCGGCACGTCCAGCTATTCGGCGGCAATTCGGCAGACGGTCCCTCACTCCCGCTCGGAGCGAAGGACCTCCCGCCGAATTGCCGCCGCAGATCGCGATCACGGCTTTTTTTTTTTTTTTTTTTTTGCGCCGCTTGGGGCGGCAAAAACCCCGGAGCCGGCCCTGGCTCAAAGTTGTTCATAAGAACATGAGAACGGCCATACTGGCTCAGACCAATGGTCCATCTGGCCCAGTAGCCTGTCTTCTGACTGTGGCCAATGCCAGGTGCTTCAGAGGGGATGAACAGTGATCCATCTTCTGTCACCCATTCCCAGCGTCTGGCAGACAGAGGCTAGGGACACCATCCTTGCCCGTCCTGGCTAATAGCCATTGATGGACCTATCCTCCATGTACTTATCTTGTTCTTTTTTTTTTTATAATCTTGGCCTTCACAACATCCCCAGGCAAAGAGTTTCACAGGTTGACTGTGTTGTGTGAAGAAATACTTCCTTTTGTTTATTTTAAACCTGCTGCCTATTAATTTCATTTGGTGACCCCCTAGTTCTTGTGTTATGAGGAGTACATAAAACTTCCTTATTTACTTTCTCCACTCCAGTCATGATTTTATAGACCTCTATCATATCCCCCTCATCACATCCCCCCTCATCTCTTTTTCAACCTGAAAAATCCCAGTCTCATTAATCTCTCCTCATATGGAAGCCATTCCATACCCCTAATCATTTTGTTGCCCTTTTCTGAACCTTTTCCAATGCCATTATATCTTTTTTGAGATGGGGCGACCACATCTGCATGCAGTATTCAAGATGTGGGTGTACCATGGATTTATATAGATGCGTTATGATATTTTCTGTCTTATTAGCTATCCCTTTCCTAATGATTCCCAAGCTTCTGTTCCCTGTCCTTCACTACTGAAGCACCAGCTGAGAATCTAGCCCAGACTACCCATCTACACTCTGCAGTGTACTGTACTCACAAACATGCTCTGCCCATACACCCAGATCGACTATGTACACATGGGTTTCGTATACACACTGGGCCTGATTCTCAGTTACTCTGTTCTGACACTTGGGCTAAGGATGGCTGGGAGTTAAGGTGACTTTAAGCCATCTTGGTGCTCCATTTATTCTGCTTGCTGTGTAAGTCTGAGCAGCCTCTGTGCTGTTGTAACTGAAGATCGGCTTTCGATGGGCACTGTGCACTATACCTCCTGCCCTGACTTGAATCCTACACTGAAGGCAAGTGCAAATGGACACATGATGTGCACAATCAGAGGCTAAACGTATGCAAAACGTTGTCATGACCAAATGTGCCCTGAATCACCCACTCATGCCAGCCCGGCTTTTGGAGTGAGTCTTAGATCCTAATTCATAGCACATGCATAGCTACAGAGCCCATCCATCTAGCAGTAGCCCTGTAATGCTGTCGCTGTCATCTAACAACTTTTCTAGGATTACAGACAAACCATTTGATTTGTCCACAGGGACAGCCAACACTGCCTCCTTCCCACCGTTAAGCCACGAATTTCCTCTCCCCCTTGGCACTTGCAGGTGGGTTTTAAGCCGGTGGGGGTTTTTCTTAAAGAAAAAATGACCCATCCTTGAAAAAAACACACAAAAATTGTGTGTGTCAAATCTGGGGAAGGGACAGGAAAAGGTCCAAAAACGTGAGCACCCCCCCCAAAAAAAAGTTAATGAAATTTGTAAAACCTCTAATGCCTCCCGGTTCACCCAACTCGAATGATGACACCCAGGCACACCATGGCAGCTACACAACCCAGGTTACACACCTCCTGCACATACACTTGCTGGCCATGCACATGCCAGGCATGCTCCCAGGAGCTGTCACATGCTATCACACGTGAATCCCCTGGTCCCCATTCACCTCTCGCTCACCCCCTTGTCAACCAGGCACAGTCAAGACAAGTTGCTGGGGTTACACATGTGTAAGGCAGAGAAGATTCAGGCCAAGACAGCTGGGCGCTAGAGCTGCCAACAGGTTTCCCTCACTGCCACGGCTGGTATTTTTCATGGCCGCACATGCAATAGGAACACAGCACAGCAGTACGGTGCCGAAACCCCGGCCAGGGCATCAAACAGGGCCTCATTTGCACTTCAAAGTTTGTTTCGTTTGCTTGTGTTACAATAGCAGATGGCACCAAATATTTCCTTAACCTTGTCGCCCACGTCCAGCGTGAATGCGTGATGTCAGGGGCAGCGCAGCCACAGGCTGAGCTATAGGGTCAGAACAAGGGTTGTATAGTTAAAAGGAGCCGTACGATCCCGGCTGGCAGGCTCAAGAGCTGGAAAGGGTCCCAAGGGCTGGCCTGCACGAGGAGACGCTGAGACTCAACCAGAATTCCTGCTGGGGCACCTGGCCAGTACAAACCAGCGTGCCTGCTGCAGCGTCACTGGAGAGGCTGCAGGGTGCTCCTTGTCATGTGCCCGGTCTGTGGCTGGCCAGGACACTCTCGCAGCCCTCTACAGGGACGTCTAGGCTGCAGCAGGAGGTATACTTCGATGTGCCCGTCATTAGCGCCAATCAAGCTAGCCCACTACGAATTGCAGCACCACGGACTAGCTGCCCAAGTACAAGCCAGGCCGAGCCCCTAGGTACGCCCCTGGGTGACTAGCCAGGCTGTGCTTTTCAGGGTGCCACCTGGGTCAAAGCTAGCAGGGGTACGTGCTGGAAATCGCACCCCCAGCAACAGCGTGGACGCACCCTAACCGCCTGATTTCAGGAGGTGCTAAGCCACCTATCGAAGGCAGCGGAAGCTTGCACGGTCTAGGCATTTCTGAAAAACAGGCAGCTGCTGTCCATGGATGCACTAGGACTGGCCAGGGCCTGCATATTGTGGCTGGCCGGTATGCCCGGGCACGGGGGAGGAGAGACTCTTTGGCCTTTCCACCTCGTCTTGCATTCTCTCAGTGTGGCCCCACCAATGGCAAAGGGAGCGGTGGACTAACGGCATGCAAAGCGGGAGCAAGACCCAATGGAAGGGAGAAGGAAGATCACAGTCTAGGTGTTTTAGGTGCCAAGGGATTAACCCTTCATGGGCACAGCAGCAGGCAGAACCTCAGCTCCAAGATGCTACAGGTCTGTATCTAAGTAAATTTGGGTCTGGAATCAGGCAGGCCGGGAGGGCTGCTGGGGGAGCTTACCACAGATGACTCGCTGAAGGTTATTGTTATTATTTATTGTTTATACGGTGGTAGCACCTGGAGGCCCCGGGCCACCTTGGTCCTAGGTGCTGTACAAAAACGCAGTGTGTCACAGCCCCAGAAGAGCTGAGAAGAAGGGGTGTTCTTCCTTTGTGTCATCACTGGTCCTTCCCTCACCCTATTTTTCTTTATGGCAAGAGGACTGGTCAGCCCCCATCTGCTCTGCAATGAGTCATGTGGGACCTTACAAATGAGAAATTCCAGCCTCTGTCTCCATTCAGTCATGGGCCTGCTTGAGTTGCGTCTTCAGCAGATACAAATTCTGGCCCGGACTGAACTCCCCTTCTGCACTGAAAGAGGAATTCACTGGCATCATTGAAGTCAATGGAAAGGCTCCCACTGACTTGAGTGGGCTCTGGATTGAGTTCCTCTATTCTCAGCCTCCCACCTTGCTCCATTCCCAGCGGGTGCCAACCTTATCCACCTCAGATGTTAAAAGACGACAGAGTCCATGTCTATCTAGCCCTTGGCTGCCTTATAGGGTTTTCCCACGAGCACAGAACTCTTACGACAGGAGCTGAGAACAAAGAGCGATCTGGCTTTATAGAAGGAGTCTGCAGACAAAAAGAGGCACTCCCCGCCCTCTTTAAACGCTCAGCTCCTCTCACCCCTACCCCAATCCAGCATTGAGAAGTGTCTTATTGTTCCACATACTGGGATTCTTCTCTTAATCCTGTACCCGACACTCGCATTTCTTTTACCAGAGCTCTGAAGAGACTCGTTTCCTCCCCAGGTCATTCTGCAAAAAGGCCACGGCAGAGACGGGTGTTGGAAAAAATACCCAGCAGGCGGGGAAGGTGGACTTCATATGAATCTTTAATGCACAGAACAACCTGTCAGGAGCCCTGCAAACGAAGACTCCGCACGCAGCCGTTCTGCAAACTCGGAGCGTTAAAAAAAAACCCAGTTTGCCTGCAATGTCTTTGCACTTGCCCGGCTGGCGTTAATCTCCATGATCTTCGGTTTCCAGCTCCCGGTGTCGCCGCCGAGAACTGAGACGCTTCGCCTTGGCTCCTTGACGCGCTGAGGCAGCGGGCCCCCTTTCCCACCTCGTCCGCTTCCAAGGCTAGCACGGGAGGGTGCAGCTAGCTCTCCTGTGCCCTGACCTGGTTCTTTTGGATTTCTCCTCCTCTCAGATTTGGAGCGCGTAGTCCAGGAAATTCGGTAAGAAAAGATTAAAAAGGAGAGACGGTGCTACTGAGTCAAATTAGGTATTTTCATTTTAAAAAATAAAATAAAAAGGGAAATCAAAGTCCAACTGGCTGATTTCTCGTTTCTCCACCGCCCGTGTCAAACAGTCCAGTTTGGCCTCGCTGTCCCCTCCATCTGAACGTCACCCTTCCCCTAAGCCCACCAGCTACTCAGGTTGTCACATGTCCGTGACTCCTCGGAGGTCCCTTCCACAGCTCCAGGCCAACATCGTCCCTCACCGCCCCTTGGACTCCCCGTACGTGTTGCGCAGCATGGAGACCATCTTCTCCTCGCACGTCACTTTGGTGTCCTTTAGGATGTTGTACCAGACCATGCCGGCCGGCCGGACCTCTTCGCTGCGGCAGAACAGGTAGGGCATGGTGTCGGTGCGGCTCTGGATATAGGCACTGCGGAGCAGGGTCGAACAGTGGCTGCTAACTTTCTCCAGCCTCCTTAAGATCAGGTGAGCTTTCCTGGAATGAAGAAGAGGAGACGGAGACATAGCAAGAAGGTGGAAGCAGTTAGACCAGGGAGCTGGGAGGCAGGTCTAGAGGTGGGTGATATTGTTTTGGCGAATACTAACTTTGCCGAAAATTCAATTTTCAGGTTGAATTTGGCCCAAAACAAAACCAACCAACCCAGCAAACAAAAAAGATTATTTTTAAATATGGAAAGGGTTTGTTTTGGCATTTTCAACACGAGTTGTTACAAAATGAGCTGTTACAATCCCTTCAAATTGACATTCTGTTTAGAAAATGTCAATTCCAACTGACAATTTGTTTCAAGATGATGTTTTGAGTCAACATCCAAAATAGTTTGTTTGACCAGACTGAATTTTTTTTCAGTTTTTCATTCCGGCAAGAAAAAAAAAAGCAGTTTTGGTTCGGCCACCACCAAAATAAATAAATAAATAAATGCAGTATTCGCTCAGCTCTAGCCGGGGCGGTCTGTCCTCTCACATAGACAAAACAGTTCTGTTAACAGTTGCCAGTAGCTAGACAGGTCGATAGAGTCTGTCTTCTGACTGATTCCTAATTACAGTAAAAGGTTTTTTATCTGGCATGTTGGAGAAATGGGGACGCTGGTAAGTGAAAAATTCAGGTTAACTAAGAGGGAGGGAGTTTGGGTGTAGGAGGGGATGTGGGAGGGGGTTGGGGCGAGGGAGGGGTTTCGGGGTGCCGGATCCGGGGGACGCTCATCTCAGGCGGCTCCCTGCAAGTGGTGACCTATCCCTGCTGTTCCTAGGTGGAGGCATGGCTAGGTGGCTCTGTGTGCTGCCCTCTCCCTGTCCTGAGCGCTGGCTCTGCAGCTCCCATTGGCTGGGAACCACGACCAATGGGAGCTGTGGGGGCAACGCCTGCAGGCGGAAGCAGTGCACAGAGACGCCTAGCCGCACCTCCACCTAGGAACAGCAGGGATAGGTCGCCGCTTGTGGTCAGCGTCCCCCGGATCCAGCACCCCAAAACTCCTCCCGTGCCCCAGTCCCCAGCTCCATATGGTCTCCCGCACTCCAAACCCCTCATGGCTGTTCCTCTGCTGAGGAGCAGCAGGGAGAGGGCAAGGGACCTGTCACCACTTCCGGGGAGCCACGTGGAGCCAGGTAGGGAGCCTGCCGGCCCCATGCCAACTGGACTATAAACCGGACTTTCTATGAAGATTAGAAATGCCGGTTTATAAAGCTTTCCGGTTGGTACAGGGCCGGATAACACCCCTTTTACTGTAATTAAATGTCTATAGCACCTGCTATGCAAGCATCTCAAAATGTTTTACACGTGATACAGAGGATAGGACAAGAAGCAATGGGCTTAAATTAGCAAGGGAGGTTTAGGTTGGACATTAGGAAAAACTTCCCAACTGTCAGGGTGGTTAAGCACTGGGATAAATTGCCTAGGGAGGTTGTGGAATCTCCATCATTGGAGATTTTTGAGAGCAGATTAGACAACAACCTGTCAGGGATGGTCTAGATCAGGGCTGGGCAAACTACGGCCGGCGGGCCGCGTCTGGCCCATCAGACCTTTTAATCCGGCCCTCGAGCTCCATTGTCCCGCTCCGGCACTCCCGGAGCTCCTGCCTGGAGCTCCAGCTGGGGAGTGGGGTCGGGGGCTTGCCCCACTCCAGCTGCCCGGCGCTCCTGTGTTATGGGTGTGAGGACATGCTGCACAACCCAAATGCGCCTCATGCACCATCAGAGCCTGGAACATGCAAGCCCGGGTGCCTGCTACTTGTTGGATTAGGTGACTTTCCTAGCACCCAGAGGCGATTCGATTGTGGGCTGTTGGCAGGGCCGGCTCCAGGCACCAGCCTGGCAAGCAGGTGCTTGGGGCGGCCACTCCGGAGAGGGGCAGCACGTCCAGCTATTCTGCGGCAATTCGACGGACGGTCCCTCACTCCCGCTCGGAGCAAAGGACCTCCCGCCGAATTGCCGCCGCAGATCGCGATCGCGGCTTTTTTTTTTTTTTTTTGGCTGCTTGGGGCGGCCAAAACCCTGGAGCCGGCCCTGGCTGTTGGGCCCTACGTGGGAGGAGATTTCTGAGAACTCAATGTGTTCCAATGACTGGAAGCTAACGCCCGACAAATCCAGGCTAGCATACAATGTGTGTTCAGACAGGAGCAAAACTGTGTGGCAAAATCAACAAACAGCTCAGTAATGTCATTTCCTAGCAGCGCATTGTTCAACAGAATTATTTTAATAGAGCAGATTTTGAAACAAACTTGTGTTGTCCTTGTTTGAACATGAATTGTAAATTTTGTGAGCATTCATGGCCCACCATACAATTTCCATACACAGATGTGGCCCTCAGGTCAAAAAGTTTGCCCACCCCTGGTCTAGATAATACTTAGTCATGCCATAAATTCCGGGGACTGGACTAGATGATCTCTCGAGGTCCCTTCCAGTCCTATGATTCTATGTTAATTAATTAAGGCTTATGGCATCTATACTATTATTCCCAGTGTACAGATGGGAAAACTGAGGCACAAGGAGGTTTAGTGACCTTCTCTAAAAAAAAAAAGCTGGAAATACAACTCGTCACGTCTCTCAACTGCATTGGATCATCTAACCTAGGCTGCCCTCTTCAGTAATACTGACACAGCACAGAAAGTTTACAGAGTCCCACCCTATGGCTTCAAAACTGGCAAATTCCCACTGGGGTTAGGGCTTGAGTGGTATGAGCAGCTCCAGTAAAGCAACTCTTACTGGGATCTTTGGCAATTAGAGTAAAATATATATATATATGACTGGTCTGGCAATGCATTCCTGGACCAAAACTGTTCCTTCAATAACTCCCTGGGGCCTCCGGAGTTTAATCTATGCTCCCTTGTTTATTGGTTGAAAGAGACAGAGAGAAGGAAACATCTTGTTGGAAACTGGGCTTCCTCCCTCAACTCAAGGGCCAAATTTGCCTCTCAGTTACACTGGTGCAACTCCACTGAAGTCACAAGTTGATCACAATTCTTAAGAATGAAACACGGACTATTGTGAACAAACCTATCCATCCCTTTAGCCACCTATCACCATGGCACAACCCTCAAACTCCCTGCTGCAGGAAGCCACTGGAGAAGTGAAAAGCCAAATGGGGATACCTTGCCCTCTCCTTCCCTTACTTATCTGGAGTTCTCCAGAATACCCGCCTCCCCCGGCTCATGCCTCACCGCAGGAAGGAACCCAAGCACACAGCCTCCCTCTCTGCATTTCATCAAGTCTTCAGAAGGGGGACGGGCTAGGAAGAACCCAACTCTGTAGCAGCAGATAAGGAAACGTGCAACAACCCCCAAAGACAAAACTAAATAAATTAGTTAGTGAGAGCCTGCAACGGGCTAAATCAAAAGTGGGGAAAGAAGGTTTATTTGAGTGGTTTGAAAGTCTCAAGATCAGAGATTATTCCCTCTCCTGCTGGTGCTGCAGCAAAGCTCTGGAATTGGGTTGGGGGTTTGTTACAGTTACCGAAGGAATGTCAATTCCCAATAATGACATGTCAGGGGCAGCGCTCTGAGTCGGCTAGGTAGAAACATGGGGATTATTTGATTGTGAAAGCTTTCTGGTGCTTCACCCCCGGATTCTTTGGGAGGGAGCACGGCTGTTTTCTGATGTGGCTGCTCTCTCCAAGGCATCTCACTAATTGAGATCCCAAGTAAGAATTCACCGTGAGTCATACAAGAGTGCGGAAGTGCGTGGCAGAGCGACAAGCCAAAACAGCAGTGACTGGAGGCCAGTCAAACCTCCATAACCAGGTATGACTCTCTGTTTCTGGGGAGGGATGATATGAAAGGCCAGCAAACCTCAGCCAAGTGGCTACCTTTCCTCTTCCAGACTGAGAATAATTCCTCCTGTGGTGGGGATACCAAGCGAGAGCACCTGTGTCCTGCAATGGTAACTTTCCGTGCAGTGGCTATGTCTTCAGGTTTCAAGGATGAGGGACAAGCTGAGCTAGGAGAATTCAAGCCTACTATATAAGGCACATACATATACATTTGATGTGATGGCTGGAGCTTTGACCAACAGCTTCCAACTCCCGCTAACACAATTCCGTTAAGTCGCCACCACCCAGCAGAGAGGTACTCCCTCTCCTTGCACTCCAAGGCCAGGTCTACACTACCCCCCTAATTCGAACTAAGGTACGCAACTTCAGCTACGTGAATAACGTAGCTGAAGTTCGAAGTACCTTAGTTCGAACTTACCTTGGTCCACACTCGGCAGACAGGCTCCCCCGTCGACTCTGCGGTACTCCTCTCGCCGAGCTGGAGTACCGCAGTCGACGGCGAGCACTTCCGGGTTCGACTTATCGCGTCCAGACTAGACGCGATAAGTCGAACCCAGAAGTTCGATTGCCAGCCGCCGAACTAGCGGGTAAGTGTAGCCAAGGCCCAAGAGGCATAACTTCACCAGTGACATACCCTCCCCAGTCTTTGACAGAGATTGTTGAGCTGAACTACTTTGGAGGTTTCCCGTTATGGACGTTGTTTTCAATAAGGATCCCATAGCTAAAGTAATGCACACCAAGGAGTCATATTCTGCACTGACTTGCACTGCGTAGAGTTCATTAACTTCCATGTGGATTGCACTGGGTGTTAGCAAGCAGAGGATTTAGACTCGTGTCTGACAGAGTCCAGTGCTTCTGAATACTGGGTCCGCAGCACAGCATCAGGACATGCCAGACACTATTAAATGTAGATGGGAGCGGGTAGATATAAAATGAGTTACACATTTTTGAATTACGCGTTTTTGTCAGAAAACCACCTTTTTTCTTGGGGGGAAGGAACAAAAAATTTCATGAACCCTTCTCAACACTGTCCAAATTTTGTCATTTTTCATTCTTTCTGGGGGCTAATTTCCCGCCCCCCCCAAATATTTGTCAAAATATAGTGAAAATACTTTTTGAATTTTTTTATAACAGTAAAAAAATAGAATTTTAAAAAAGAAATGAAGAAAAAGGGGCCTGGTTCAAACCTATCGGAATGAAAACAACGTTGAAATTGCAACGTTATTTGTGAAACTAGCTTTCTGTTTTTTCACCAGCTCCAGTCGGAGAGCAATGGCCATTTCCAGTTCACACCATTCCCATCGAGCTCCTGTCAAAGTCAAGCCAGCTGGGTTGTGAGCTGGGCCCAGAGTTGTGAGCTCTCCCTGTCCAGTTTAGGGAGACAAGATCTATTAACATTCATGAACCCTTTACAGTGCGTTGGGAGAGGGGACTGTGCATTGGGCGTTTGCGTCAAAAGTCAAACCTTGCCAAAGAAATGGAAAGGCAGATATTGGTGAGAATTACCCAGTCTATCTGAATGAAAGGAAAGAAAACAGAAAGGTAGTTACAGAAAGAAAAGACCAACCTATTTGGAGCAAACATCTGGAAACACTTTCTTGTTTGGAAGATTGAAGATATGTCTACACTGCAATCAGAAGTATGACGGAAGCTAGCTTTGATCTAGCTAGCTCAAACAACTATAGCAGTGAAGTCATGGCAGCATGGGCTAGCCACTGGATTACATAGATTCACAGATTCCAAGGCCACTTGATCATCTCTAGTTTGACCTCCTGTACAGCACAGGCCATAGAACTTCTCCAAATTAATTCCTAGAGGAGCTCTTGTAGAAAAACATCCAGTCTTGATTTTAAAATGGTTGTGATGGAGAATCCACCATGACCCTTGGTTAATTGCTCTCGCACTTTTAAAAATGTATGCCTTACTTGCAGTCTAAATCTGTCATAGAAGATGAGGGTTGGAAGGGACCTCAGGAGGTCATCTAGTCCAACCCCATGCTCAAAGCAGGACCAATCCCTAACTAAATCCCCTAATGGCTCCCCTCAAGGATTGAACTCACAACCCTGGGTTTAGCAGGCCAATGCTCAAACCACTGAGCTATCCCCAGCTTCCAGAGGTCTGTATAGCTCCTGGTGCTGTGGATTCATTGCTAGCATTATTCAACCTAGCTAGCTCAGGTATGTCTACAGGTGCTTCAGTCACACCTCTGACTGCAGTGTAGACAGACCCTAAGACACAGGCCTGACTGGGTGAATCAACACTCAGATACCTACACTGGGCTTGCTCTGGAGACAGCTGGTGTTTGGCGTGAGCTAGGACGGAGTGTGTGAGGGAGGTGTCATAGCTATCTTGGTATCAGTAATATTGTGTTGTGTTCTTTGCCCGTTGGGTGATTCGGGGAGAGGGAGTGGTCCAACTCTGGGCTGAAACTGTAAATGTAATGACCTGATGCCAGGTGTTATTCCGCTCGCCTTGGGACTGCCTGCTGGAGTGGATGTAACAGGAGAGAATGGCGGGAGGTGACACTCACGGCAGGCTCTATTGCTGAGAAGCCAAACAAGAGATGGATGAATGGATGGGCAGGAATAGCTGGGAGTTTGTCCCTTACGTGCTACAATAAAGGGAAGCTGCATTTACCCACTAGTGAGTCCCCTCCACTTGCTCTAGGGCAGTGCACAATGCATGAATGGCATGCTCTGCATCAAAATGGGTGCAAATAGGGTCATGCCTTGAGCTTCAAAACCCCAGATTCCCAAGGATGGATTCAGACCAATGGTCCATCAAGTCCAATATCCTGCCCCTAGCCTACGCCAGATGCTTCAGACGAAGGTCTAGATCTCCAGGACATGCCTAAATGTGCCTCCTCCTGTCCCATCGCTCTTCCATTCCATCTCCTGTGTTCACTTCCTTCATCTTTTCTCTCCCTCTTCCGTGCCACCTGCTTCTCTCTCCCCCTCCATTTCCTTCCTGTCTCCTCTACAGTTTCCCATGTCCCCTCTTCTCTCTTTCCCCCTCTCCATCCCTTTACCTTTAGACACCACTGAAAACTCTCTCACAGGGCTTGCTTCCTCCAGCCTGACCTGGGCCATGTTGTTATGGCAGGACAGGGCAAACACATGCCACTCCCTCTATCTATCATCTGCTGGGGACAACTAGTGGGTTTGCTCTGTTCTCCAGCAGACTTGTGGTTGCATCTTTCGGTCTCACTGCAGCTGCTTCGTTGGTGCCTGGCTCTGCTCAATGGCTGGTGAGCCTTAGGGAGCGTAACCACGGGAAGCAGCAGGTGATGAATGGCCCAGGGGATGCACCAACTGCAAAGTGCTCCGACCAATCAGAGGAGGCAGCAGCTCCATGCAGGAGAAAACACGGAGGGAGCAGAGGAACATTCTGGACTGGAGGGGAGGGAAACGGATACCTGGATTTTGCTATCTCTGGGTCGATGACAAACCCCCTCAGCTACAGCCAGGTTGCTTGGCTCTCCTGGGGGGAGCTGGCGTGGCTCGCTTGTTTGAGGGGGTTAATGAAGTCATGCTTAAATGTTAGACTTTTGGCTGACATCTTTTCTTTATTAAAAAAAAAAAGGAAGAAGGAGAGAAAGAGACCGGGGGAGAGGAGAGAAAGAGAGAGAAGCCTTCTGGTGAAGGCTGGGTAATAAATTACAGAAGCAGTTCTTGGGCTGCCAATTTAACGCCATCCATCAAATTCTGGCCACCATCCAAGTGCTCGCTGCGGGGGGATGTCAGGCCAGAGCGACCACCTTTTCAAATACTGGAAATGAAATCTTCCTAACGCCGAGCTACCCCGTCGCTGCCAGAAACAATAATTTATTCCCATATGAAAGGGCAGGATCAGGAGGGGACGGCTGCAGAAGTCAGACTCCCGGGCTGGCTACAGCCGGGGCTGATACGGCTCTGCACTAAGCCCCCGAGCCACCAAAGCGTAGCTGCTTCTTCCCCACCCCGTCCCCACATGCTGCCATCTCCACTCCTCCTCGCCTGCCACATTGCACTTTGTGGCCAGCTGTTTTAAACTTGGTGCCAGCCTGGCCCTGGTCCTGTTTGCCATGAAAGTGAAGGATTTAAGAGGTCGATGCGGCAGTAAAAATGACGGAAGGGATGAAAAGTAATGGCCCTCTGCTGCCATTTTCTCCTCTTGTATCTTGTGTTACTGGGGCCCGAAGAGAGATGGGAAGGTGTGATTTCTAGGGCTGTTGGAAGGGCTCACGCATGGCTAAAGGCACTGTCATAAGGGAGTGTGGTACAGTGGTTAGAGTAGCAGACTTGGACTCCTGGGTTCTATTCTCCGTGCTGGCAGGGAGCGTGCGAGAGCTGGGTGTCTTGCATTGGCTACTTCCAGCTCTGACCCGGACCAGTTGTGCACCGCATGGTGCGTCACTTCACCCTTCCCTGTCTCAGTTTGCTCATCTACATTGGGAATACAATACTCACCTTGATCCCAGGGCTGCCGTGGGACCTAGATAACTGCTTACAAAGCACTTTGACATGCTAGGATGAAAGGCACTAGAAAAGTACAACATAGGATTACAGAGCAGACAGGGAACAACAGCTGTGCTGGAGTGGAGCAGGGTCTCGCCCCAGGACTCTGACGGGAGGTGGGGGAGAGGTCAATGCCTGGTTGTCTTGTTCTCTTGTGGGGGTTTTTTGCTATAAATTCAGATTTTCCACCCAAGTGATAATTGACCCAGGTCTGTCAGGCTCTCAGATGGGAGGATAGAGAGTCCAGCACTCCAAGCCCGGCTATCACAACCTCTCATCTGTACATCATATTCCCTCCTGTTACCACAAGGCAGCTGCTGGTGGAGACGCCTGCATTTAAAAGGATCTTCTCCTGCTGCTGCTGTCAGCAGGGCCCCGTTCCTTGCTTTAAGAAAAGGAGGGGCTTAAAGCCCCATGCTGATGTCACATCCTGACCTGATGAGCACGGGGGTGGGGACAATTTAACCATGTCTATTTCCTCCACCTCCCTCTGAGAGTCAGACACTGTCGCGATGGCCACAACAACCCCCAAAATCCAGGCAGTTGTTAAAAGAAGAGCCTGTGATATAAAGCATTATCACTGCCCAACACGAGCCCAGGAAGGATCGAACAAATGCATAGTAGCATCAGGCCTTTATTGGTCTAGACAGATTCTTCTCTTCAGTTGGAACAAATTGTTGCTGTAAATTTGGAGAAAGCGTCTCTTTTTGCGTGTGTTGGGGTTATATGGGGTTTGTTAGAGGAGACTAGCAGGATGAAGCAAACCAGGAGCCAAGTCTCTGACCACAGCAAGTCCTGGTCTAGGGCCACCTATGAGCTAAGTTTTTTAATGTCTCCCTTAATGTAAACCTTCTGTTTGAGACATCTGGTTGTCAGTGTGTCTTCTCGCGAGCAGCTGTTTGCAGTAACCTGTGGCTTTCATGGAAACTGGGCTCTCGAGGACTCCAGCATGATGTATTTATTACACAGAGGCAATAGACTCCCCTCTTGTCACTAAGTTTTATGAGTGAACATTTACGGTGGATCTGAGGCTCATCTGATAAACATTTCAAGGTACGAAAATGAATGACCTCCTGGGAACAAGAACAGCCTGTCAATTAAAAACTCATTACGAGATGTTCCCTTGGAAAATCCTCAGTCGCCTCTCCCGCTGTCGGGGGCTCCCTCGCTGTCAGAGCAACCTGAGAAATGAGGCTGGAGGACAGACCTTCGTTCTTGTCAAGAGACTAGAACTGCTTGCAAGCAGCAGGGGTATTTTTAGAAGCTTCCCCATGGCGCAGAGATGCTGGTTACTCAGATGCATGAGGGGCTGCTGAAAGTTCAACCAGAGATCCCTGCCTCTGTGTGGAAGGACAACTGCGGAATCCATGGACATCTCTAGACATTGCTTTCTGTATAACGGTGCATCAAGGACACACTGGAGAGCACTTTCCAAATCTCCTTGCTGGACATGGAGAGACAAGTTTGCCTGGCTTGTATTTTCCTGCTGGATAATGCCCTCAAATAGGTGCATCGTCACTCAGCTTCCAGAGATGCCCAAGTAACAGAGGGAATTACCAGGGAAACATAAAGAAAGCCGACGGTCCCATGGATTTGTACAGAGAGAGACGACTTGAAATGAGAAACAACTTGCAGTGCCATCAAGAAGAGGGGAAGAGAGTGGCTGCACATCGGAGGTTAATGAGCTATCAAAAAAATTACGACCAAGGTCACCTCTGTAGGAGGGCCAGTCTCAGGCTAACTTGGATTTATGTCTAGGAGAGTCGTAAATTGTTGCAAGAAATTGTGGCATGGAGTCAGGAATGGATCCCTGCTTGTGCCCAATATGCAGGGTGGGCAAAAAAAAAAGTATAATCTATTGGTATTATGTGTTTATTGTGGTTAATTGCTCCCCCCACCATCTGTACCTCCCAATTCTCTCTCTCTGTTTCTTTCTAGCACTCAGAGAAAAGGTCATTTCTGAAATAGACTGCTGACAACATGGCATTTGTAAAACATCTCTAAGCATGTTGGCCGAATCTAGAATCCTGAGGGAGCTTCATGACACTTGCTGAATGTTCTTTGTGAGGAGTTATAGTAGCAGCTCATGACCGGTGGCCAAAAGGTCATAATAAGACACCTTGTCCAGGAAACAACCCATCTTATTCTCCCAGTGCTCTGACACAGCATACTCCATGTATGCTCTATTCCACAGTTGCAGTCTCTCCGAACCTGCATGTTCACCAGTAATATACAATTGCAAACACCCCAAAATGATATTGGGGGGGGGTTACTGCTGGAACCGTTGTTCTTCATAATCTCAGAGTTCTCCAGCTGCTAAACCCCATTCTCAGCATGGAATTAAGGATAAGGGAACACGGGTTTGTAACATACATTTTCTTCCATAGCCTGGACATGCTTCAGTTTGCAGCATGGTTTTAGTGCGCACTGCATTTAGAATTTGGGCAGGCCACTGTAATGCCATTGTATTGTTTTGGGTGGGAGGGAGAGAAATCTAAACTCTTTAAGAGTATTTATAACTTGTAAAGTGCCCAGTAACCATGGTGAGGGGCAACGTATCAATATGTCACATTAGGCTGATTAGACAGACAGACTATACATCTCATCTGTCTGTCTCTTCATCAATCAGATGAGAGAGAGAGAGAGAGGATTAATTCACTAGGGAGTTAGGAGATATTGTGCTGCAAATCACAGTCTAGCACATGCTGATAATTCATTCACCAAACCCTAAGGAGATATCACCAGGGTAGAACTACAGAGTAAAAGAAAAAAAATCTGCTGGTTGTGTGACACGTAAACAAATGGAAGTTTTATCTCCACTCTCTCATGGTGTCAAGACATGTGAACCTTCTCCCCTGCCCCTTAAATAAACAAGAGCTACATGAGGCCCTCATGTCTTGTGCCTCCAAAATAAAGGGGAGGGGGGAAGAGCCTTTTTAAGGCCTTCACATCTGTAGTGGGCTGGTGGGCTATAGCTGGGTTCATGGTTTAGCTGAAGCGGCAACTCCAGCATTCACTTTAGCCTCAGTTAATGTTACTGCTGTTAAAAACCAGAACACAAGCCAAGATGATCCCTGTAGGACAGCCACTTTCACTCTGGAGATCTCAGAACAACAGGACAGGCTCTAAGTGGTAAACTTCTCAAGAACACATGCCATAGAACTGGGTAGGGATTTTCAAAAAAATGTGTTTGTTAGTCAAAAAAGGCTGAATTGTCAAAATCCCAAAGAGGCTTCCTCTGACAGTGCCCCGGTATGGTGCTCTGCTGCTCGAGCTGCTCTCCTTCATCCCCTGGACTTTTTCTACCTACCAACGCTACAGCTGTTAGAGGGTGTGCTGATTGAGGGAGAATCCTTTATCCCTCTGGATACATCCTTAGGGTAAACTGTCCCTTTATTATTCTAGTACTTAGCTCTCCAAACACCTGATACAACGCACCTCAGTCCTAATTTGCATCACTCTCTGTACTTCCACATTGATTCATTCATCTAATCAGTGTACACCGTGATAATGCTGAAAATATCAGAGCACATTTGAATCCTGGAGGAGTAACAGTCTCTGCCACAAAGACTCTCCAATGGAAAAAAGACTGGGGGTCAGTGCTAATTTATAACAGCTTTGACAGTTCACCTCAGTCCTAATTTATAGCACTGGGTCCACACAGCTTTACCAGTTCACTTAGGCCCAGATCCTAATTTGCAGCACTGCCTGTTATTCCCAGGACTGGTCTCCCAATCACGTCAATCCTAAATTACTGCACCCCTTTATCCCACTCCAGGGCAGATGATGGGGTTAGTTGGTGAGGTTTACAAAGCGCTACCTCTCTGGTATTAGGGGATCATCAGGGTCATCTGAATGGCCACCTAAACAGGATGCACTCAGCAGTGTAGGACACTAGGCCACTCTAATGGGGTGGGATGGACTAACCCCAAAGGATTATGGGAAAGCACAGCTACCTGGGCCCCAGTTCATCCTCACTGCGCCAGACAAAGTCTCCAAACTTCTCGTAGTGCGAGTTGTAGTGGTGCTGGACTCGGAAGAGCATGGACGCGGAGACCTCCATCAGCGTGTTGTAGGCAGTCTGCTGCTCCTTCCCACTGGTGTAGCCATTGTAGAGGTTGTAGATTTTGTCAGCTATCTCTGAAAAGGAGCAGGGGGAGGAGGAGTTTACAAGGGAATGGAAGGCACAGGGAGTGCGGGAAGGAAAAACCAGCCAATGGGGCTGACGTTGGGGGACTGGGGTGGCTGTCTCACCCACAGCAGCTTGGAAGTTGGCTTTGGAGCACAGCCATCTATCTGGGCAGCTGTACCAGACTGAGGCCCCAATCCTGCTAGTGGCCCCACATGGCTGGAACCCAGAGTCCCCACAGAGCCCCAGTGACTTCAACAACTCCATGTGGGTGCAGGGAGTCTGCCCCTGCAGAACCCTTTGCAGGATCAGGGCTTGACACCTCAACTGTGCCAACCAATGCCTGCCACCTCCCATTCAATGGTGCACTCTCTAAACCTCTGCATCCAGCCCCAGTCAGCCAAAACTCCGCAGCTGCTGAGTGGGAGCTGGGGAATAGTAATGCACAGAGGGAAGGAGATGCTAGAATACCAGGCACAAAAGCCTAAAGTACCTGTATTGCTAACCTATACCTCCAGAGCTGGGAAGCACCGCTGTAGAGGGAACTGCTGTCTCAATCATTAGGCACTATGGGCCTGATTTTCAAGAGCTCAGCTCTCCATCAGAGTACATCTTCACTGCAGAATTAACCCAGGCTCTTACTTGGGTGTTGCCCCTAACATCCCCATACAGAGCCCTCTCGCGCGAGTTGGCTGGTGTTTTCAAAGCAGGCTCTCTGGCTTGCCTGGGGTAAAGCTCAGGTGCTGTTTTCTGTCGGGCTCGTCATCTGCCCACTCTGTGGCAAGAACACCGGCTAAACACTCGAGTGCTGCCAGCCCTCCAGTGCTTTCCCACCAATGCCCCAAGTCCTCCCACAATTCGCTGGGAAAGCATCAAAGAGCGGCTCAGCTTACAGCAGCACAAAAGAAGCCCCCAGAAGTCCGAAGCGACACACATATGGGGGCGTGCAGCGGCAGTGAGGGTGCAGTTACTCAGGGCACAGGTGCCGACTTTCATTTTTCTGGGTGTGTGCTCCATCCCCTTTCTGCCCGCCGCCCCCACTCCGCCTCTTCCCCCAAGGCCACACCCTTGCACCACCTCTTTCTGCCCCCACTCCACCCTCTCCCTCCTGTGCCTCCCGTCTGCCGCCGAACAGGTGATTGGCAGGTGGCTGGTGGGTGCTGAACACTCACTATTTTTTTTCAGGGCTGGAGCACCCACAGAGTCGGCACCTATGACTCAGGGGTGGCTTTGCCATGTGGTGCTCTCACCAGGGGGAGGCTAACTAGGTGCCGATCACCCACGTTAACTCCGAAGACACACCCTGAATCACCTAAATAAGGGTGACTTGTCACAAGGGCTTAGAATGTTGTGTGCATGCTGAGAGCTGAGCTCTTTGGGAAATTGTGCCCCATGGGGGGGATTGCAGGTGGGAGGGAGGGAATATGAGAGGATTTGGGGTGTTTTTTTCCCCCGTGAACATTATCAATAATAAGAAAAGCAAGTTAGGCAGAAATGCAGAGAGTCATCATTAAAAATAACATGAGCATAATCCCTGGCTCTTATCTCGCACTTTTCATTAGTAGATCACAAAGTGCTTTCCAAAGGAGGTCGGTATCATTGTCTCCTTTTTACAGATGGGGTTTCTGGCAGAGCCCCTCAATCTTTTTTGAATAAAAAGGGTTTCTTTCTTTGGTGGGGGAAAATGGCCTTCCCCCCCGGAAAGGGGGAGGGGGAGATGCAGAACCCCCCCCCCCCGGACACTTATATTGGATACATAATTTAATTGAATTATTGAACATATTTTGTTTTCTGAAAACTGGGTTTTTAATTAAAAGAAAAAAAATATAATAATGTACATTGTATTTCTGATAAAAAAAGTGAACCGTTTTGAAAATATCATTACCACAAAAAGGGACCTGTTTCAAACCCTGAAAACTGAAATCAACTTCCAAATTTTGGACATTTGTATTACTTCTCCTCCCTCCTCACCCCCCTCAGCTGTAGCTCCAAGCCAGGCCCCTTTGTACAGTAACACAGTGGTTTTCAACCTGGGGCCCGCAGACTATGTCTAAGGGCTGGTCTACACTGCAGGGGAGATCGATCTAAGATATGCAGCTGAAGTCGAAGTATCTTAGATCGAATTACCTGGGGTCCACACGGCGCGGGATCGACGGCCGCGGCTCCCCCGTCGACTGCGCTACCGCGCCGCTCGCTCTGGTGGAGTGCCGGAGTCGACGGTGAGCGCGTTCGGGGATCAATATATCGCGTCTTAACAAGACGCGATATATCGATCCCGGATAAATCGATAGCTACCCGCCGATACGGCGGGTAGTGAAGACGTACCCTAAGATTTCCAAAGGGGTCCGCGCCTCTAGTCAAAATTTTATAAGGGTCCGTAAATGGAAAAAAGGTGGCAAACCCCTGCAGTAACAGATCACACACATGAGACAGACTGTGAGCTTTTTGATCATGCATGCACTCTGCATGTCCCTGTTTGGCTCTTCATTCTCTTACTGCTGTTCAGAACAGTCGGGCTATTCCAGCTTCATCCCTTGTTCTTTCTCTCTCAGGGCTTGTCTACCCAGGGACACCCAAGAAAGTGAATCCAAATTATTTTTTAAAGTGGATTAGTTAAACCAAATTAAATCCCCGTGTCGATGCTGTCATTCAAATGAATTAAGCAAAAATCGAATGTAGGCCACTTTAATACTGAATTTCAATTAACTTTCGCAAGTGTCCTCATGTAGACAAGCCCTCACTCTCCTTTAACGTCTCCTTCAGTATCTCTTTCCCCTTCCCTTATTGTTGTTTCTTTTCTTTTCTCTCTCCTCATCTCCGCTGCATCATTGGTAGCATGGCAATCAGCCATGTCTCTGAGGACAATGGACAAGGGAAGTGGGGAAAAGGAGAGATTAACCGGAGAGCTCTCCCAGGTCTGGGAGCACGGGAATGAGGAGACTGAACTCTTACCTTCTGCCTTGCTGTCATCCACCAGTGGGCAGGCTGTTCTCAGGGTGACTGAGCTCAGCTCTGAATGCCTCCCTCGGGTGTCCACGGCATAGAGGGTAAATCTGGAAGGCAGAGAGAATGTTAGCTCCATGACGGTACCCCAGCTCCATGACGGTACATGGACAAGGCTCCAAAAGAGCAATGAACTGTTCGGTCCAAGTTCGTTGTGTCCACTTCTGGCAGCTTGAGTGGGCGAGAAGAGAACAGTAGAATTTATAATGAAGAGGACAAAGAAGGAAAGCTGCCAGGGACTCGCTGCATCTGTGCAAAGGCACTACTGTCTGTGGGGCTGCCTTGGCCTGCTCACTGCATCTACACAAGGGCACTGGAGAGCTGTCCCGCTGCACGGCAGCTGTATAAAGCCACTGTCATCTAGGGGGGCTGCTTCCCCTGCCGCACTGCAACTGCGCCAGGACACTAGCTTCTGCAAGTACAGTGCCTCTACCTCCATCCTTAAGTAACAGAGGTTGTAATTCCTCTCTTAAATGCCCAAACAGGTGGCAGCAGCAGCTTGCATGCATCCTTTGAAAAGACCCGGAGGTTGTCTTTTCTCCATTCTCTAGCCAGAGAGGGGCTGGGAACGGCTGAGAGTGTTGATTTCACACTTGAAACTAATGGAGAGCATCTGACAGGAAAATACGGCCCTTGTGCTTGGAAGAATCTTTGATCAAACAGGCCCTGGGCCTTTTTTTTTTCTTTTGGCTTTGAGCAACGAGTGTCCCGATCAGAGGTTTACAGCGTAAAACACAGAGAGCGTCTTATCAGCTGGGGATCGGGTAAATCCCAGCATAATCCTCCGCGCGGCTCCCAGTGGGCATCTTTCCATATTTATCCACTCAGAGCCAGGCAGTGCAACGCACGTCTCCTGGGCTGGCTTTGACAAAGTGCAGGAGCTTACCTGGCCGCCTTGGAGGTCTGAGACACCCAGTGACGGGGCACCCGCGGACTGAAGCCAGATCAGGCCCCTAAATAGCACAGCCCAGCTTATTATCTTAACGTCAAACTCGGGAGAGAGTGAAAATTGTTCTTTTAAAAGCTGTTGCAGCTTAAGTGGGATCCGGACTGCGCTGTGTGTTCTCTTCGCTGTGGTCCAAGTCCATAGCATCCTTGGCTGTGTCAGAAGTAACATCCCCACGGACGGGCTCGCTACCATACGGGCACATCTAGATCGCAGCTGAAGGGGCAATTTCCAGCCTGGGCGGATGTACAGGCACTAGCTGTGATTGAGCTAGTGTGCTGCAAATAGCAGCGTAGCTGCGGTGGCACAGGCGGCGGGACAGGCTGGTGACCTGAATACATACCAGGGGTCTCAGATAGGCTAAGCATGCTGCTCTGGCCACGCTGCTCTGGTCACACTGCTCTGACTAGCCATGCCGCCCTGGCCACGCTTCTCTGACTAGCCACACTGCTCTGGCCACGCTTCTCTGACTAGCCACACTGCCCTGGCCACGCTTCTCTGACTAGCCACACTGCCCTGGCCATGCTGCTCTGACTAGTCACGCCGTCCTGGCCACGCTGCTCTGGCCACGCTGCTCTGACTAGTCACGCCGTCCTGGCCACGCTGCTCTGGCCACGCTGCTCTGACTAGTCACGCCGTCCTGGCCACGCTGCTCTGGCCACGCTGCTCTGACTAGCCATGCCGCCCTGGCCACGCTTCTCTGACTAGCCACACTGCTCTGGCCACGCTTCTCTGACTAGCCACACTGCCCTGGCCACGCTTCTCTGACTAGCCACACTGCCCTGGCCATGCTGCTCTGACTTGCCACACTGCTCTGACTAGCCACGCCGTCCTGGCCATGCTGCTCTGGCCACGCTGCTCTGACTAGCCACGCCGTCCTGGCCACGCTGTTCTGACTTGCCACACTGCCCTAGCCACGCTTCTCTGACTAGCCACGCCGCCCTGGCCATGCTGCTCTGACTTGCCACACTGCTCTGGCCACGCTTCTCTGACTAGCCACGCCGCCCTGGCCATGCTGCTCTGGTCACACTGCTCTGACTAGCCACACCGCCCTGGCCATGCTGCTCTGACTTGCCACACTGCTCTGGCCACGCTTCTCTGACTAGCCACGCCGCCCTGGCCATGCTGCTCTGGTCACACTGCTCTGACTAGCCACACCGCCCTGGCCATGCTGCTCTGGCTAGCCATGCCGCCCTGGCCATGCTGCTCTGGTCACACTGATTTGACTAGCCACACCGCCCTGGCCATTCTGCTCTGGGTAGCCACGCCGCCCTGGCCACACTGCTCTGGCTAGCTACGCCGCCCTGGCCATGCTGCTCTGGGTAGCCACGCCGCCCTGGCCACGCTGCTCTGGCTAGCCATGCCACCCTGGCCACGCTGCTCTGACTAGCCACGTGGCCATGGCCACACTGCTCTGACTAGCCACGCCGCCCTGGTCATGTTGCTACTTGTAGCGTCCAAGCTCAATCACGGTTAGCACATATACATCTGCCTGGACTGGGAATGTAAACCTCCAGCTACAGCATGTATGCACACACGCACCCACGCATACATGGGGGGAGGGATAGCTCAGTAGTTTGAGCATTGGTCTGGTAAACCCAGGGTTGTAAGTTCAATCCTTGAGGGGGCCACTTAGGGATCTGGGGCAAAATCAGTACTTGGTCCTGCTAGTGAAGGCAGGGGGCTGGACTCAATGACTTTTCAAAGTCCCTTCCAGTTCTAGGAGATAGGATATCTCCATTAATTTAATTTAACATATGAACTGGCTTCTGCTCTTTTCCACACACTGGCCTTGTCTGGGATTAGCCCCAATTCAGCCATTGAGGGCCATCAAGTCCTGCCCACCTCCAGAGTAGACAAGGAAAGCTGCCATTTGCACCAAGGCAGCTAACAGTGTTTCCAAGCAAGGGATACGCTCCATCAGTGCAAGCGGTGTCCTTTCTTAACTATATCTGGGGTCTGCATGGGCGCAGTACTGGCTATACATTGCCAAGGAGTCTGCCTGCCCACAGGGACAGTTGCCATTTTGCAAAGCTCAGCTGATGCAGCATGTCACAGAGGAGAAGCCCAGGCTGTGCTCTCTCACAGAGACACTGCTTTTACCCTTTTACTGTGGTCCCTTAATCCAAACCTGAAGTTGTTTAGACTGGGAGCATCACAGCATATGAAAAACCCATTGCAGCCCATAGGAACGATGAGGCCCATTTTATAGTGGGGTGAACTGGGACACTTGCAGGTTGAGCGACTTGCAGTGAGGCAGTGGTAAAACCAGCAATGGAACCCAGGAGTCCTGACTCCCCGTCCCCTGCTCTAATTGCTGGACAACACTCCTCCTTCTCCACAAACAGCTTCACACAAAGGTGACAAGCTGCAAAAAGAGCTAATGACACATTTCTCCCGCCAGCTGATTTTCAGGGCAATCCTGGCGTCGTTTGTTTCTGCGCGTGGTATTTTTTATTTTTGTAACGTGCGAACACAAGTTAATCCCTAACCTCTGCCCCAGCTGTAGCCATTCAGTCAGTCAAGCTCCAATCTGTGCCACAGCATTTTCCTTTAAAGCCGAGAGGTTTTATCAGCACGTAATTGCAGCACTTTGTAATTAGTGCCCACATAATCTCTTCGACCGCAGGGGAGGTCAGAAGGTGGCGTCTCTGCCTGGAAGAGTGTTTAAAATATTTCAGCAGCGTTGGATGATGTCAAAGGCTCAGACCAGCACCTTGCTCACCCTGACACAACGGGAAAGTTATTCAGTCACCAGTTCCAGGAACGCTGGCAGGCCTGGGTTAATTAAGAAAAGGTACACAGCCTTCTGGACCATGGTTTATTAGAGCAGGGTTCCCTCAGTACTATGCGGCAGTGGGCCTTATGTCCAGCACAGTCTAACCTGGCTCTGGTTAACTGTGTCACAATAAAAAAAACTAAACTATTCATGTCCACTAAGCCAGTGGTTCTCAAACTCGGGCTGCCGCTTGTTCAGGGAAAGCCCCTGGTGGGCCGGGCCGGTTTGTTTACCTGCCGCGTCCGCAGCTTCGGCCGATCGCAGCTCCCAGTGGCCGCGGTTCGCCGCTCCAGGCCAATGGCGGCTGCGGGAAGCGGCGTGGGCCGAGGGATGTACTGGCCATCACTTCCCGCAGCCCCCATTGGCCTGGAGCGGCGAACCGCGGCCATTAGGAGCTGTGATCGGCCAAACCTGCGGACGCGGCAAGTAAACAAACCGGCCCGGCCTGCCAGGGGCTTCCCCATAACAAGCGGCGGCCCGAGTTTGAGAGCCACTGGACTAAGCCACAACCCTCCTGTCTTTCAAAGAGGTTCTGAAATCTCACCTCAGGAATCGCAGGGAGTATCCTGGTCATAATGAGCCCAACCCATAAAGGACTTGATGCTTGCTCCCCTTGAAATCCCTCGCAGCCTCCAAGGAGGAAAGGTTGGAACCCGCCGTGCCGTTTTTTGCCTGGCTTTGTGTTCCACCACCTGCTTCTTACCCCTTGTACACATTAGTGCAGGGGTGGCCAACCTGTGCCTCCAGAGCCACATGCGGCTCTTCAGAAGTTAATAGGCGGCTCCTTGTATAGGCACCAACTCCGGGGCTGGAGCTACAGGCGCCAACTTTCCAGTGTGCCATGGGGTGTTCACTGCTCAACCCCTGGCTCTGCCACAGGCCCTACCCCCACTCCCCCCCTTCCTGCCCCCTTCCCTGAGCCTGTCATGCCCTTGCTCCTTCCCCCTCCCCCCGAGCCTCCTGGACGCCGCAAAACAGCTGATCGGGAGGTGCGGGTAGGGAGGGGGAGGCACTGATCAGCAGGGCTGCCGGTGGGTGGGAGGTGCTGGGAGTGGGGGGGGGAAGCTGATGGGGGGCTGCTGACGTATTACTGTGGCTTTTTGGCAATGTACATTGGTAAATTCTGGCTCCTTCTCAGGCTCAGGTTGGCCACCCCTGCATTAGGGCATGGCTACACTTGCAGATGTAGAGCACTGGGAATTAAACCAGCCTTCGGAGACCGCAGCAGGGAAAACGCTGGCGAGTGTTTACATTGTCAGCTGGAAGCACGCTGGCGTGGCTACATTAGCAGCTCTTGAATCGCCACAAAGAGCAGTGCATTGTGGTAGCTATCCCAGCGTGCAAGTGGCTGCAACACGCTTTTCAAATGCGGGGGGTGGGGTGTGACAGGGAGTGTGTTGGGTGTATGTGGGGGGAGAGAGAGCGGGTTTTTGGGGTGCTGAGAGTGCATCAACATGCTGTCTTGTAAGTTCAGACCCCTCTCCTCCCCGCCTCTCTCTCACACACTCACAGCAAGCGGCATTCCACACTAACGGTTGTTTTGTCCCGGAGCAGATAAGCATGCCGGCTGTCAGAAACGGAGCTTTGAAACGGGATATCCGCATTCCCACAGCCGATTCCAAAACAATGACAAGAGTGGCCACTTGACTTAAAGGGATTATGGGACGTTTCTGGAGGCTGATCAAAGCGCAGTAATGCAACACCTCATCCACACTGACGCTGGGGCGTTTCAGCCGAGGCGCAACCAGCGTTATGCTTCTCGTAGAGGTGGATTCCCAGGAGCGCTCCAGCTGCAGAGTCCAGGCGCTCTACGTGCCTTGCCAGTGTGGACGGGTCGGGAGTTAGGGCGCCTGGGGCTGTTAGAGTGTAAACTCAACAGGAATCTCTAACTTGGCTGGGGTGTTTTCCTCAGTTGGGTACAGTGCTGGGCATGGCAGCAGGGCTATAATATGGTAAATAAACAACAGAAGGAAAAGAAGATCTACACAATGGAAGAGGAGAGGAATTGTTCAGGGTGTGGTCCAAGAGGGTGCAAGTTAGGAACAAAGGAATTAGCTACGAAAAGGCCTTGAGGCTGTATGCCAGGGGGGAAAGACATCCTGACAATGAGAGCTCATACTGTGGAATAGTCTTCCAAGGGAAGTAGCGGCAACCACATTTCAGATATTTAGAACTAGGCTGTCCTGAACACTGGAGAATACACTGGAGTTGCTGGGCACAATGGACTCCGTGTGTCCTAACGGAGCATTGCCATCAATACCTCTTGCAATCTGTCACTCACATCACAGCAGCCACCTGTGCTGATTTCAAGGTCCTCCCTCAGGTTAGTTGCTGAGTTTAAGGAGGCCAAAATGTATTTGGGCATTCCTGGGGGGCTATATCACGATATGACACAATAACAAAGGTGGTGACACAGTACCACAGGGCGATGATGAAATGATTTGCTCCTATGGGACATGGAAAGAGAAGAAAGGCCATTATATCACATTGAGCCAAGCTCTGAGTGCTGCAAACACACGGGTGTGGCATCTTTAATGAGCGGCCAGGACCCCACTGTTATGTCTGAAAGATGTCATTTTCTGACACGTTGGCCATTGAGAGGCCTTCACGATGTCCAGAAGTCCCCAAATGCAAAACGCTCTTGTGTCCGGAACACAATTAGCCAGCCGCTTTAGCCTGTAGGTTCTGTCGTGAGACCCTCTGTTAAACTAGGGAATGATTCATTTACTATAGACAGGATGGAAAGCAGCATTTCCACTCTGTGACTTCACATCCTTTGCATGGAGCAAAGGTCACCCCACATCAGCTATTCTGCCATCCAGGTTGTTCAGTTCAGCTGTTAACATTTCCAACCTGTAGCCATCCAGCTACTGCAATCCATGGTATTTCTGGTCATTCTCAAAGGGAAGTCTCTGTAGAGGGGAGCCAGATGTTCTTGAGTTAAAGGGCCAAATTCAGAGCTGAACCTCAGTAATTCTATAAAAAAAACATATGGAACTATACCTATCTCCTAGAACTGGAAGGGACCCTGAAAGGTCATCCAGTCCAGTCCCCTGCCTTCACTAGCAGGACCAAGTACTGATTTTGCCCCAGATCCCTAAGTGGCCCCCTCAAGGATTGAACTCACAACCCTGGGTTTAGCAGGCCAATGCTCAAACCACTGAGCTATCCCTCCCGTGAGTCTAGAAGGAGCCTACGGCTATGTCTACACTACAGCTTACGTCGGGCTAGCTTATGTTGCTCGGCACGTGTGAATAAATCATCAGAAGTGACACCGCCATACGCGCTGGTGTGGGCAGCATTTTGTCGTCAGGAGAGCTTCTCCCGCCAAACAGCTACTGCTGCTCGCGGGCGCTGGGGTAGTTAAACCGACAAGAGAGCTCTTAGAGCAGCTACATTCGAGAGCTTACAGCGGCACAGCTGGGAACTCTCTCGTGTAGCCGTGCCCTAAATTGGTGTCACTTCCATCTCCTTCTTGGCCCCTCCCAGCATGCATGTCACACCAGAGCTTGCTCCGCACACACACAGTGGCTGTGGTGTAGCCAAAGGGGTGATCTGGAAACAAGCGAGTCTAACTGGTGCAACGTTGTGTGGTGATGTGTAATCAATTTAAACTAAACCAAATTCAATCATTCGTTAATAGGTTTAAGAGTGTCCACACATAGGTGGTGGTGGTGACAATTTATCTCAATCTGTTTCTAAACTGATTTAATTAAATCCGTGCCCAAACTGTGTAGATATGCTCAACATTCTCTCCCTTAGATACTGACATGTAAGTATGAGGGATTCTAATGGAGTGTAGGAAACTCTAAATAACACATCACCTTTGGATTTGGCCCAAATTGTGCAACAATTTGGTGCTGGTGAGTGGCTCAGCTTGGGAGCGCGAGGCTCTTTGTTTATTCACAGTCCAAGTACAACATGGGCAGCAGGAACATAAGCTTCTCTACGTGACCCCACCGACAGGCTCCACCTCTTCTTGCAGTTCGAAGGCTGAGAGATTAGTTTGGTCTCCAGACTCATTCAGTCTTTGGCGTCTCTGCTCAGAGACTGCCAATAAGGGTGTGACGAATGCCAACTGGACTGAGATCCAACAGCGCATTACATACACGTTATTGAACGGCCGTCAGGTGGGAATGTCTCTGAATCATGATCAGCATAGGGCTTGAGGAGATCTAGTGACCTGGAAGGGAAAGGCTCTGCATCCCAGTGCAAATCGCCTGAGCCATTCAGGCCACGATAGGTGCATACATGCAGCGTAGATTCAATTCTGTTTCCCAGGTTTTCCTTTGTTTTTTTGGCATGGCCAGTAACACTCACACATCCGCCTGTGATTACAGGGTAAAAAGACCTATGCATGAACATGCCTCACGCCGCCGAAGCGGGTTGCATTCCCAGATCCTCAGGAAGCAGCAGCTGCCAGTTAATCTTCTGTTCTCGTGCTTTTGAGCTCTCGTCTGTCACTGGTTGGATCCTGATTTGCAAGGTCCCAGGTGAAGTGTTGGAACTCGGCCTTTTGCCTCCACCTCCAGCTCTCTTTGCTCTGCATGGGGAGCAGCCATTTCCTTCCCTTGTTCACAGTTGGCTCTTACACTCACACTCATCAAGGGGGTTTATATTGAAGCCCTCGATATCCTCAGTAGCGCCTACATGCAGTGCTCGGAAGGGCTGCCCTGCTCAGCACACACCTCAGTGATGGAGAGAATCGCTCTGCAGGCGTGCAGTGCTAGCAAAATAACCACATCTGGTTCTCCGGGAGACCCCAGCAGGAAAGGGAGGGAAGAGATGAAATGAGATGGTGCACTGACCCATTTCCCTGACCTTTATTTTCCCCTTTGGTTCTCTCTCTCTCTTTCCCTTTCTGCTCCCTTTTTTCTGGTCCCTCTTTTAAAAGTTGGCAAATAAATTCAAAAGGCGCAGGACTGACAGGGCTGGAGAGTGAAACTCGCTATCCCTAGAACAGGGGACAGCAGCAGGGAAAATTTTGCCGGCTGTCCCAGGTCACAGACCTGCTAGGACCACTTCTAGGTGGTCGGTCTTGAAACAAGGGCCCCTTCCTGAGCTGGGCCTATGGGCACTAACTGTGCTGGTGGTTTTTGTGACGCAGTGACTGGCCCGAGGCCCCTAACGTGCATCACAGAAACCATCCCCATTCACCCTCTCTCCTTTTCTAGCCTACTCTACTTTCTGCACGGACACACCTATGATTGGAAGCAGGAAAACACCCCCTGACCTACAATTTCATTTTCTCCAAGACCGGGTGGCACACCAGAGTACCGGAGGCCCACTGGGTAAATGCCACTACTGAGAAGACTGGGCAACTAGAGGACTGAATTTATTTCTGCTATTTAGTGCTCCAAACCCAAGAGACCCTCCGCCATGCTCCTCTCTGCACTTGGCTCTGTGTGTGGGTGTCTTTACATCAGTAAAACAGCCCTCCGACTGCGGCAACCACTGAATTGACACTTTGTGCATTGCTGGGGGAGCGACAAAGGAGAGTGAACTCGCTGGAAAGTAACCTGAAGCGGTGGGGATAAAAACCTGCCTTGTGGGGCGAGCTGTGAAATGGATTGAATCCCCCTTTTCTTCCCTCCAATCCCCCCCACCATCGTGCTCTATCACCGGGGAGCTGTGAACATCAAGGAGTGCATAGAATTGCTTAGGGGGGCAAGCGGGAGCTCTGACTAAACTAAAGCTCCCTGAATGAAGCTAAGCAAAGGAGAACGTAGGCTGGGTATCAGGAACATTCTGCTAGCTGTGAGGGTTGACTGTGTTGACAGGTGGCATTATAGGATGGGGTAGCAGGGGACTGGACTTGATAACCTGGGAGATCCTCCAGTCCTATGTTCTTGTGCAGTCTGCCAAATGGAGTAGACCCCATTTCTAGATTGGAGATGGTGCTCCCGAACAGAATGTAGGAACCCATCCTGCCGGGGTAGAGCAGGGGCTAGAGGTGACCTTGTAGGTTCTGTCCATCGCTAAAGCCTGCGTTGGGTCTCGCACAATTGAAGCAAAGCGAAGCAGGAATCAAGAGAGGTGCAAAATGGCGAACCGTCCCTGCCTGCCCTACTAAAAAGCCCACACGGACACCGAGTTCACACACTGGCGGGAGAGGTCCTGTCAGCACTGAAATCTCGAGCTGCTATTACCGTTTTGGGGTAAAGCATGGGGCGGGGGGCGAATCCTTTCCTGGACAGTTTGGGGTTTTATAATGCTTGCGGATATTTGATTTCCAGGTGCACAGGCAAGACAGAGACAGAAGCACTGTCCAAGAGCAGTGGGACACCAGATATCAGGATCAGAATCGCGTTCTTCTAACCAGCAACTTGCGCTGAAAAATGAATGCCAATGCAATTCCTGATTGTGATGTGAAGGGAGGCTGGATGCCCACTGAAAACAAATGGAACCTGTGGGACAACTTGGTGGAAGGACCATCCATGAGGTCATTCTATAGCCCCTCATGCAGGCAGAGGTGTCACGAGAGCCACTGAGCCCTGGAATCCCCACGAGAACATCAATCTCCCACAGGGAGAGAGCAGCAGGAGCTGCTGAATTCGCTCTGGAGAATTTTAGTAAGTTTGGCCCTGCTCGATTGTCTCTATGGGCAAGGTGACAGAAGAAAGTGTTGCCTAGGAGATAGGGCACTAGATTGGGACTCAAGAGACCAGGGTTCAATTCCTTGCTCTGGGCTTGTGGGTGATCTTGGGCAAGTCTCTTCACTGCCCTGTGCCTCAGTTTCCCTATATATGAAAGGGGGATAATGCTACTGATAATGTACAATTCTTTGAAATCTGAAGATGCAAAGAGACTTTAGAAGAGCTAGGTGTTATTATTTGTTCTGTTATCAGCCTTGAACCAAGAGCAGATATAATGAGGGGCTTATTTTGCATGGGGGAGGGGAAGCTGAGGTCCCTGCATGAGAGGAAAAGCAAAGGGATGAAAGGGGCAGGATTTCCATGAAAAACATCAACAGAATTTTACAAAACAATTCCCCCAATTTTTGTCATGGAAATTTTAAATTTTTCTTTCTTTTTTTAATGAATGAAAAACCAAAAATTGCAAACAACTGAACAACAAACTATTGTGGGAGAGCTTTTAGTTATTTTTGGAAACTGAAACATTTTCATTTATTTTATTTTTTTGGGGGTGGAGGGAATTTTCAAACTTTTCCATAAGCTCTCGGATGGGATTTTAACTGTGTGTGTGTCTGGCTGTTTCCCTTTCCTTCCCCGCCCTCCCCCATGCCCTCTAGGGTGCAGACCATGGGCATCTAACAGCAGCTGTTTTCTATGGGCACTGAGGAGGACAGATGGCACAAAAGCTGTCAGGAGCGCTCCCAGCGCAGGGCAATCAGTGGTGATGGTTGACCAGGAGCAGTATCAATATGGGCTTTGAACTACACCAGTCCCTGGGTGGAGAAGATGTCTCCAGAGATCACCTCAAAGACTCAGAAAGTTGCCAATCACTGCAACTGAGCATCTTCACTTGGGCTCGCAGTGGGAGAGAGTAGAAACAAGGCTGGGCTGCCATAGGTTACCGCAATGGTGCATCCGCCTCAAAGCCTGTGGAGGGGTAGAATGACTGGGAAAGGATCGATTCACCTGGGTCTGGGGTGAAACACAGGGATCACCCACCACAGGTCCTGGATCCAGCACCAGGACTCCCTTTGACACTAGTCAACGCCTTCCATCGGACTCCTCAGATGGAACCTGGTCTAATCACCTTCACACGGGTCCCACCGCGGACACCAGCCAACCTGCTGTACCCAATGAGACTTACTGTCTTGCCAGTCAGCCACAATCCCACGGCCAGAGCACAACTTCATGCCAAGTGGTTGCAGAGCTTTTGACCTGGCAGAGCTGAGGTAAGGAGACCCTGCTGGTACCAGAGAATGAGGATTGCCCTGGTAGGAAATGAAGCCGATAAGGCCCGCAGACACCAGGGCAATCGGCAGGGCAGGCAGCAAGGTGACTGCATCCAGCCTAGTGGAGGGGACTGTTTGGAGCGGAGGCACGAGGAAAATAAAAGGGAAGCAGGACTAAGGGAAGGACTCAAGCCGAGCACACCCCGCCCTGGAGTCCAGCTCTGAGTAAATCAGCCAGAACGCTTCCTTAGCCATCAGTTCATCGGTTGGAGTGCACGGCCTGGGGGAATCTCTCAGTTACAGGCTCCCTGGAGCTGCTGCCAAGCCCAGCCCAGCCTTTTTACACTGTCCATCTGCATCTCGCCAGCCTAATGGAGACATTGGAAACAGGAGAAAACCCAGAAAGGCTCTTTCCATGCGTATGTTCTGTGTGTAAGGGGGGTTGGGGGTGGGGGAGGGATAGTGTAGGCAGACACGTGATATGCACTGTATGTTCCTAGGCTGAGTGGAGAGACACTAGACTACTATTTAGGCCATCCCGAACTTTTGGGGCCACCACAGACCCGCTGGAAATGGGTGCAACTCCATTGAAGTCTGTGGTAGGGTTGCCAACTCTGACTGAAGCTATTAAGCTATTCTGGGAGATTCCCCCCCCCCCCCCCCCCCAACATGATGTAATGTCATTTTCTTAAAATATCCGATTCAAATCTCCCGGATTGCTTTCAGTCATCGCCAGGAGATCAGTGCCAATTCCGGGAGACTCCAGGCCAATCCTGGAGGCTTGGCAACCCTAGTCTAGAGAGTTGCGCCCACTTACATCAAAACTGAATTTGGCCCATTAAATGATTCCTGTGGAAACCAAGGCAAAAGAATGGGACTAAGTGGCTTGGCCAAGACAGGTGTAGAGTCAGGGTTAGAACTCAGCAGCTCCCAGCCCCGTGCTCAAGGCATTACCCTACACGCCGGCCAATCAGAAATGCCTTACATTAAGATGGGGCAGGGCTTGCACCATGACACAGAGGCATTTAAGGCTAAGCTTTCCTCTTTGGGGTCTCCTCGTGTTTTCCCAGGTCTCCAGTGGGTTATAGGCCACCCAGCCAGCATCGCACACCTGGCTCTTTTCCTCTTTGATGCTCTTGGTAGAATAATATGAACATTATTTTTTATACGAATAATACATATTTGGCTCCATCCACCCATTGCTATGTAGCCACCTCTGGGGTGAAATGCAGCAGCTGTTGAATGGCAAACACAGCAATGCCTCTCAAGACTTATGATTGTGTATATTCTGCAGGAGACATGTAGGGAAGCAGAATGCAATTTCCTGATTTAGATTTATCCAGGAAATCAGGGTTAAAAACCCAGCTCATAAAAACGGCCAGGATGCCTTTAAAAACGTGATGCTAGAATATCTGGTTTTCCCAAAAGATAGCCGCTCCAGAAGCACAGTGCCCCCTACCATCATGCTGGGAAACTAGTTCACGACTTAGATGGAAGACCACCTTCTCCTGAAACATAATGTAACTTCCTGTAGCTCTTGAGAGATGCCATGACAGGTTTCCCGTCCAAAATTTACAACTCTTGCAATTTTATCACTAGTCTGGTGCTTTTCTTAAACCCCCAGCTCCTGGAGTCCTATGATTATGGGAGAATCTCAGCTTCCAATAAAAAACAAAAAGTAAGTTTCTAGGCCTAGTAGTTGCAGGTTGAAAATGCAAAACCCAAAAGGCTCAAAAACCAGAAGGCAAATAACCAGAGCTCAAAACATATTATTATGTTTTAAAATCCCATGATTTTTAAGTCATTTTCATGATTTTTGAGTGGCTGGGGTGGGCAGTGCTGCAACCAAAAACTGAGCCAACCCAATTGCACTTAGTGTGGGAGCTGAGCTGTTTCTGTCACATGATGACATGGATGCAGGCCCAACCTACCACTGCATCTCTCTGACACTCCACATGCTTGACTCTGGCTCTCTCCTGCCCCTGCTGTTTACTGCAGATTTTGGGCTCCCGCAACTGCTAGATGCTGTGGGATATCACGACCTAACTGCCTGGACCATGGGAAAAGAGTCCAAATAAACAATCCCATCATTTGCCATATATCGATGCTAAGTAACCATGTATGGATATGGACACAATGGGTATTCACTTATGGGATGACCACTGACGACGACTGGCGGGAAAAGAAGAATTCCATTTCGTCAAAAAATGTCAAGGTTTCAAGATGTGTCCCACCTCAGCATGAAAACTAGACCTTTCGACATGCTTCAAGAAAAAATAGGAGAGATTGAGAGACAGTCCCAACCTAGAATACCCAACAGCCCAGTAGTTTGGGAAATGGGGGTCCCTTCTCTGAACGAGGCCCAAAACTCTGGGCTATAGAGTCAGTCGCTCCTGTTGGTGTTGTTCCACTTTGTATAAATAATTAAATATTCATTGGCCCAGAGAACAAGACGCTGACTCTGTAGGTTAGAGCATTCAGTGAGAGATGGGGGAGACGCATTCACGCCCCTGAACTACTGGACTTAGATCAGAGACTTGACCGTGAGTCTGCCACAACTTGCGCAATTGTCCTAACTACCATGGGGTAGACCTGTCTCTCTCAGAATTCCATCCTGGACCTGAGAAACCTTCCCAAAGAAATTTTTGTCCAAACCAATTTGATTCTGCAAAATATTTAGGTTGCAATGAAAAACATTTTGTTGAAAAATGACTGACTGGCTTTTCTACCAACCTTACCCTGTCACACATATGACACTATTGTTGTATGCCTGGAGTCCATCGCTGCCTGTAATACACTCTTATTTGAACCTTCTGCCTATTGAGTTCTAACGCATTACAGTCTCCTAATTACACTCCTCGATTTTGGAGCAATAGATCATCAGATCCATGCTCAGGATCTGGAAATGCTCTTCCACTGAAAGCTACGTGGCTTCCTACTGTGCTTTGCTCTCAGGAGAACACTCAGCCACAGTGAGCAAGGTTTTTGTCTCACTCTCTCTGGGTCTGAACACAACCAACACAACATGCCTGAGGCCAATGCAGAGTGCTGACATGAACACATCCCACCAGTGCTCTGCCAGCTCCTCTGGTGCCTTATTTGCTTTAGAACAGAATTCAGAGCCCTGGTCCTAATCTACAAGGCCTCAATGGACAGGGATTCAGTTATCTCCATCTGCTTCACCCTTCATGACCTTCCAAGACAATCCCCCCTGCCCTCAGATGAGGCAGCTGGACTGACCCCAAGAGCTAGGAGCAGAGTGTTCTCAGCTGCAGGACATAGGCTATGGAACTTAATGCCAGAAGAGATCAGATTGTGCCCAAACTTGAGTGTGTTCAGAATGAAGTGTGAGACACACCCCAGGAACAATGCTCATAAATAAATACATATGTAAATAAAATCATTGTACATATCACTTCACACCCCATAAGAACATAAGAAGGGCCATATGAGGTCAGACCAAAGGTCCATCTAATCGGTATCCTGTCTTCCGACAGGGACCAGTGCCAGATGCTTCAGAGGGAATGAACAGAACGGGTAATTATTGCGTGACCCATCCCCTGTCATCCAGTCCCTGTTGCTGGCAGTCAGAAGTTTAGGGATACACAGAGCATGTGGTTGTGCCCTGACCATCTTGGCTAATAGCCACTGAGAGACCTATCCTCCATGAACGTATCTAATTCTTTTTAAAATACATTTATACTTTCGGCCTTCACAACATTCCCTGACAATGAGTTGCACAGGTGGACTGTGTGTTGTACTTAGGGAAACAGGGTGAGAAAACACCATTCTCTCCCCGTTCTTTTGCTTTTTCGTGATTTTGTTAAGCACTTAGATTACTGAGTTGACAGGCACTTCTATAAATGACTATGATAGATAGAGAGATAGACAGACAGATAACCCAGTTTCTCACAATACAGTTTGTGTACATACACAGGGTTGACTCCAAGTAAGTGTTGATGTGCCTATAGGGGAAGGTGTTGAAATTTTACGGGATTTTGTGTGGGCGAGTGTGCACGGGTGTGTTTTTGTGTGAGCAGAGTTGTGTACTTGCCTGTACCTCAGGATGTGTGTGTGTGACTATTATTTAATGTCTTTGCAGTGCTTTGCACATGAAAAGTGTTATATAAATGCTAAGTATTATTAGTATATCTCAAGATAAGGGTGTCTCTGTATTGGCATGGAGGGTATTTGGGTCTAATTACTTAACATTGTGTGTAAATGTGCTATGCATGAGTGTAAAAAGGATACTGAGGCTATGTGCAACTGGATCTAAAGTCTGTCTACACTGTTTCTTTTCAGGAAACCTCCTACCATTGCACTAGCAAGGCATCCCCTGTGGGGGCAAAACTGAGACTGCTAGTATGGACAGAGCTCTGGGAACAGCCAGCATGTTTACCACTGTCCCTTTAGACCTGATCTGTGCAAGGTTAGGTGCCATGGTGGCAAATATGTCCTGTCTACACTAGTGCTTCCACCGTTGCTATCACTGGCGGAGGTGCCTAATGCTGGTGAGGGATTTCCGGAGAAATGTGTCCGGTGTGTTTGGGTGAGCAAGTGTGTGGCTTTATGACAGTGCTGATCTACCGTTTAATGGAAAACTTCCACTGACTTCGGTGGAGCAGGAGCAGAAGCAGGAACTATCTGCCAACCGTACAGTCTGGAAGGGTGTCTCTGTGAGTGTTCCTATTCAGAAACCATTACAATCAAAAAATAAAAATCAGCCCCTCCGCACAAGCCGCAAGAATGCATTTCAGCTTATTGCTCGATGGTGACGCTGCGATTAAGAAATTGGCGTAACCCCCTCCCCGGCGCCCTTTGTGGTGAATAACAAGCGGACAATAGGAAGGGAGCATTCCCTGGAAGGGAAGGAATTTTCGGTTGCTTTTGTCAGGCCCTGAATTCCTGCCTGATTGGTCATGCCATGCCCGTGTTTACAGTGCCATTATCCAAGCAGGCGGAGTGCCTTGCAAAGAGATCCACTGCACATTCCAATCCGGCCATGTGGCTGGAGTTGACTTCCCTATGGCTGGCACCACAAAAACCATGCAGCGAGACGATGGTACTGTTGGGACATCAACAAGGCTGGGCTGGGGGAGATGTGCTGTGCGTAGGGGCAACATCTGTGCAGCTTTAACTATGAGTAGTGTGGCCTCTGGTGCATAATGCGGTGACACAACTGACACATGCAACTCCCAGCTGCTATCGCCAGCCCAGTCAGGTCTGTCCCTTGCACTGTATGTACCCAGAACACATCCTGGTACAGCTGTGAAGGTGTTTGTTTAGCATTTCCATGGTCTGTTGTTTAGCGTTTCTACAGTGTATACATTAAGGTGGATGGATGGATAAGTGGATAGATATTGCTATTACGGAAAAATTCTACAGAATTTAATAAAGGGCAAAACCACTAGAAATGTACGACAGTTCTATATAAAATACTCCAAAAAACGATCAAATTGAATAGGGATTTATCTGCGTTCTTCAGGGTTTTTTTTTTTTTTAAATCATCTGTTACAACCATCTTGGATTTTATTCTATCAGCCATTCCCATCTGATACAGAAATGAATGATCGTTAACATGGAGGTACTGTGTCCGAATACTGGAGCCCTATCTCTAAACTCAGATCTGAGGCAGCCAGCAAGTGGTTTTGAAGGATTATGCCTTCCCTCAGGGACGGTAAACGTTTTAAAACAGGCTAACCAGCATTCTCCAAAAAGTCCTTCCAAGAACAGACCACGAATTGGAGGGTGGGGGAAAACCCTCTGAGAATCAACTCTTGTGTGTTGGGGGAGGGTGGGGACATAGAATAATTGCTGGAACGTACAAAAGACAACGAGCGGGGAGGGTCGACAGCAACTACCTGGATAGGAAAGGCTTTCTTGCTAAAGGAAATGCAGGGAAAGGCGCAGCAGAGAAAGAAGCTGCTGTGTTTGGCAGTGTAATGAGAAGACGGTTAAAGCACTGGTGTGAGACTCCAAAAAGGTGGGTTCAATTCCCTGCTCCCCTGGGTGACCTAGGACGAGTCACTTGGGGCTTGTCTTTGCTGCAAAATTAACTCAAATTATAATTCAAGTGGCGCCTCATGTTCACACGACTCCCCAGCTGCTAACATGACCACCCTGCAGTGAGGACACAGGTTAACTCCACTCCAAGGGCTGCTAGTCCTCCAGTGCCTTCCCACAAGTCCCCCCATGTGCCCAGGAAGGACAAACAAGTTCTCTACAGTTCACAAGGGACGAAACATGGAGCAGCTCCGCTTACTGCAGCGCAAAGCCCCATACGATGTTCCCCCCTAGCACCCCACGCACCAGGGAGTGCGGCTCCAGGGCGGACGCAGCAGCTTGAGTGGTATTTTGCAGTGTGGCCGCTCTGCCTTGAACTAGGCTAACTCAAGTTCATTTGCAGTGAAGACACAATCCTCTGCCCTCTGTGCAGCAGTTCCCCCTCTGCGAAGTGGAGATAACAATCCTTTCGATGTTGTCTATCTAACTTGTAAACTCTTTGGGTCAGGGAGAGTCTCTGACTATGTGTAAGTGCAGCGCTTAGCATAATGAGGCCCTGAGCTTGGTCAGTGCCTTTAAGCACCACTGTAATGATAAACAGATGGTAAAAACATGCATCTATCTCATGTATCTTGCTGAGAATGAGGCTAGTACATCTCACAGAGTGCTTCTCCTGGGGTAATCTGATTTCCCCCCCACTCTCTTCTTAATAAAATCTTGGCCTGAAATTCAGGCATTTGAGTCCGCGACCGTTCTGAGATAGAGTCACTGGCGTTCCCCCTCAGAGGGCAGACGCTGTGCTGGGCTCTTGTAAGAGGCGGTTGGGAGGAGAAGGGTACCAGTCCTGCAGAATCAACCCCCGCAAGAAGGGCCACCTGGCTGTTGATCAGCACGAGGCTGAGGGAAGGCAGCTGGCCATGAAGTACGATAGGAAGAAAGGAGGCCTACACTGATCCCATCTTATGGAAACCTATTGCAGGGGATGTTGTTTTCTGCTGGATTGTACAGGATGATCCAAATAAAACAAAAGACATTCTCCATTTCTGTGAAGGGTGGGGTTCCCACAAAAGCTGCAGGATGCATCCCCCAATGCAAGAGAGGCCAGAGATAAGGAAACCTCAGAATCCTGTAGTTCATAACCCCTCCCACCCAGCACCTGGATTCCTTCCAGACAATGGCTGTCGATCCCCAACAGTTAACCAACGGGTCACGTGAGGGGATTTTCTGACTCTTGGCACGAGGGAGCTTTTTAAATGCAAAAGGTAACGACCCCACCAGGGCACAGTCCCTGGGCTACCTCTAGGGGAAGGCTTTGGGTTCTTTCCACCAGGCTGGGGTTCTATGGAAACCCAAGGGCAAAGCTATCAAGTGGAGAGATCAGGATACAAGTGCTCTATAAACCTTCCTTCTTGGTCCCCTCCCTTGAAAGCAACACTTTTTAGCTCAGCTACAGGGCACACTCACTGTGCTTGGGCTTGGTACAGCATACAGCAGTGCCACCAACACACTGGCACAGCACCTCCTGCTGGTCAGTCTGGGAATTAGTTCAACCAGCTCAGGAGCGCCCTCCTCTGGTCAGTTTCTCACCCTTGGTTACCTGCCCTGTTGTCTCCACCATCTCTGGCTCCATGTCCCTCCCAGATCACAGTGCCCCTTAACTTGGGGTGCTGCCCCACAGCAGAGCCCCCACACTTTGGGTCTCCCCACCTCAGGGGAACCCCAACCCTCTATACCCACCTTGCCTCAGTGACTACCGCCAGTTGTCATCTAGCCCCTTCTCTCAGGGGCAAACTGCAGTCTGAAATGGCCACTCATCACTTGCCCTGGCTGCCTCCCTGCAAGGCCTCAGCCTGGGAGGTCACCAGGCCAGAGCTCCCCAGCTCAGCCTGCCCTTTCCCAGTACTGCTCTGTCCAAGATACCCCCGTCTCTACCAGGCAGCTAGGTCCTTCCTACTCCACTGCTGGAGCAAGACTGACTTCCTTTGCCCCAGGAGCCCTTCTTATACTGGCCCAGCCGGGCCCTGATTGGCTGCCTCAAGCCCACTCGTGATTGGTTCCCCGGGACAGCCCTTTCCCAGGGCTGTTTTTAACCCCTTCCAAACCGGAGCTGGGTGACTGCCCCGCTACACAGCACCTCATTGATCTCTTTAGGTTCCATATCCCTGTTGGCCAGGATCGAAAAAGGATAGAAGGGAGAGAAAGAAATCGGCTCCTGCTGCTCCCTGAATCTGCCATCCCAGTGACGGTGGGGAGGCTGTGTCTGTACTTGGTGCTAGGGGTGTGACCGAGCTAACACGCTAAGAGCAGTAGTGTGGCCCTGGAAGCCCAGGCAGCATTGAGCAGCGGCATGGACTAGCCGCCCCGAGTACGTCCCCACCGGGTCCAGGCGGGTGCGCGCTCAAGGTGGCTAGCCTGTGCTGCCACCGAGACACTTCAATGTTTAGCACCCTGGCACAAGGCATGCTGGGAATCACACCCACAGCCCCAAGTATAGACGCACCCTGGGAGACAGAGCTAATTCCCCTCTTCGTGTCCCTGATTCCGAGGAAAGAAATCAGCCATCCTGCCCCCAGTTCCAAAGTCCCAGTGACCCAGGGCTGATCTCCCTGGAAACCATCTCTCTAATCGCCTCTGGAACTGCTTTCCCCACTGTGGCAATGTCCAGGACCGAGCAGGAACCCCTAGGAACACAGACCTTCCTGCTCCCTGGGTGCTGGAGGGGACCTGTGTCTGGGGGCTGTTCTCCCCCAAAGAACCCCCCCAATTAGCTCATATTGCTGCTGGCAGTGCCTTGTCATGTTACCTTGGCAACCCAACCGGGGTGCTCTAGGTGGCCTCATTGAAATCAACGGCAAATCTCCCACTGATTGCAGCGGGGCCAGGATTTCACCCTAGAGGAGTCTTGGCTAAGTCGTCTTTCCTTTTTCTCTCCGTCTTGCAGATTTTCTCCTTTCTGACCCCTGGTCCTCAGGGCCACTGGCAAGAAGCAGATCATTTGTCCCTCATCCCTCACACTCGATAAGGTTTCCATTTCCTGAGTGTGTGCGTTACATTTTGAATACGTCCTTTCAGAAAAGCTTTGCACCACTGATTAAGAAAGAGCAGAGCGGGCCTCCCCAGAGAGGGGCTGGCGTGTTACACAAAGCCCTCTGACGGAGAGCAAACATGGCCCAGAGAACAGCTCCTTGGCATGGCAACAGGAGACCTCGTCCAAAAAGCAGCCCTGACACGAGATAACATTAATGCAGCTTATGCCGAGGGTCTAGGGCTTTTGGAGTTAAGCTTGCTCCCTGGAGCAAGAGTCTTGGTCTTTATCAATTGCAAGCAGCCCACCATGTCACAAGGATGTTCTGAGAGGATGGGAATGGAGCTCTGGAGATAATGGGCACGGCTGGGAAAGCAGGGTCATGGTGGCGTTTGGGGATGCCCAAAGGGGAAGGCAGCCCCGCTCTTGCAAAAGGGTTTACTTCCCTCTCGGAGGGCGGGGAGGGGCAGGAAGGGATACAGTCGTAAAGAGGGGGTGATCACTTTGTGGTCTATGCTCTGTGTTAACTTCGCTGCCCTCCCTGTGCTGCTGGGGCCTCCGAACCACACTGAAAAGCCAGGATTGGATGGGTGCTCACGCAGAGGCGAGGGATCTGCGCGCAGCTATGCAGCTCTCCCCATGCCGGAAGGAGGAGGCCGCACCTCGTGCCAATCTCCCCTCCCTGCCCTGGAAGGAGGTGGACGTGTCTGGTGCCACCTCCCCTCCCGACCTCGGAAGGAGGAGGCCATGCCAGGTGCCACACTCATACTCCTCAGCACAGCAGGCTCTTCTAGGACCTTTCTTCTTGCCCCGCACATACTGGACACAGCTGCAGTGTCCTTTGCCCCGTCCCTTCAGAAAGGCTGCCCTAGAGCACAGAACCTAATGCCAGCAGTAACAGCACACCGCACCTACATGGTCAGGGCTGGCGCCGAGTGGCTACTCCCAAGATGAGAACTCAACACTAAGCCACCCCATGGCAGAGACAAAGTGCTGAATACAGAAGGTGGCAGAGCACAGTAGGAGGGAGCGGTCCCTCAGATGGTCTGTCAGCCCCAGCTGTGAAGTGAGGACCCATAAAACCCTGCAGAGGAAAGACAGGAGGAGCATTAAAGAGTAACCATGGAGGTACAGAGGGACGGTCCTTTGTCTCCCTCCTTACCTCTTGGCTGCTGTCTCCTCATTCCTTCCCCTGGCCGGGTCAATGGAAGTGAGGGTGGTCAGCAAACGTGCTGTTACTGTGCAGATACTGGCATTATACTGACCTCCCATAGAGCAGATGGGGCTGGGCTGCGTAACTGCTCTCTGCATTGCCCTGGTTCGGTCTGGTGAGGTCCTAGCAGCAGCTCAGATGCCATTTGTTGCACGTTGCATTTGTTGCCGTTTGGCAAAACACGGGGCTACCACTGGGTTACCACTGCCTGATCTCTCTGTCTCACAGATAATGGGGCACCGATCAGCACATTCAAGCACCAAAGCATCATTGCAACTCGGATTAAAACCCCAAATGAAGTACTTTGGCAGGAGTCAAATAGGGTCTTTGCCCTCTACCTTCAATGCCACCCTGATGCTCCAGGGATCAGCTGCACCACTAGAATCCGGGCTTGGCTCTGTACGCTGCCCCTAACACAGTCACCACCTTGGCTTCAAGCTATTTGCAACTGCCTTGGCAGACAAATAAACAATCATAACTAGCCCCCAGCCTGATGGATATCCCCAAGCCTCCAGTCGCGGCACCCTGAAGGTTACACGCTAACAGTTAAGCCATTAGTCAAAGGTTACAGCCTATCTGCTTTTCACAAGTCTAATGCCGGCATCACTTCGAGCCACATGCGAAAGGCATTAAAGTGCAAGACACTGTACTGAGCAGATCTCCAGAGACGTCACTTTTAGTGCCTTCCTCTATGCGGGGCGATTCATAGGGCAAAGCAAGGCTGCGTGTGTACAGAGTAGAGACGGTTGTTCAGAGTGAAGGAGAGGGGAAAAAAATCCAACCTCTCTCTCCTAGAGCACTTGGGAAAGAAGGGAGGCCAGAGAGACCTTGGCAGCTGGCTCCATAGCAGAAACGATCCCATATAACAACGCTATCCATTGAACCTGTCAACTCTTTGTGGAGACTGGGCTCTAGGGGGGTTTGCTGCCCTCGCTAAACTGGGAAACCCCCGCCCCTTCCAACCCGACAGTGGTGCCAAACAAGAAACAGACACTCAACAGGTTGCAGCCCTAGGAGATCAGCTTTCCTGTCTGCTTGGTAGGGCTTGTTCTCATCCTACAGGGTGCTCGGTTTAAATCCAGGCTGTAGCCCAGACTGGGAACGACTAAACAATGTTGCCACGTGAAGACTATAGAGCGGTTTATGTGCATGATCCAGTGGATAGGGCACTGGACTGGAACTCAGAAGACCCAGCTTCTATCCCCAGCTCTGTGACTTGGCCTGCTGGGTGACCTTCGGCAAGTCACTACATCGCTCTGTGCCTCATTTTCCCCATCTGTAGAGTGGGAAGAATGATACTGAGCTCCTAGGTAAAGCACTTGGAGAGCTGCAGATGAGAAGAGCTAGGTATTGTTACTGAATGAGTTAAGGGGTCTCGGTTCCAACCAGGCCCTATATATACACCACACTATGGACTCCTGGCTGACAGTCTGAAGCACAGGGAGTGGGCTCTGCTTGTACCGCTCCAGAGGAGACGAGCAAGGTGGTGTGAGGGAAACTTGCACGCTGCTACTCACGCCCTTGACAAGCACTGATCAGGGGGCTTCAGTCCCCAGGTTTGGTACTCTGGCACCTTTTGCCAGCGCTAAATTCATCCCTGACAATGATAAGGAAACACATGCTTTGCAGAGGCTCAGGGCTTCTCTACACGGCAACTTACGGCAGGGCACGCCAGGGTGTGAATCTACAGCACTAGCTTGCTGCGCAGTAACGTCCTGTGTGGACACTGTGTAAGCTGCACTCCGGGACTTTGCTGGCGTGCCCAAACGGGCTGTTACGGCCTGCAAAGCTGGTGCGTTATAGATTCACACACCCTGGCTTGCTGCACAGTAACTTCTCAAAGCCCCGAATAGGGAAAGTCTCAATGTACATGCCAGCCCATTCCGAGACAAGGGGACTCAACACCCCGCCCCCCAGGGCTAGTATGCAACAGCTACATAAGCTGGAATGGCAGAACAATGTACAGCCCAACATCAGCCTTCGAACCAAACTCTGGATATTTCTACGGCAGAGCCCACAGACTGAAACATGGATGGCATAGAGATGGCAAGGGCAGAGGCTCACATCTGGATGGCACAGGGAGAGTTGGGGAGATGCCCACATCTGGATAGTACAGAGGCAGCAGGGGAGAGGTCCACATCTAAATGGCACCAGATATGGAGTGGAAGAGATACACATGTGGCTGGCACAGAGGCACCGGGGAAGAGGACCACATCTGAATGGCACAGAGATGGGACGTAAGAGGCCCATGTCTGGATGGAGAAGATGGAGGAGAACAAGGTTGGCCAGTGGGAGCTCTTTTGGGTGGTGGCTGAAGGAGCGAAGCAAGTACTGTAGGTACCAGGCAGGCAAGAGAAATCCAGCCAGGCCTGCAGTCTCCTTTACCCACCAGCCTCTGCCCCCCAAGCCCTTCATCAGAGGAGGGAATGCACTGAAAGGTTAACAATTGGTGAGAAATTCTCACGAATCTGACAGGCGGGCAGGAGAGGGCGGGGAGTGAGAAACAAATAATAAAAACAAAACCCCAGTAAGCATGTTAGAATTCGTTTGAAGTCCGGCAGAGCTTTCAGGAAGGGTTATGTACAGCTCCCAGCCTGCCGTGAATTACACATTCCTTGCAAGCAAAGGAATCTTCTCGGATTTGAAGTAAAACAGATGTTTGTATTCTTCTTGCTCTTCTTTTTTTTAAAATCCTTTCTTTATTGAAATGAGAAGTACCCAAGGAGCATCACCGAGAGCCCTACCACACCGAACGGGGCTGCAGGGATCCTGTCCAGATGTTGCCACCCTTCTTCACAAAGCATAGTGTCTCACTAGTCACCGCCAGTGAAATCTAGGGGCTAGGCTGTGGCTTTAGACACAGCCCTGAGCAGGGAGCAATGCATATGCTGCACCACTCCAAGAGCAGCCCTAGGAGACACCTTCCCTCAAAGATGCCCCTGTGAGGCACCATTCCTAGCCTTGCTTCCTCCTTGCCCCAGGCAGGGGAGTAGCGATTTACTAATGCTCCATTCCCGGCCCCTCCTCAATCACTCTGTGCCCACCCGCTCTGTGGGGGATGCAGGGCCTACCCCCTTCTGCACATCCCGCTGCGAGGGAACCTGCACTGGGGTGTTTGGTGCGTGGGGCTCTTCCCGCCACCCCACCCTTATTCCCCCGCATAGGTGAGCAGCCCGAATCGCAATCTAGCTCAATAGGAGTATTCGTGGTGCACACCTAAGTACCTGAGTATTCCTCAGCACACCTAGGGATGGCAGAATCTGGCCTGTGGTGGGTACAAGCAACGGGAATGTCTCTCTTCTACCATTGTAAATTAAATTGATTGAGCGGCAGCGTGGTCTAGTGGACAGACATGGCATTCAGGACTCAGGAGTCTATTCCTGGCTCTTCCAGTGACCTGTGGTGTGACCGCAGGCAAGTCATTTTGCCTCTGGCTTCCCACTCAGTCTTTGTGTTGTCAGTTTAGACTGCAAGCGCTCTGGGGCAGGGACTGTACAGCCGCCTAGCACAAAGGACTTCCAATCTTGACGGGCCTCCAGGGGCTAAGTGATACGAACACACAATAGCTAGTAACCAAGACATCCAGATTTGTTTGGGGATTTTTTAAAAAAATTCTTGCTCAGTTCTTCATTGGTGGCACAGTGGGAAGCTTTATACAATGCGTTCACGTCTCCTCGGGCCCCGCTCCGACTCCCGGCGCTGTCTGGCACGTCACACAAGAGAAAGAAAGAAACGAGGATGAAGAAATTTCTGTCTGTCAGGAAGAAACACCCCCCCCCCCCCGGGAGAAACAGCATTGGAGCCAGCAGAGACATTTCATTCTCTTCCAGCCCCTCATTCATGACCTTCCTAGTGGTTCTGTCAGTGGACACAATTCCATAGCGTAGCTAGGAAGTCAGAGCTTTATTTGTTGTTCTCCACTATTTGTTTCGGGGAGGGGCGGGAGGTTTCCTCTGGAGTCTGCTAACGCTCATGAATTCAGGAATAACAGTGCACTCTGCATCTTGACTGCTGTATTTTCTGCTACTGCAGAAGAATATTTCCGGATCCCCCCATATCTCTCCCACTTCTCTCACAAACCTCACCCCTTCACCTCTCCAGGCATCTCTCATCATCCTTCTTCCCTCCCCTTGCCATACCCCTCTTCCCCCTTGTCCTTAACAATGTTAAGGAATCATTTTCTTTCCTATGGCCGGGCCTCCCCTTTGATTGCCCTGCAGTGAATAGAGAGAGTGCAAACCTACCTCTATCACCATAATCCTCACCCTCCTGAGCCTATGGGAAACTCTCCATATAAGCCAAACCAAGCCACACCGCTGCCTGATCAGATAAGAGTCCCCAGTAAATAACCTTGACGCTAGAGGTCAGAAGAGTCAGGGATCTTGTACCAGCGCCCATTAATGATTTAGGCTTGCGCAAGAGCTGCAGATGACAGGTAGGGGGCCCAATCCCTCTCCACCCCCACAGTCCTCTCCTTGGATTGCTCACGGCTTTTCTGCCTTAAACTGGTTTTACACCAGAATAACTCCCCTGGAGTAACTCCTGATTTCAGGTGAAAGAAACTCAGGTGCCACTTGCCTCATCCCCACCCACTCACCATGCTCTGCGTTTCCAGGCCCGGAGCTGGGGCAAAGCCCCATGGACAGGTGTGAGATAAGTAATACAACACTCCACTGTAACCCAAACTCCCTTTCCCCTTCCCCTCCTTGCCCTGCCCGCCCCCGCCCACACCTCAATTTCATTATCTTCCATCTGGAGCTGTCTATCGCACGGGTTTTTGCCAACATAAATATTTAATCCCGGCACATTGCACAGAAAGGCCCTAGTGGAGTTAACACGCCAACTCACGTTTCCACTTTGAAAACAACTCCGCTGGTGGCACCGCAGCAGGCATAATCCAGGGGTAGGGTCAGAATCGCCTGCAATGGACCTGGGGGGATTGGCTGGTCAAGACCGACTGGGGTTGTCTGGAGTGCTGCACAAAAGCTGGGGGGGCAGGGATTGGGGGGCACGCATGAGGGTCCGCTGCAAAGGGGTGTTCTGCAGGCTCTGAGCCCATGTGCAAGAAAAACATCAGCCGCCAGCTACTCCCCTGGGGATGGCACGAAGTGCAGTACATATGGGATGGCCATGGGGTATGAGCTAGGGGAACCAAAGGTACTACTCTTTGACGGCTTTCAATAGCATTCCGGCGACGTGGTCCTCTGCAGCGCCCTTGAAAAGGGATGAGAGCAAAGAGCTCGGAGAACCCCATCACAGCTCATGCTCCCACACTATTCCCCATAGCGACTCCTGCTGGATGAGGCTGGACCTAGAGCAGCTGGGAGCTCCCGCCCCAGCCGGCGCTTCTACATCGTTGCTTTCCGTGGCTGCTGCCGGGTGCAGGCAGGGTGCCTGGCACAAAGGTAAACGGTTCCTGACAAGACACGGGACAATCCGAAACCAACTGGCATAAAAGCGAACGCTGAACAGTGATACCCCAGCCCCGCCCGTGGCACTGGGTTTCAAACCTTGGCTTTCGATCCCAGCCCAAAGGGGCACTCACATTAGCCAAGGAACCACCTCTCCTCTTAGCTCCTCTGCTTTTTCCTAGGCACTGCATGGGCTGTTTAAAAACAACAACAATAATAATAAACCTCAGCCTCTCAGTCAGAGCGCAGGGCTGTGGTATGAGGACCAAACACAACAAAATAATAGCAACCAAATGTGCTGTGGAAGCAGACCAAATGAAAGACAGCTGCGGTGTCAGTGCTGCGAACACACCAGCCCCTCTCACATACGCGCACACACACACACACCTTGCACTACAGCTGCCCCATTCAGGTACGCTGCATGGCAATAAAAACCGAGCGATACCAAGTCTCCGAGCCTGGGCCAGTTGGCTCGGGCTTGCAGGGCTTGGGCTGCAGGACTGAAAACGGCAGTGTAGATACCCGGGGGCGGGCTGGAATTCAGGCGCTGAGCCCCTCTCCCCTTGCGGGGTCTCAGATCCCAGGTTCCAGCCCAAGCCCAAATGTCTCTACTGCAATTTTGTAGCTCTGGGGCCTGAGCCCGGAGAGCCCAAGTCAGCTGACCTGGACTAGCCACATCCATGGTGTAGTGTAGACATACCCTTTGACACTGATATGTCCCCGTGCCCACACACCTAATTCTGAGTGCTCCTATACGGCCCCGCCCATACACAAACGGGCTCTCAGACGCGCACACCTCTGCACAAAGGGCCAACCGATTACACACAAATGTACTCCTCTATCCACCCCTACAACCAGGCACAAATGCACACACCCAGCCACACACCCAGTCCCTATTTATACACCCCAACATGTACACGCACCCATATTCAGTGTGTATGTGTACATGGATGCATCGCCATCGATTAACATACCTATGTGCAAACCTGCACACACACACACACGCGCGCGCACACACACACACAAACACACAGCATGCACACTCCCACAACACACCAGCACTCAGAGTTACATACAGCCTCCTCCCACATACACAAACTCCATTGTCCAGTCACCTATCCCTATCCACACCCACACAATACAGACATCTGTGAGCTAACCCCTATCTACACACCCACCACCCACCTGCTCTCACACTTGCATACACCCCCTCAAACACATGCACAGCCACCTGCCCTCTCTCACAGGGCTGCAGGTGTCCGTGCCAGCACAGGAGCAGCGCCCCAGGGGAACTGCATGCTCGTGCAAAAATAAATAAACCCCCAAACAAACCCCAGCTGAAAGCAGTAAGGACGAGAGAGGATGGCTGGGGTCACATTGATAGTGATTATGTGCCTCTGAGCCAGGCTGCGGCTCGGATAAACACATTACAGAGCACAGGAGTGGACTTTATTAGATTACCCGGACTCTGTGTTCTCTGGTTTGTGAATGACTACAGAGAACAAAGATGTGCAAAAACAACACACAACTCCCCCCTCCCCACCCGCTCCCCTTCTGGGACTGGACTATGCTTCCAAATTGCTGCTACCCCCAGAGAGTGTGTGAGGAGGGGAACGCGAGGAGGTGGAGACGAGGAGCCCGAATCTCAGGGTGAGGGCGAGAGAGGGAGGATTGGGAAACCTCACCCCGATGACTGCAGGGTGCCTGTATTCACCAGCCACCCCGCCCACTGGAGAGGACGCAGAGATGAAAAATCCCTCCTCTCATCCCTGGAACATTGCCAACTGATGCTACCTTCCCAAAGGCACCCAAAACTCTGCCTCTATCCCCCCCACCCCCGCCCTTTTGTCTGCCAGTGCTACAGGGTACGCGTAGCTGACATTACAGCAAGCGCTTCACTCTGCATTGTCACTAGCCCGCACTTATTCTCCTGGTTTCATGTGGCCCCCTCGGGCTGCAAACCGTTGTGGGAGTGTGGCCTGGGCAGAGGGTGGGGATAGAACAAAGACCAGGAGCCTGATTCTGTCCGTAAATCTGAGGTATCTTCACTGATTTGACGCTGGTGGGGTTACTCCAGATTTACACCACTGCAGCTGAGATCAGCCGCAGGCCATCGGCAGTGGCTATCTTGCCCTGGGAGCAATGACTGGATTTTCCACCGTGATCCCAGCTCTCCAGATAGCGTTCCTTCCCTCTCCAGCCAGGGAGGGAGGGATACTCAGGGGGAGGAAGGCAGCGTAGTTAAGGGCCTTGGGCAAAATTTGTGGCTTAGGAGTCTATGTCCAATTGACTCTGTCCCACCTTAGCCACACAAACCCCTAGCCACCCTGCCAGCAGGCTTCGACCGGGATGTGGGAGGGGGTAGAGAGAGGAGAGCCCAGGCTCCAGAGCCCATTCTATCCTTGCCCTCTCTCCGCGAAGGCTGCTAACCAGAACCAGGATGCTCCTTTATTTGCAGGGCTGGCAAGTTTTCTGACCCGGGAGCCCAGCATCAGGGACTGCCAAGCACTCTCCGCCCTGCGTCTAACAATCCTCAGGGCAACTTCAGAGTAGCAACAAAATAGGCTTGACCCTGTATTCTTCCCCCTGGAGACTGCGCTGCAAAGCACAGAAACAAGTGCGCCCCCAGCTAAGCATCTCAATTGTGGGGGCTCTTCCAAGCAGGGTCTGCAGCCCTCCTGAGGTTGGCCCATCACCAGCAGTGACCCTGGGCGTGGATGCCTCTCTTTGCATGGTAAGGTAGGGGTTATGGGGAGAGCGGAAGAGCTCAGCCCGGCTCTGCCTCCAGAGTACGCAAATGCCCTCAGTTACACAACAAAAACAACAGCCCATTGATGATCATGTCTCTTGTTTGAGGAATTTCCCCCCCCCCCATCCTCCCTCCTCAATATGCCTCCTAGTTATACAAAGGAAATATTTGGAGGATTTTATTTTGCAGTCCTACAGCCCAGACAGACTGAAAAGAGAAACCCACAGGAGATGCAATCCCAGCAAGAATGCGCCCAGCCTGGCTGTGTACACATCTCTTTGTGGCGGCGCCGCAAAACGGAGAGCTGAACCGATTTCAAAACCAGGACAGTGACATGGTCAGAGGGGAGAAGAGAGTAACGCCAGATCTCATCTATGAGGAGGCAGCAACCTGGGTCATCCCTGGCCGTGCGATCGTCCGAGTGCTCCAGACATCTAGTGCTGGCAAGAGACACTGCAATGCCCAAGGGAAACCCAAGGTGATACCGCACTGTAAGTTGCATTTCTCCCTGTGAGTCAGTATTAAACTGATTCTCCAGGATCGTGCTGGCGGAGGGGCTGATTTTCAGCTGAGGCAGTGAGAGCTTCTGTTCATGAAAGAGCCCATAATAATACCTATCTCCGCTCATCCACAGCTCTCAAAGCGCTTTACAAAGGGGGAAACTGAGGCACAGAAAGGTGAAGTGCCTTGCACCAGGTCATTCCGTGGCAGAACTGGGAGTAGAACCCAATCCTCTTGAATTTCAGGTCAATGCTCTAGTCATTAACCCACACAGCAAGAACAGAGGCTTAGCCACAGAGACCTGAGACAGAGCATTGCATTCCCCAACCCAGAGCTCCCCCTGCAGGGTCATTTCGATGCAGAATTCTTTTGTGTGGTCCCACAGTGTATGTGCAGCTTTGCTGTGAGACCTCAATCGGCTGCTGAGGAGAGAGGGTTCGGACAGGTTGAATGTCCTACAGTCGAGAGAGCAGAGCCCCTTTCCTCTCCCCCCCCCCCCCCCGCCCCGGGGTCATGGTTCTAATCATGTTTGTTCTCCACTTGGTCAGAGCGAGCAAAATGTGCTGCCTCCTGCCTTGGGGAGCTGGGGAGAATCCCAAATGTCTGACGGCCCTGAGCTCAGCCAGTCAGGACCATCGGGAGCTGCCCAGTGGCCAGCGGTGACCACACTCCCTGCTGGGCTGCTCCTAGTCCCCCCGGTACATACTTGGGTTGTGGGTCTCTTCAGCTCCGGAGGGAGCAGGGGAGTTCCTCCAGCCCAGCAGAGTTAGAAGGAGCATCGGTGGGTTCTGGAGGGCATGTCCCATGCTGTGATGCACGGCATGGGATGGGACAGGGAGGGGCAGATGGGGATCCACAGATAACAAGTGATGTGGTTTGGATCTTCACTCACCGTGCGGTAAAGCCAGGGCCAGGAAAGCTGAACACAGAAAAATGGGCACTGGTTCAGGGAATGAGTTTGGGCAGAAGGGGGCGTGTCAGGGGGGAGCGGGGGGGTGGGGGGGCACCCGGCCATGCTCTCAGGTGTGCAGAGGGGAGAGCGTCTGAGGATTGGCCAGCTGCAGTTCCAATGCCCGAGGCAGCTGGGGATATTGACTCAGCAATGAATTTGGGCTTCCTTCCCCCCCACTCTCGTTCATCCCAGTTTGGAGGTTCAGGTATCCACAGCTGGTCCGCCACCTCGCCCCGGAGAGGGAAGCAAATACACTGGCTCACCCCTGGCTCCTTCCAAGTGGGCTCAATTCCCGCTCTAAGCAAGAACCACCACTGCCCCACTCCTTTTTTAAGAAGCATTTTAATTATGACATACGTTTTGGCTCTGTGGGTTTCCGGCAAATGCCAGGGTATTTTCTTTCCCCCTTTTCATAACAGAAACCATATTGCTGTGTAATCAATTCATCTTGCTCCTGAAGGCTGGAGGGGAGTGTGCGGGGGGAGATCAGAAGCAGAGGGGGAAAAAACCTAAAGGTACCTCATCTCTTTCCTCAAAGAGAAACAACTTAGGCAAGTGTTCCTGACCTTGGCTGTGTAATGTGGCATCAGATCTCAGGTGTCTGGCAAGCTCAGAGACCACAGTCAGGAGCACAGTGTAAACGCATGACTAGAGAGAACTGAAAAATGGCCCCTCGGTTATCCACTGAAAACAGCACCTGTTGGGCTAGGTGGGATGTCCATCAACATCTACATGGGTGGAGCTCATCACACATGCCGACTGGGTGCAATACACTCGGTCCACATTAAACTCCCAGGGCAGGGATTTGATCTTGCTCCAGCAGTGGTGAGGATGTGTCTAAGCAGAGAGGAGAAGCCAACACATCCAGCGTTGGGAAACCTTTTCTAAGCGAATGGATTAAAGGACCATCAGATTCCAGTAAACCCCACTACAGTGTGAAGAATTCAGGATCTTGTCTCGGACACCATAGATGATAACTGCCCCCTACACACTTCCAGCTTTAAGACCATACATTGTGCTCTCTAAACCAGATTTTCAAACATTCTGCACCCATTGAAGCACCAAAAAAGTGGCCAGATTTTGCAAAGAGCTCAGCTCCCACCGTGGCACTTTGGAGCAGCTTTTGCAGAGAACTCGTCATTCAACATGCGCTGGACATGCTGAGCTGGGAGTTGAGCGGTTTGCAAAACTGGCCCCCAAAGTCACATTTTGCCCTTGGATGGTCATGCAAAGGAGCCTCAGTTCCAACTGCCTTGCAAGGGCGAGCCTGGCGCATAGCAATGACGGACGGTGGAATGGCTTGGGTACAATCAGGACTAAACAAAAGCTGCGCCTGAGTCTTTAATGAAGTTCAGAAAACGTCCAGATAATGTTACCTCCCTTTAGTTTTCATTTGGTGCACATGTTCTTGTGCTTCCCCGCTGTGAAAGGACTCAAATACTAAAGCAGGAAGCACCATAAATCTTAGGCAAGAGCCTGTTCTTGTGAGATTTCTTGCTAAGGAACCAAACTTTTGGGTACTTATCAACGGCGATCATTGCTGAGGGTACTCAGGGCATAGTTCGGGGTGATCACTGATGAACAATGTTGAGGAAGCTGAGAGGGTAATGCCCACGGAGACGGTGTTCCCATCTTGTCCAAGGAAAGGACAGATGCACCAGTCAATCTTACGTCGTCATGTTGCCTTCCAGTCATTCACTAATTAACCCTCACAACACTTGAATGTGAGGCAGGTAAGTTTTGCGATCTCCATTTTACAGATGGGCAAACTGAGGCACTGGGAGGTTTAAGGCAATATTTTCCAAAGTGTTCACTCCTGTGGGGTGTGCCTGCTTTTGGTTCGCCAAATTTGGGCACCTTGGGCTTGATTTTTTTCAGAGGCCTTGAGGATGCACAACTTCAGTGGAGGTCAATGGGAGCTGCGAGTGGCTGGCACCTCTGAAAATCGAATCCTAGGGAGATCTCAAGTTAGGCACCCAGAAATGATTGGCTACTTTTGCCCATTTAAGCCCCACATTAGGCTGTTGAGTACCTACAACTACAACGGGAACTGTGGGGACGCCGAACCTGTGAAAATCAGCCCTACTACAGGTGCCTAAAGTTGGGCACTGCAAATTAGTGAACATTTCTGATCATTTTGCCCGTCAGTGACTTGCCTCAGCAGCCCCAGAGAATCGGAGTCTAGAACAGGAGAGTTTCAAACCCAATCCACCTGAACACACTTCCTCCAAAGCTTTGACCCAAACCTCATGGAAGTCGGTGGAAAGACTTGCATTGACTCCAGGGGGCTTTGGATCAGACCAAGAAGGTGATGGAACGGCTCAGAAAAGTCCAGGATTGATTAAACATGGGCTCTCAGTTCCCCTCTCAAACTTCCCAGTCCAGGATTAGAAAAAGAAAAACAGGCAAACTATATGGAAAAAATAAATAAGAGAGTGAACGTTCTGTTAAGGTATATTGGAAAGCAGCTGAGTCCAGCAACCCCCTCCCAACTCACCCCCTCTGTGGAGGATTCCTGCATCCATCTCTCCCCTGCAGCCCCCAAGATAACCACACTGGCAGACTTGGAAACATTTTTTGTCTTGAAACCTTGAGTTGTAAGAATGGCTTGCACAGCTGGGATGGGTTGTTCGTGGAATCAAACCCTGATAAAAGGCAGCGGCAGGGCTTGGAAAGGGTGCCTACGACGTAATGCTTTGCGTAAATGAGAGATTAGGAGAGAAATATTTTTAAAAAATAAATAAATTAAAAGAAGAATATGAAGCACCCTCCTGGAGATAAGGCTGGCGAGAACTTTGTGTGCCTTTGTTTTGGGTTTTTTTGTGGTTGTTACAAGAAAGCGGGATGCGGGGGAGTTGTTGCAGGTGTCAGCTGGAGAAAGAAAAAAAAGTTTTACAGACGTACAGGCCAGTTTGACAGACACTACTAGTGTGATGAGCTTTCAGGTCTCAGGCAGGCACGTCTCTAGAAGTTCTCATGGGGCACCTGTCACTGTAACGTCTGAGCTATGCACCACAGCGTGCGGAGGGGCTTACTCAGTGGACAACTGCAGGAGGATTAACTTGTGGCTTAAATTGCTGCTTGAACCAGGACCACTTCTGGGGACTTTAGGGGCCAGTCCAAAGCCTATTTCAGTCAATGGGAGTCTTTTCATTTATTTCAATAGGTTTTGGATCAGGTGCTGAGGGTGGAATGCTAGAGGCCCAGACTGGAGCTGTGCTTTCTTCAACTCTAGCCCTGATTGTAAGCGCTGAGCATTTGGAAATCTTAATTCATACAGCTCCATCCTCATCAGCAGCACGTTTATGTACAGAGGCTGTTGCTGCAGAGACTAAGAGCCCTGGGTGGAACAATCCTATTAAAAACCGGAGTCACTTTTTACACATCCTGATGAACTGTTGGAAGGTTCAGGGGTGACGACCAGCCTAGCATTCCCTGGAGAGCGGTAGCTAGCTGTAAACAACAGGCTGAACTTTTTCTAGAAACTTCCATCCTAACCGGTCCAAGCATTTTACCCACAACGAATGACTCCACACCGCAGCCGGATCACCACCCATTTTACAGACAGGCAAATGAGGAGGTCAGGGGATGTAGTGAGTCAACAGCAGGCCTGGAAATAGAATCCAGGACTCAGATGGTGACTCCCAGGCCCTCCGTTCCAACCACGAGACAGTACTACGTCTCTGTATTAAACGCTTGATTTATCCCTTGCCAGCCTTTACCGAGCACCATTTAGGTCAGACACCCAAAGTGGCCTCAGGAAGAGTTTACAGCATCTATAATTCCAGCTGGAAGGAACTGGCCTTACAATACATTCCTTTCCCTATAGGAATAGGTGGAGCACCAGAGGCGCTGCTGAAACAACTGGAGAGGGGCCCCTCTTACCTTTCCCTTCACCAAGGGCCTGTCTTTGTGAGGAGGAAAGAAAAAAGGCTAACAGCAGGAGAGTGTTCCAGGCTGGAGGGTTTAGGGCATCGTAACCAGTCTGGATCTCCCCCACATAAGCCCCTTGGATACCCAGATGTTATCCCTACTAAGGAAATGGGAAAAAAGAAGCTGGGGAGACGATCCGCTAAAGAAAGGTGTTGGCAAAATGTGGCTGGGATTCTGTACACAATACAGCTCTCGGCCTCTCTCCCTTGCAGGGGGTTCGGTCCGACACCCGATCTAGCAAAGTGCATCATAGAATCATAGAATATCAGGGTTGGAAGGGACCTCAGGAGGTCATCGAGTCCAACCCCCCACTCAAAGCAGGACCAATTCCCAACTAAATCATCCCAGCCAGGGCTTTGTCAAGCCGGGCCTTAAAAACCTCTAAGGAAGGAGATTCCACCACCTCCCTAGGGAACGCATTCCATGTAAGTGCTTTAGTGGAGTCGGGCGGCAGTGAGGAAAAATAATTGGTAGAAAAGGAGGCGTGTGGTCATGTTGCTATACCAGAGCACTGCAAGGTAGGATTCCTGGGTTCTATTCTGAGCCCTGCTCTCAAATTGCTGGGTAACCTCGGGAAGTCACTGCCTTTCTCTCTGCCTCAGTTTCTCCAAATGTGACACGGCAAATAAAAATAACACTTCCCCTCCTTCTAGGGAGCCAGTTCTCCCCTGCAGTGTACTCCTGCTCAGATTAGTGAGAGTTACATGTGTCCGGCAGTGGCCAGGGGAAATCAAACCTCAGGGCTGCCCTGAGAGTTAAATTACCATTTGTCTGGGCATTACAATCTCCGGGTGAAAGCAGCTGTAGAGTTCAGAGAATCAATATAAAAGCAACGGTGTAGGACTTAGAAGCACAACGAAGCACTTGCTGGCTTAGAAACAGACCAAAGCCAATAACATCTCTGTTTGTGTTTATTTCTGTAGTTCCCTGAGTCTCTTGCACTGTCTTTTCCATTACAATCAGAGAGATAAGATTAGGGAAAAAATGTTTACTGGTATTAGGTTACTACACACTCAGAATTGAAAATAATTCCCCACCAGCCTATCAACAGACCAGGCTGATGGGGTCTTTTTACCCCCTTCCCTGTTAACATTTCCTGGCAGAATCATCAATTTTTACATTCCTGTCTGCAATACCTTACACAATGATCTAAGAATTCCACCTCCTCCTTGCTCCCCCGACAACTTTCCTATCTTGCCTTCCTCCTCCAGCCGACCCCAATGGACCCATGCAAATACGCTCAGAGACGGCTGGGGGTCTACAGATCAGATACCAGGAGCTTTATAGCAAAAATGCAAAGAATGTTATTTCATTCCTGACATCCTGAGGAAAGGTTGGGAAGAGGCTGGGCGTGGGGGGAAGCTATAATGCTTGCTCTATTTCTGTTTACAGTGTGGGGTGTAGCCAGAAATGGGGGAGGGAGCGAGGGAGGGAAATTTTGCCTTTCTCAAAAAAAGAGGAGAGAAAAGATCAGCTTTTCATCTAGTGAATAGAATAGAATAGAATAGAATCTCAGGGTTGGAAGGGACCTCAGGAGGTCATCTAGTCCAACCCCCTGCTCAAAGCAGGACCAATCCCCAGACAGATTTTTGCCCTAGATTCCTAAATGGCCCCCTCAAGGATTGAACTCACAACCCGGGCTTTAAGTTATCAGGACTCCAGTGAAAGCACTGGAATGACTCCAGTTTACACCATGTGAGAACCCAGCTCACACGTCCAAGTCGAGGACAGTCAGGGACAACCTCTGCCCTGAGCCGCTTACAAGCTAAAAAGAAAAGACACAGGATGGGGAAAGAGATAGGAAGCACTTGTCTTAAGGTCACACGGCAGACTTGGGGTCAGAACCCACGTCTCCTGGGCCAGCACCCTAGCCACTACACTACGCTGACTCTCCTGTAGCATGCTGGGCTTGGCACTCCACAGAGCTGCTGTGAAATTAAACGTGGAAGCTGAATTTCATTCAAGTCCAGGTAATTTTGGAAAAGGGGTTTTGCTTTGGGCCCATCTCTCGTGGGTAAGAGAAGGCTGCCCAGGGAGGGACAGAAGGAGGCCCCAGTCACAAAACAAGAACAAGGAGTAATGGTCTCAAGTTACAGTGGGGGAGATCTAGGTTGGATATTAGAAAACACTATTTCACTAGGAGGGTGGTGAAGGACTGGAATGGGTTACCTAGGGAGGTGGTGGAATCTCCTTCCTTAGAGGTTTTTAAGGTCAGGCTTGACAAAGCCCTGGCTGGGATGATTTAGTTGGGGATTGGTCCTGCTTTGAGCAGGGGGTTGGACTAGATGACCTCCTGAGGTCCCTTACAACCCTGAGATTCTATGATTCTATGAAAACCCAGCTGTGGCTGGACAGGACAGTTCTGCCCACAAGAGGCAGGGTGATGAGTGGGGAGAGGAGACGGAAGTGGCCCATCCTGTTGGTTGCTTGTGTAGGGAGAGAAGCACCTTGCTTTCTTTCACATGGTCTCCACTGGTGAATCCTTTCCCAAAAGTGTATGCATGATTTTAATGCTGGTGGAAGAAGCCAGGCTTGGAAGCTGCCTCTGGGTATCACCACGATACAGACAGTCCAGGAAGTAGCAGCCAACCTTCTCCCCAGCCTGGGGGTATCACCTGTACTAGTGAGAGGGGAGGCCAGGCCAGGCCCCATGGTCCAGTCAGTCCTGGGCCTGTCTGCAGTGGCCACCTTTCACAGGGGTCCATTAATGCCCGCTGCAGTAATGTTTTGGTAGGCAATGTGGACACCTGGGAGCTAGACTTAGCCCCTACAAACTCATGTCACCTAGGCCTACGTTTGGATAGCCTGATTTTGCTGCAACTCTAAGATCTTGAAAGAAGGAGGGTCTTGCGGTTCAAGCCCAGGTCTGGGACATAGGAAACCTGGGCTCAATTCCTGGCTCTGCCAAAGACTCCCTAATGAACTTGGGCAAGTCCCCTCATCGTTCAGTGCCTCAGTTCCCCATCTGTAAAATGGGGATGATAATACTTCCTTCTTGCTTTGTCTATTTAAACTGCAAACTCTTTGGTGCAGGGTCTGTCTCTTCCTATGTGTTTGTAGAGCACCTAGCACAATGGGGCCCTGATTGTGACTGGTGCTGCTGTAATACAAATATTAAAAATCTGTAACAGGAATTTGTAAGCATTTGGGGACGGGGGCTGTTTGTACAGCCTATAGCAAAAGGAGATTCTAATCCACGATTGTGGCTCCTAGGTCCTATGGTAACGTAATAAAATAAAACTCAGGTGTTAGCTAGCCAGGCTGTACAATCTATTGGAACTGCCCTGCTATGAGATGACATTGCCAAGAATCCTGTATTTGCTTCTATGGTAGAGTGAAAATAGAACTAATGGGCATTTTTATTGTTCAATGGGAAAAAAAATATCACATGCACACACACAAACACTCAAGTCTCTGCTTAGCTCTCCATGACATCTGTCCCCCTTTTGTGTTGCACGTACTGACAGCCCTTGATGCCCTGATAAGCACGCAAACACGGCAATGCATGCAAGACAGATGTATGGTACCATGAAGAAAATGTGGGATATGTTTATGAATATCGTAAGACCTCTATTACTATTGTGATGTCTGCTACATGGGTGCAAAGAGTTAACTTCCTGCTGGGGTGGGCAGGGGAGTTACTGGCAGGAAGGCAGACAGTGGTTGTAGATTAGCTCAATCCGGGATACTTAATAGACAACACAGGTGTCTACAGCTGCGAAAGGTGTCCATGTCCAATGGAAGCACCATTGAGCCATTTCTGTCTTATTGAAGTCCAAGGGGCGACAACTGGCCAAAGTCTATGGACTTGCGAATGACTCTGGTCTGCAATGAGATTGGAGAATGGGGGAGGGTAAGGGCAGGAAGAGACAAAGGTGTTAGAAACTGCTGTTAAAAGAGATGTCTCTAGCAAGGGAGAGCAGAGCAAAGCCAAAAGACAAGAGTGGGTGGGAGATGAAGGAGGGCAGAAGATTCCTGACCTCCATAGAGGACACTAAGACCCTATCAGCTCTCAGTAAGGGTGAAGAATCTGAGGCAGGGTTTTGGGTGAAGATGTTTATTATGTCTCCATAGCTCTGTCTCTCTCTTGTGCTGTGTCTGCAGTTACGTCTGCACTTGGAGCTAGAGGTGTGATTCCCAGCTCAAACAGACATACTCATCAAGCTAGCCCTCCAAAATGAGTACCTGGTAGCACGGGCAGCATCAGTAGCGGCGTGGGCTAGCTGCCCTGAGGACGTACCCGCAGGGCTCCGGCAGGTCTGTATTCGGGGCAGCCAGCCTGTGCCACTGCTGCCCAGGCTACCAGAGCTACACTACTATTCGCGGTGAGCTCCCTTGATGTGAGCGAGTGTACGAGCCGGGAATCACACCCTGGCTCCAGCTGCCGATATAGCCTACGAGTAACGTGGCACTCTGAAGATGGCAGGCATAAGCTACCAGGGAGACTTGGGAAGTCAGCACTGATCTTGGGGCCCAGGGCAGTGGACCAGAGGGTCCTACTATCCCGAGAAGGGTGCCAAACAGGGAGCCTGTGCCCCAGGAGTGTGTTTGAAAGGCCTGATATAGGGACAGTCGCTGGATGCTGCTCAGACCCAACAGGCTTAAAGGCACATGGGAGCCAATGGAAGGGTCCAGTTCAGGAGCCTGGTGGCTGTCCAGATGCAGGAGCTCAGCCCGGGCTGAGTTTCAACCTGTTCCGCTAAGTCTTCAGCAACGTCTACGCTATGAGCCGGGGGTGCGTCCCTGCGCGTGTAGACGCACTTGGCGAGAGCTAGTGCGAGTCGAAGTAGCAGCCCAGGGAGTGGCGGCACAGCTTAGCCACGCTGAGCACCGACTTGCCCGAACCTCACGAGTATGGCCTTGGCACAGCTTGCCGCTGCCGGCGCTATCCCGGCTACACCGCTATTGATACCCACAGTACGACTCAACCCCCTCGCTCGAAGGGTAGATGTGGCTCACTCACGTGTCTTTCTGACAGACGAACAATAACAATCCCTACCAGCTGAAGAGCAGCAGGCATTTGCCAGCATGAGCAGGCTCTTGTATGCATATACATAGCCAGACATGCAGTCAAAAAGCCATACGCACTTTGCCCAGGCTAAGCCTAGCTGCACCGGAGACAGCGGCTGTGCCAGCTAGCGGATTAAGCTGGCTAGGCAGGATTTGCTGGCTGTGGGCTGCACCCCACGTAGTAGAGTTTATTGCTGTTCTGAGGTCGGATTGTAGTCACATGGCTATAATTCACTTCCATCCAAGGGAACTGACCTTTCTTCCGCAGCTCCCCATCAAGAGCTAGAGACACAATGAGCCATTTCCTCCGGCTTCCAAGTTCCTGTCTCTTTGAGGTGATGATGCACGGCGACCTCTTTCCCCATGACCCCTCGGACACGTTTGCACGCTCGGGATGGTGAGAGGCCTTGGGTCAGGTCAGCAACGCACCCAGGTAAACTATCTGGCGTGGCGAGGGGGAAAGCAAACTCAGCAGGAGGCTGGAAGCTCCTTCTCGGCAGAAGGACCCGCTCCAAGGAAGAGGCTCTGGAGGGGTTCCTGATGACTTCCATATTGTTTCCAGTAAATTTTGTGCTGATTCTTGGCACAAACACCGGAAATGAATAGGCTAGGTCAGGAATGTAAATAAAGTGAAACATTGGGATTTAATCTAATCTATAATTATAGTATCTCTGGTGGAGGGAAGAGCGGCTGGTGCTGCTCCTGCTTTCGCAGAGCCGATCTATAGAAGAGCCAGAAGGGGTTTCATCTCCTTTTCCAAAATCTCCCTCTTTGGCCCCCAGCTAGTGGCTTCTCCCCAAGTGCTTTGAAATAAACACGCTGGGCTGGCAACCCCGCTCTCCAGCAGCTGATCAGGTACAGCACTTGGATGCGGACGGCTTTTACAGCTCAGTAAACTGGCGTCCTAAGTGCTCGGAGAGCAGCTAGGTAAGGAGATGAGACGGGGGAGGTTGGTTGCAGGGGTAGGGAGGTTGCGGTGTGCAAAAGAAGATAACCCAACAAGTCCCATTTAGGAGGAGAGAGGAATAAAGGAAGCTGGTGGACCTCTGGGGTTGGGTTAGGGGTGATGGACCCTTTCACCTTTAGGCTGATCTTTGCCTTTGGTTAGATGCAATGGACAGCCCTTCCCATTTAATGGCCGGTGTGCAACGAGCTACGGGTCTCAGCCACTATCACAAAACCATCAGTACAATTGGCACTAATTACCCCCCTTGCTGGTTGTCTCAGGAGCAGCCAAGCACTGAACAGATATGGAGGTGGCTCCGGACCAGGCTTGGAGGAGTGAGTGGGTTGCCTAAGTTCTCTCTTCTATGGGGAGAGGAATTCTTGCTCATGGCACATTTTGCCAGCAGGGTATTTAGTTAATCTCTCTCTCTCTCTCTCTCTTTTTTTTTTTTTAAAGGGGCATCCGCCGAATACTGTATTCTCCAAAAACACCCACAATCAATACCGCTGTGTATTTTGAGGTGGGCGTTCACGTGTTTTTAGTATGAATTTGTGTGTACATGCATGTATCTGTGTGCGGCACACTTGCATGTGTATATGTGTTTACAGGCAGGCACGTGTGTATTGTATCTGCTCTTCCCTGATACGCTCTCGGGCTGTAGGATTGGTGTAACAATCCTAATGTTTTACAGGCAGAACAGCCCAGGCTGGAAGGCAACTTGTTCTCATCAAACTGAAAATGAAGAAAGACGTAAAAATTAGTTCTGCTTTTGTTAGTTTATTTGTTTAAATTACAGAAACCTCAAAAACAGAAAAATCAATTAGCTTGTTTGTTTGAAGATTTTTGTTTTTCTTAAAAAACTGAATCCTGGCTTTGATCTAAGGACGGAAATGCGCTGAGCGATTGGTCAATAGTGTTGCCTAATTGCTTTAGGTGATTCAAAAGGAGAAGCCAAATGGACAGGATGTCAGATCCACATTTACGGATTTGATCAGCCTTGCGTGATCGCACAGGCCCGTCGCTCTTTTTAGATGATGCCCTCCAACTGTCCAGAGGGCAAAAGGGTTTGCCTTTTAAAAGCACCGATGCAGCACAGGGCATGTGCATTCCCCGGGCAGGCTGAAAGAAATCTCAGCTCCCGACTGAATTGCTGCAAACTGGATTTTTCCCATTTTAGAGTCTTCCAAGAAAGAGAATTTTCTGCAAAAACCAAAACAAGCGAAACACGGAGAAGAAATTCAATTTAAAACCCAACCTTGTGCCCGGGGTTTTGTTTTAGTTTTGTCTGTGTGGGTTCAGAACGGAGCATTTGCCTCACAGGTCACTGCCCTGACTTTCTGCGTTTTGTGTCACAACTGTATGGCTGTTTGCAGAGAACAGTCCTTAGGATTACACTGTGTGTGTGTGTGTGTGTGTGTGAGAACATGTACGGACAGGTGTGTGTGCGTACTGATGTATGCATGTACCAGTGTGTGAATGTGTATGTTAAATGTATACATGTATCAGCCTCTGTATATGGACCAGTGTGTGTGCATAGACGCTAGCATCTGTGTGTATGTGCTGGTGGACATGTAGCATTCTGGGTTCCCCTTGGGAATGGATGCCAAGTCCCACAGATCCTTAGCTAGATGCATGGGGCTGACCATTCTCTGTGTGCCTCCCAAATCCCACCTATACTCCCAGAACATCTGCTAGCTCTCCCAGTTCAGCTGCCTTCCAGCTTGCCTTTGACAGGCATGAAGAGAGGAGATAGAGGGCTGGATCCAAAGCCCATGTTGTCAGTGGAAAGACTCCCAGTGGTTGCAGCGGGAGGTGGCTCAGGCTTTTAGAACAGAAGGCTGCTGCATCATTGTATACAGCAAGCTGTCACGTAGGTTTGGCCTACTTCCCCTGGAGGCAGACTGCACAGAGCAGCAGCTCCCCAAATTCACCCAGCCGCACACTCCCTAATGCACACTAGTTCTACTTGAGAGTAGTTAGCAGGGATGCTGGCGGCTGCTTGTTAATTGAGGACCACCTCTCCCCACCTCCATTGCTTCGGGACACAGTGCTGTGCAGCAGAGAGGCACCTTTGGCTCACGGAGAGGATAGCACTTTGCCTACATGCCCTTGGACATATGGTAAAGCTTTGCACCTTTGACCTGAGAATCCCCAAGCCCTTTACAAACACCGGTGAATTAAGCCATGCAGCCCTCTGGAAGGCAGGCAAGGATCATTTTGCAAATGGGGAAACTGAGTCACAGAGGTGCCTTGGCAGGTCGTACAGGGAGTCTGTGACAGAGCTGGACCCAGTACTCCTGACTCCCAGCCCAATGTTTAACCTCAAGACTAGCCTCCCCAGAGACTGGAAGGCCAACAGAATTGCTCATCCCTTCTGACATCCAAGGACCAAGTTGCCAATAGCTCACAAGTGACGGGATTTTACTGGAGGCAAATCATTAGCCAGCTCCGTTCCAGACTCTTCCTGGCATCTGCTCAGAGCAGCCCGATTCCCAGGGATATTAATAATTATATTACATACCTATCTATATTTGAACAAGGAAACATTCACAGTTATTCAGTGGCAAGCACCATTTGCAGCCTGCTCCCAGATGCGGCCCAACACCAGAGTTGTGCAATAAAAGCTCTTCCATCTTTGGAGGTTGTCAACGTACTTAATGGGGTGGGGGAGAGAGGGTGGAGGGGGAGGTGAAGGGAAAGTATTAATCAAGATCTTAAAAAGTTCTCGCTGACAGTCCATTTGCCAGCTCTGAATTTAACTGCCTTTGTGGTCCCATAAAAAGTTTCATTACTCACTACAAAATGTGTTTTAATTATTACAGCCGCTCTGACGTTAAGGCCTGGGTGTTTCTCTCTCTCTCTCTCTCTCTCTCTCTCTCTCTCTCTTTTTACGTTTGCTCTCCTACCTCTCCCTGTCCCCCGTCCCCCGTCCGCCGACTGAGCCATACGGGGGGATGCAGCGCATGGAAAGCACAGATGTGAGGAAGGGTGGTCTTGCAGGTAAAGCACAGGCATGGGAATTGGGCCTTTGTGACCTTGGACAGGTCACTGCATCCTTCAGCGCCTCATTTCCCTCTCTGGAAAAATGCGGACAATGACACTTCCTTTGTCTACTTGGATTGGAAACTCTTCAAGGCAGAGTGTGTCCCTCACGGCATGTTTGCACAGTGCCTAACATACTGAGGACTCTACGCTATGCTGTAACATTCAGAATACCGCCTCTGGTTGCTCTGCCTGCTAAGTGGGGAAATGGAGAGGGGACAATCTGGCAAGGACTCAAACCCATCTGCTGTCTCTGAGGAACTCCCATTAGGGTCAGATTCCAATCTCCCCTCAGTTCATCAGAGTGAGGCAGATTATATCCCATCATGCACATGACATCGGAGAGCTGCGATTACCTCAGTGGGATCTCTTTTATCCCACTTACCCATTGATGGAACTGAACCAAACCCCCAGATCCAAACAGCCCCAGTCTCTCCAATGCTGGACAACTGGATCTCAGTTTCATGATCTGGGCCTGTCTCAGCTCCTAACGCACAGTCCAAGACACATGCACCAAACAAACTTGTTTGTACAGCACCAACCACAATGGAGCCCTGTATCGGTACAGCCCTCTAGGCACTACTGCCATAAAAATGTCAAACAATAACTGCATTATATGCTATCTCTCAACCCTCCTCCCCATCCCATCCTACATCCATCACTTTCTTACTTGTACAGGCCATCTGGTTCCAGGCACTTGAAAATGACCGAATAAAGGCTGGTTTCTGGGATCCCTCCATGGCTCCTGCCAGCTGCCACGCAGGAAGTTCCGAGTCCGGAGAGCAAATCATCAGCAAAGCTCAAGGATTCTCCTGAAGACCAAAGAGAAGAAGAGCAAGATTAATAATGCTCAGTCTCCAGCCCTGGCATTCATTGTTTCCTGAGCCTTTCCCTTTCCATATACAGCACAGGCCTGCAGGTAATCAGACAGGAAGAAGCGGCACTATGGGCTCCTAGAGGGTATATTGCCCATACACAGCGCAGGGCCATCAGCCGTATACAAGCCCATTGCAGGGCCCATACACAGCAAGGCAAATCCAGACCGAGTTGACTCACAGCTTGGACTGGGCATATGAGCGCAGAGCATATAGGCAACATGCAGATTCATTCCCCAGGGATGACCCTGCAAATGTTGAACCCTGAATCTACATCCTCTAATGGGGCAATATATTCTTCTTTGAAGAAAACGGACTCGGTGGTTTGGTCGGTCTTTTCCACCTCAAAAATCTCTGATTTCCGATTCTGTTTTTAAAGTGACACCACCACTTTTTTTTAAAAAAAAGCACCTGTCACAGTCAAGCAGGTTTCTTTACCTTGGCCACTAACACCTTAGATGAAGGAAATTTTAGAAATGCAATTTCCTTGTCATGGTTATGCTCTTTATTTGTTGTTTTTTCTCTCAGGCTGGCTGGACAACAAAAAGCAACGACTTCCCATTCACAGACCGTCTCCCCGTCAGGTTCTAAACCCTGCAGCACTTGCAGTTCAAACACTGCAGGGAGATGATTGTTTCTTTGAAAGCAATTGTTTTAATTATCATTTAAAATAACAATAAATAATAATAATGCAGGAACATTTTTGTAAGTCTTAGGTTTTATACAAGCTTGTTTTTACTACTACACCACTCAGCTTTTACAACATGACCCAATTTAAGTTGACAGCGTCCCTTTAATTACACTTCCAGGGCCTGACTCCCCTACGTACGGTTATTTATACCAGAGCAAAGTGAGTTACTATTTGGATTTTGCTGCGTTTTATATACATTTTGCACTGGGGTAACTGACAGCTCACAGGCCAAGCAGTGGAAAATCAGACCCAACTGGCCTGATGCTATATTGGTGTATACCGAGAGTAATTGAGTTATAGTGGTGCGAATGAGGTCAGAATCAGACCCTTCATTCCCGCTTGTGCCAGGGAACCTTGTATGGAGGTGCCAAGGTTTTATGGCATATATCAGTGGAGAATTCTGTTCTTACCATATTTCTTTCTTTGCATTTTTAACTGAAAGTAAATCTGATTGAGGACCACAGAAATGGAACATAAATTTCAAACTCTTGGTATGAAATGTGAAAAGCAGCACATTGGTGTAATCAGCACGGAATGCATAATTCCCGCAGGCTGATTACCCAGATAGCACACACCAAAAATTGTGTCTTGTCACAAATTACACAGTTCGATAACAAATGTTCCCCTTGACTGGAGAGAAGAGCCGCAATAAATTCCTTCCTTTCCTAAAGGAATCCAACTCTTAATTATTCATCTTAATGCACCACTCAGGCCCGGGCTCTCGGTATGATTTGTTCTTTCCAAACCATTTTTCAGGCAGAGCCATTACTGCTCTCCATATTTTAACGTTGCTATTAGAGATGGGCCTGAACCAAATTTTGAGGACGTTTGATTGAGAAGAAAGTTTTGGGTAAAGCACAGGACTGGGACTCAGAAGACCTGGGTTCAATTGCTGGCTCTGCCATGGGCTTTCTTTGTGACCTTGGGCAAGTCACTTAAACTCTCTGGGTTTATGGGCAGATTTAAAAACAAAAAACAAACCCAGTTTTGACTTGATTGGCCCTTGGTTCCAACCTTAACTTCCTGCCCTGTTCATACAATACATAACCAGACTGTAGAATTCATTGCAATAGGATGGTATTAAGGCCAAGAATTTACCAAGATTCAAAAAAGGGGTCAGTCATTTATATGGCTAACAAGAAAATCTAGAGAAAGAATAGTTAATTCTATGCAATTTTGGGAGGGATATTAAACCACATTCTTCAGGGCTTAAATCAATCTTTAACTATTAGAGATCAGGAAGAGACTTAATGTGGAGGGCAGATTAGCCCACATCTGTCTTCTGTGGGGTTCTTTTGACTTCCTCTGAAGCATCTGGCATGAGGTGATGTCAAAGGCAGGATACAGGAGTAGAAGGACCACAGGTCTGGTTCTGTCTGGCAATTCCTATGTTATTGCTCATGATCTTTGTGCCCACCTCACTCAATTGTGTTTTCATTACTGCTTAACTTAGACCTTGTTCTTTGAGACCGGATGCCTTGTACCTTTGAACAGACACAATGCACCCAAGCGTATAGGCACAGTTACCATTATAGTTCGGATACAAACTGACCTTCCACCGTTACCGCTTTGTTGTCTGGAATTGCTGCTGATGTCTTGAAGGTTTCCATTCTGAATACAGGGTCACAGGTTATTTGAGGATAACCAGAAGGTGTTTGGGGTTGAGGTGACACAGCACGTTACAGTGAGTCTAGTGCAAATGCCTTTTGTACCAGAATACAAAATGTTTGGGCACAAGAGAGATTATCACTGCTTGCTGCACAGCCAACGCTCTCCTGACTTAAAACAACAGTCACTCATTATCTGGCTAGATGTTCTTTTGCAATTTTAGGAAACTACAGCTATGTCTAGCCAGCGATTTTTGGAAGCACCTGCATTCGAAATGAGAGTTAACAAATGCATGTGATGGGCAGAGCATACAAGTGCTTTAGTGCTCCAAAGGCTGGTGGGCTCTTTCACCAGCAAGGAAAGGGAAGCAAACTCCATGCCCGAGTCCTTGTTAAGGGCCTTTGAACAATGGGCACAAACATAACAAAACAGAACATGTCAATTGAAAATGCTGGTTATAATCCCCCCAAAGGCGTTTTCCCTACTTCAAGCCACAAGAGAGAAAGAGAACACACCCTTCCTCCTTCAACCCAGCTGCCTCTCCCTTGTATACCCCACCCATCCATGTGATAGGCAGGGATCTCTTATCCTTTCCAGGCCGCTGCTTTCATTTTGTTACATGCCCCCTGCAGGGGATTCCGAAGCCCTGGCATTTCCACTGCCAGCCCTAAGAGGTGGCCCGGGCAAGCCAGAGGATGGCCTGGGTTCTGATGAAGTTAGAGCCAGGAGTCAAACAGAGCTCCAACAGGCACTGTGGGGAGGATTTGAGACCCCCACAGCACCACCACAGTCACCAAAATACACATGGGGGTATTTCTAAAGAGCCCAGAACATCAGGCGCTGAGCACTTTTGAAAATCTGACCCATCTGTCTAGTTACTTCTCTGGACCCCACCACTGCAATATCTGAGTTCCTTGAAAACATTAATGAATTTACCACCACAACACCCCTGTGGGGCAGGGGAGCATTAATGGTCCCCAGATACACAGGGGGAACTGAGGCACGGAGGGATGTATTTGTGGCAAAGCCACATATTGAACCAAGGTCTCCTGAGACCCAATCTAGCGCATGAACATGAACAACTTCCTCAAGTTGGCAGATAAATTGTTACACAAGAACTGTGCTGATCAGAAGCCAGGAGCTCTGGGAAAGGCTACCCTAGGCAAAAGTCCTGCGTATTCCATAGCCACAGAATTGGCCGTGGAATATCCCTTTGCTGGAGAATTGTGCTTCGGAATCTCTGCTTTCATTTAAAATAAAACGTTTCTCTACTGTAACCTGCTGGCGAGCGTGTGCAGACCCCATCTCTGGCAATCCACCAAAGAGGAGTAATTAGCAGCTCGACCTATAGAGCTTTTCAGCTCAAGCTATAGCAATTGACAGTTGTAGCTCTGGAGGACCCTAGCTCAATCCTTGCTATAGCATCTATCACACTCGTGCTTAAGGTGACAAAACTAACCTTGACCAGATATAAATCCATGGAGTGATGTCTGCAGAAAGCCTAGAACAATAACTCTGAGAGGTGTGGTCTGACGTGACCAGCCCTGTGGACCCAATCAGGCCACAGCTGGCCCTATAAAAGGCTGTGGGCCAGGAGCTCAGGTAGTCTCTCTGTAGATGTGAAGAGAGACGGGCCTGGCTGCTTGGGAGCTCAGCAGGGTACCTAGAGTGGAGCAGTGCTGGGGAAAGGCCAGGGGAGCTGGGGAGCTCCAGGCTGGAAAACCCCCAGGCTGCAGGCCTTGGTAAAGGCCGGGAAGGGTACTGGGGTTGCAGAGATGCAGCCCAGGGTAGGCAAAGGCAGCAGGTCCAAACCCCCCTTACCGATGATGAATGCTACAGACTGCAGTCTGCCCCAGTGAGCGGGGGCTAGATGGTGACTGGCAGTAGCCCTGAGGCAAGGTGGGGATAGAGGGTTGGGGGTTCCCTGGGGTGGGAAGACCCAGAGAGTGGGGGTGCTGCCAGGGGGCAGCACCCAAGATAAAGGGGCACTGGGGTCTGGGAGGGACACGGGGGCCTGAGGCACGCGGGCTACTGGCCGGTAGAGGGTGCTCCAAGGCTGGAAAATATAATTCCCTGAACGACCAGCAGGAGGCGCCATGGTAGTGCGTCGTCACCGTGCTACAATAGCCTATGGCTTTTTTTTCCAGATGCTGCAGAATTTAGCTTTTATCTGCTGGAAGTCACCATTTTGCTGGAACCAGACATCTGACATTTTGTTTTCTGTCTGCGGGGACTCATCCACTGCATCCTGTTCTCTCCAGCTTTTTCCACCATGGCTCGTTATCTAGATCCCAGTGAATTCATCCTGCCCTGTTCCACGGAACCAGGCAGCAGGAGGTTGGGCAAGGAGGGGAGTGAGACAGAAGCGTAGTCTGTCTAGAGAAATGATAAGCTAGGTCAAGAGAGCTGGCATGTGAGCTGCTAAGGCTGGGTGCAAGCTCCCTGCTTACATGGGGCACACGCAGAGGCCCAACCTGCAGGAACAACCTTGTGGGACCAAGACCCAGCACATGGAGCAAGGCCACCTGGAAAGCAAAAACCCCATCCTCAGAAATAACCATTCTGGAAATAATCATTGACAAAGTTTATCGCACTGACCCATAGCTGTGCGTTTGCACAGGGATGCGGGTGCAGTAGGAATGAAAGATGTTTACTGGTAGTATAATAGGCAGGGCTGGTAGGCCCTCCTATTACTAAGGTTGCTTGACACTTCCCATTTTAAGATCCTGTTTTCAGTTTGCTTATAACTTTGCCAGATTTTAACCATTTGGGCTGGGGCAAAGGAAGGGAAGAGAGGGAAACAGACCCGATAAGGAGCCATTGGGCAGGGGGAAGAACTGGGCCTGGCTGGGCAAAGACACTAGGACAAAGTGCTGGGCCAGAGATGGGTGCAGGACAAGGAGCCCAATCTGTGCACTGACTGAGGCAGGGGTGCTGTGGAAAAAGTTATATGTGAGCATATAACTTAAAGACTGCATCCTACTGCAGGAGCTCAAGGGGGCTGAATTAAAGTTGCCCAGGGAACCTTACTTTTGGCATCTCCTAACTTTTGAGTGCTTGACTATGCAGGCTTAATAATGTTCTTTTGTCATATTTTTGGTGTGTAATAACAATGAATGTTGCCATGAAATGTAGGGGTTGTTGCCACAGAATTTGGTCCCATTTTGCCCTGGAGTACACAAGGCCCAGCCTATATTTGTGAGTTGTCTGCTAGTCCCCCTGCATGGGAGGAAATGCATCTAGAGACTTTTGCCATGTTGGTGTCAATTTAGGTTAAGCCAAAACTCTTGCAATAGACCCCCTAGAGTGAGAAGGTGCTTTGTGGTCAAACCTGAGCTTCTGGTGAACTTTTCTCCCTCCTTGTTCTGCCCTGAACATTGCTACAATGTAACAGAAGCAAAAAGCTTGTTATTGAAATATCTAGATAGATGCTAGTGGAGGAGCTAAAATCTCAGGTCAGGAGCCTTTGTGTAGATAGTAGCCAGGAAGCCAATGCCTATGGTTCCTGAGAGCAGCAGGTGTGGGGCAAGTATGGCCTCAGTGCAATACAGCTCAAGGGAAAATTGGCTATCCCATAGGCTACCTAAAGGTCAACCTATCTACCAATTTTTAGCTTAAAGGCACAGCTGTATTTTGAACACTCCCATGATTAAAAAACAAAACATGATTTTTTTTTAACCTTAGGGGGAAAATGTCTTTTTATTCACCCTCTCATAAACCAAGAGCAGCTGAAAGGAATTTGCTCAAACTTTCCATAATATCCTCACAAGCCAGAGTTCAAGTGTGGGGAAAAAACGGAAAAAAATCCAGCCCCCCAAAATAGAAATTTGGGAAAGTTATGCGCCTTTGAAAGCAGCATATTTGGGCCAAATTTTCAAACATGGCTAGCGATTTTGAGTGCCTTCATTTTTGGGTGCTTCCAACTTGAATCCTCAGAAACACGAGGCCCCTTAAAGATGTCTCAAGTTGGAAGCATGCAAAATCATTAGTCATTTTATAAAATGTGGGCCATCACAGTGTCTTTAATATACTCATTCACGCAAGGGTCACAGCCACTGGATATGGAAAATATCATCTCCCTCCAACAGCAGGATACAGTCAACCCCCAAAGAACAAATTAGACCTTAATCTGATGCCACAATTGATGTTCCTCACGAAGACTTTGCATACAGATGAAGCAGAAAATCAATGCTTTAAAAAGAGGTGGACTTTCCTGACCAAGGACCACAACCTATGAGGTGCTGAGCACCCACATACCTCACTGAAGTCTGGGTTTGGAGGAGCTCAGCAGCCAGGCGATCTGGATGAACATGGAATCCAAATTCCTCTGTTGACTTGGGAGATGGCATTCCTTCCATATCACAGTTAGCCTCCAATAGTGGAACAATATAGGAAGCTTGGGGTTGAAATAATGTGACTACTGAATTGCCCTGCATCTGTTTCCATAGCAAAGTTGCCCATATCCTTTATCTGATGAGGCAGGTCATTAGAAAGCAGACCACCATCAATCTAAAGAAGGAGGTCAGCCCCCTAAAACAATTTTGCAGGGTTTTTTGTTTTTGTTTTTTGTTTTTGCATTATTGACCTTCAAAGAAAAACCCTGGAGCGGGAGAGGTTTGTATTGACAGGCCAGTCTGGTGTGTCTTTAATTAGCAGGAATAAACAATTTCCCCCCATACTGATAAAGCAACAGTCACCAATGACCAGCTCCAATCTGGATGTCTCACCTGGGTTTATCACTTAGTGCCAAGATAACTTAATCAGGATTGGGCCCCATTGTGCTAGATGTTGCAGGGACCCAGAGTAAAAGATGGTCCTGGCTCCAAATTCTTACAATCCAGTTGGCTAATAACACCAGTTGATGCCACAAATGATATGCCCTCTCCCTCTCCTACCTCCATGCTACTAGGGAATGGCCATAAACATCCAGTTCCCTGGGGTGATTTTTGCACGATGGCTCATGCATGAGCATGCCTCTGCCTTGTAGTACATTTCAAAGCTCCTTTACAGGACCCTTTATTATTGTACCCACTGCTAGTCAGAGCTATGTGAAACTTGGCCATTCAAGCTTGATTAGGGTTTGACAAACCTATTTAGGTTCTGTTCATAGACCGCTCTCTGTGACCCCCAGGTGTCAGTTTGAACTAACTCATAAAACTCAAAGCAAAATAGATGGCGTATGTAGGGGTGGGAGTGGGCCGTAGGGGATTCAGCTCAGGTTTGTGAGCCTCCACAAGCCTTTCTTATTCCCTGGTCCAAGATCTGTGGTGGTATCAAAAGGTTCCCCAGTGGCTTTGCTCCTAGTACGGCCTAGGACAAGGTTCCTCGTTAGAACCTTCTCTCTCAAGAATGGCTTGTGAACACAGCATCAAAGCACCAGGTCAGCAATAACTTACTCGCCCACCCACCCTGAGATTACAGGGTCTGTTTAGTGCAAGAGGGAAGGCTGCATAGGCCACCAGAGTTATCTTTCTGAAAGTGTCCCAGGTTGTCTAATGCCCACCTGGCCAGTCCATAGAGGGGAACTCCGTTTAATGCCTCATCTGCAGGCCATCACCCCACCCTGTACCCGACTCAGCATCCCATTTGGAGACTCGAACCCTTGGTCTCTTGGCCTAGCAGCGAGCAGGCTACGAGTCACACGTCCTGGTATGAACTATAACCAGCACTGATGGCCTAATTCTCCTCTCACTGACAGCTGTGTAAATCACAAGGCGAGTCACTGACGTCAACGGGACTTCCTTGGCTGTGCAGAGCCAAATGAAGAGAGAGGAGAATCAAGCCATGAGACTCCTTGGGGGGAAGAATGTGGAAGCCTTTTTGCCATAGGAAACTCCTGCCCATTTAGCCAGATACCCTCCATGCTCAGAACCACGTCATTGAGAGAACTGAAGTACGTAACGCATGGGGAGAGAGGATGACTCAGCCCGGCTCCTTTGTGGTGCACAAAGGTTCAGCCCTGGGCGCTGTGGTTCTTCTTTCTGGCGCAAACAGACCCGACGTGGTGTGGCCGCAAAGGAGGGAGATGAACAAGAGGGAGTGAAGGTGTTAGAAGAACTGTCTGCTGCAATGCCTAGACAGAAGAGGAGGAGAAGAACTCTCAGATGTCCATTTGTCACTCAGGCCTGACAGCTTGTTTACTGGCCTAGACTAAACCAACCCCTTCCCAGTCACTCTCCTCTGAGTGTGGTTTTCTTTTTCTCTTTCTTTCTTGCTTTTTCTTTCAACCTGTTTTTAATTTATTCTTGTGCCATCTCTGATTGTGACCTCAGCTCAATCCGGTGCTTGGGGGGATGGAGGGAGGGGGGAAGACAAGAAAAAAAAAGTTCTTAAAAATCATCTTTTATTTAGTTTGGTTAGTTTTGAAGCTTCAGCAGAAGGACGATTAACCTTTTCTGCCTAACTTAATGAAAACAAGGGGGAAGTCTGTATGGATAAATAAATAACCGTGTGGGTATGGCACAGAGGCTCTCACGTTACAGCCTCGGTGGAGCTGTAATGGGGAACAGGCACATGCCTGTACAGCAGTTCCCAGTTCCCTCTCCGTTTCCAAGGGAAGAAAAACAGAATAGAATGTCAGAAGCCCAAAGGGGCACCAATGACGGTGCCCAGAGGTGGCAGGTGGGGCCCTGCTGGGACGTCCGTCCCCGGCGGTGCCCTCCGGAGCGGTGCCAATGGGAGCAGGGGGGGAAGGGAGGCCGCACCTGCATTGCTTCTGCCTGGTTTTGTTTTCTGATGGCAAGAAACACCTGATGCAGAGAGGCCTCTAAATGCATCACGTTTTCCTGGGTTCTCCTTGCACCCTCCCCTTCCACCAGGGTCCGTACTCAAGACGCTGGGGCAAAGAGAGGATGGTAAGTTTGGGAGCATGGGATTTGCTCTGGTCTATTTGGAGCGACAGATGATGAGCTCAGGCCCAGGGCTGTTCTTCGGGAGCCAAGCTGGACCTCAGTTCAGTGGGCTTTCAGATCAGACCCGCCATGTGAGGGGAGGTATCTCTTGAAGAGGCTCGGCTACATCCTCAGCGGAGTAAATCAATGTGCTGACACTTCAGTAAATGGAGCTACTCTGATGTACAGGGTCCAACCCATTGATCATGCCAATCACTCATTGAGACTGGAGGTCAGAACCCTCCTTCCACCTCACCTCCCTTGCCATGGTGACAAAGGGAATTCACAAAAAATGATTAACTCTTCTTTATATTCCAGGAGTGCCCACAATGTGCTAGTCCCCATTGCCAAACACAGGAAAACTGGGCCCCTGCCCCAAAGAGTCTGTAGTCTACAAAAAGGTCCTATGTCCTGGAATATCTCCAAGTGCTTTGCACACTATACACACGGGAATCACCTTACCTACACCTGTGATGCAGCCACTTCTAGGGTGGAACATGGGAGCTAATTAAGAACATGCCTTTGGACAAATCACTTAAACTCTCTATGCCTCAGTTCTCCATTGATTAAATGGGAAGAATAGCACTTCCTTTCTCCCATTCTTTGTCTTGTTTAGTTAGACCATAAGCTCTTTGGGGGAGGGACTGTCTCTTACTGTGTATCATTATATTTATTATTATTTCTGTAGCACCTAGGAGCTGCAGAAAGAGAGGAAGACCTCAGCACAACAGGTGCTGCACAAACATAGAACAATACAGGGCCTATGTGCCTCTGTTACACCAATACATGAATAATAACAAAAGGCTCCATGTTTTTTCCAGTCCCTTGAGTCTTCCAGTCCCTCAAGCGACTGCACTTGGCAGTTGTGAATAGCTAAAATGACAAGAACAACATTTCCCAATGTGTAAAAAACCCTAGGATGGCTCTGTCAGAGTCTTCCAAGTCTAAGAGACAGTTGATACAGACCCCACACCAGATTGCTGGGTGGAGTGCTGACTGGAATCAATAACAGCTTTCTCAGCTGAAGGAAATGGTCTTATTTTGAAGGTGCTGCAATGCCCAGCACGTACTGCCCCTCATCAGGAACACAGGGGGCATGACTAATGAATCCCTTTGATTTAAATGGCACACTTCCAAAGGCTTGTATCTGTCTGTCTTAGGATTCCCTACAGCACCCAGCACCATAGTATCTATGTCCTCTGGACACTCTGCTCTTCACAGCAGAACCTGATCGCTGTAGCAAAGACCTTCTGGAAAACAGTCCTAAGTTGGACATTGGCGGTTGTGACCCAGCCCACCCTGCAGCCAGCTTTACTATCCCTGTCCTCCAAGAAACCAGCATCCAGATAAAATGTGCACCCAGCCCGCTTGGCCTGTGCAAACTGCAAAAGACACCATCTACCGTGTGGGGCGGGGTGAGATGGCAGATAATGCATTTAGCCCTGTCGCCCCAGCCTGGGAATGCCTCTCCAGGCTCACCCGCAGCCTACAGAGGCTGTCAGAGCTGGTTCTTCTGATCACTTGGCTCAGATCCTCAAAAAGGTATTTAGGCACCTAATTCCCATTGATTTCAACAGGAGTTGGGCACCTCAATACTTCTGAGGATCTGGGCCCTAGCTTTCATTAGGGGTTGGTTGGGGTTTCCAAATAGGTTGTTCTTTAAGGCTCATTCACAGAATCATAGAAGATTAGGGTTGGAAGAGACCTCAGGAGGTCATCTAGTCCAATCCCCTGCTCAAAGCAGGACCAACCCTAACTAAATCATCCCAGCCAGGGCTTTGTCAAGCCGGGCCTTAAAAACCTCGAAGGATGGAGATTCCACCACCTCCCTAGATAACCCATTCCAGTGCTTCACCATCCTCCTGGTGAAATAATGTTTCCTAATATCCAGCCTAGACCTCCTGCACTGCAACTCGAGACCATTGCTCCTTGTTCTGTCATCTGCCACCAATGAGACCAGCCTAGCTCCATCCTCTTTGGAACCCCCCTTCAGGTAGTTGAAGGCTGCTATCAAATCTCCCCTCACTCTTCTTTTCTGCAGACTAAATAAGCCCAGTTCCCTCAGTCTCTCCTTGTAAGTCATGTGCCCCAGCCCCTAATCATTTTTGTTGCCCTCCGTGGGACTCTCTCCAATTTGTCCACATCCTTTCTGTAGTGGGGGACCCAAACTGGACACAATACTCCAGATCTGGCCTCACCAGTGCCAAATAGATGGGAATAATCACTTCCCTCGATCTGCTGGCAATGCTCCTACTAATGCAGCCCAATATGCCATTGGCCTTCTTGGCAACAAGGGCACACTGTTGACTCATGTCCAGCTTCTCATCCACTTTAATCCCCAGGTTCTTTTCTGCAGAACTGCTGCTTAGCCAGTCGGTCCCCAGACTGTAGCAGTGCATGGGATTCTTCCGTCCTAAGTGAAGGACTCTGCACTTGTCCTTGTTGAACCTCATCAGATTTCTTTTGATCCAATCCTCCAATTTGTCTAGGTCTCTCTGGACCCTATCCCTACCCTCCAGCATAACTACCTCTCCCCCCATTTTAGTGTCATCTGCAAACTTCCCCCCTTCTCCTTCTTTAATGAAATGATCCCTAGTGATCCTCATGAAGCCAGTTGCTATGTGGGTAGCACAAGAGTACTCTTGCTCCTGGACTGGAAGAGTTCTGGCCTTGACAGTCTGCTACTAAGAGAAGCATCCACCTCATTATTTTTCGTGAAGTGACACCTAGAGACCTCTGCCCCGTACGGTAAGGCTCTGTACAAATCTATAACAAAGAGACAGTCCCTACCTCCAGGAGCTTAAAGTCTTGTGAGAAGTTCACGATCAAATTGCTCACAAAGGGTCACAAATCTGCTCAGGTGGGTTTGTCCCCATGCTTGGTTCAGACCCTTGCTCTCATGGACCCAAGCATAACCCCATACAGCTTAGCTCTGTCTATCCAGGGTGTTGGGAGGTTCCAGTTGGTTGGTGGGTGCCCAAATGCAGAGTGGACCAGCTTTCACCTAGGGGCACCAGGGATCCTTCTTGAACTAGGAGGCAGCCTAGTGGATGGAAGCCAGCCCTGGTTGAATTCCACCACTGGGTCTAACACACCATCTGTCCTACTGCAGAATGAAAGTGGGGCTTTTGATCCAACGAGGGAGCAAGAGAGAGCCTGCCAAACGTTGTGCTGCCAATCCCTCATTTTCAACTCTATTGATCACACCTCCTTATGCCCAGCTCTTAAAGGGCAAATTCTCCATTGACTTAACATCCTGTGGGAACTCACTGATTGGGTGCAAGTCAGTGCAGTATCGAATCCTTAGCTTTTAAAAAAATCCTCCCATCTACACATGCACCCTGGCCTCAAATCCCAAGATAGAAGGGGGGTGGAGGGAAGCATTTCCTAGAAAGAAACGCAGAGTGTATAATTAATGTCTAAAAACATGATTGCCCTGGGTAATTTGTCAAATCAAATCACTGTAAACTGATGCCAAAAAGCAATCCCCGGCTCTCTGCTTCACTTCTCTTTGCACTTTTGGGGTAAATGGACCTTTTGTAGCTCTGCAAGATCAGAAAATTAGTTCTATAACATCATAGTTGCCTTCCCCTCCTCTTGGCCCCTTCCTACACTTCATGGCTCAGTGCCGGAGCGTGGCTTGGACTAATCATGCACCCAAGTTCACTCCTGTCAGTAGCGACCAATTAAAAGCAGCAACTCTTTGTCCAGCACAATTTTATTCTGAATACAGCCAGGTTTTATTGTCAGACACTGATTTCTGCAGTGTGCTAGTGATAATGTCATAGACCAGAATTTTCAGAAGGACTCAGCTCTTCCAACTAGGGCTACATTATCAGCACTTTTGAAAATCTGGCCCTTATTCAGTTACCTCAATGGGAACAGAGCTCTTTGGAACATCTGGCCTCCCACTGGGGTCTTGAACACCTGAAAATCCGGGGGGAAGATCTTCAGCTGGTATGAATTGTCCTAGCTCTACTGAAATCAATGGAGCTATATCAATTTACAACCTCCGATGAGCTGCACTCTGGCTGTGAGTGATTTGGAATAAGTGCCCTACTGGTTATTACAGACCGATGAGTGATTTGGAAAAGAAAGAGGAATTGAGTGAACATTGTCATAAATAAAAGTGTGGAGTTGCTTCACTATGATTCCTGGGGAATTCTGAATCCTGATCTTGCAAACCTTCACACATGTTTAATTTACTCATGTGAGCCATTCCATTAAACTCAGTGGAACTACTCAGATGCATACAGTTACTCAGGTGAGTATGTGTTTGCAGAACCAAGGCAACAATTAGTGAGTATCCTGACAACTGGAGCATTTGAGAAAATACTGTCGAATCCTGAATTTTATCACAGATGTTTTTCATCTGAAAATTCATACCAGGAAGTATATCATTTGTTATTCTCCTGTTTACAAATTTTCAGTCATCCAATTAGGGAGAAGAAGCCATGCCATGTGACTTAGGAGACTGACTACATATGCTATGACAACACATATTGTATAGCAGAAGCAGAGAGATCACAAAGAACTCACAGGCTGTAAATCACCCATTCAAGCCCTTTGTGAATACAACCGCAACTCTGTCCACATATCTATTCAAGTGACATCATCATAGGACCTAATCACATCAGCCCTACCATCAGGGGCTCGTTCACCTGCACATCTACCAATGTGATATATGCCATCATGTGCCAGCAATGCCCCTCTGCCATGTACATTGGCCAAACTGGACAGTCGCTATGCAAAAGAATTAATGGACACAAATCTGACATCAGGAATCCTAATACTCAAAAACCAGTGGGAGAACACTTTAACCTGTCTGGTCATTCAATGACAGACCTGCGGGTGGCTATCTTACAACAGAAAAACTTCAAAAACAGACTCCAGCGAGAGACTGCTGAGCTGGAATTGATATGCAAACTAGACACAATCAACTCAGGATTGAATAAGGACTGGGAATGGCTGAGCCATTACAAACATCTATCTCCCCTTGTAAGTATTCTCACACTTCTTATCAAACTGTCTGTACTGGGCTATCTTGATTATCACTTCAAAAGTTTTTTTTCTCTTACTTAATTGGCCTCTCAGAGTTGGTAAGACAACTCCCACCTGTTTATGCTCTCTGTATGTGTGTATATATATCTCCTCAATATTTATTCCACTCTATATGCATCCAAAGAAGTGGGCTGTAGTCCACGAAAGCTTATGCTCTAATAAATCTGTTAGTCTCTAAGGTGCCACAAGTACTCCTGTTCTTTTTGCGGATACAGACTAACACGGCTGCTACTCTGAAACCGCAAGGATGGAGATCAGTTCTTGAATGAGGGCTATGTTTGTCATTAGGGTCAATTCATAACCAAGATTTTAAATCAGCTCTAATGGTGATCAAAGCGATTCGTTCTTTTATCATTTTGATTAATTTTAATGAATCACTGGGTCGAATGAAGGCTGGAGCTAGAAGTCTCTGTATGAGGATGAGTTTATTTCATCACTAGTGTAATGGCCAACTGCCCCACTTGCACTTCTGGTGTGACGAGTGTAGTTCTCCAGTCCAGCAATGTCTGTGCTGCATCCCATACCCAAACTGGCAGGTTCCTTTAGACCTTTCCGAGTACACATGCCATATGCATCTCCTCCTTGAAACCCAGCTGTAATGTACGGGGATTGAGTAATATCCTTTTAAAATAGTTTGTGAGCCCTTTAGCGGCCCTCACTATCTTCTATGTTTCACAAGCCACCAGAAGGCTGCCAGAGCTGCAATGTTGTATGTATATGCAGCTAGGCCTTGCATGTTGTATGTAGTTCATAAACACGGCTATCTGAACCCCATCATGCTCATGTGGTTCATTCGTACTATATATGTTGTATAAAAAGCAGAAGACAACATCAGAAGAATAAGCACCTCTGATGACCTGCACCATAGAGAATTATAGATTGGCTCTTCAGAGACAGCTGTGTCTGCCATTGTACTAGCAGAAAGGTTTGTCTAAAGTCTTCATGGCAACAGCCTCAAGCAAATTAACTAATTGAGCTGGTCAAGATTTTCCCAGCAAAACATTTTTTTTGTCTCCTCCGAAATGGACAGAAAAGGAATGCGAACCTGAGTCTTCCACATTGCAGGTGAGTGCCATAACCAATGGGCTATTATGGGATGGGGCTCCACTCTCTATTTTTCAGGAACATTTTTGAAAGGTCTCAGTTTCAGGGCGATGCGGAACGAACCCAAACGCCAGAACCACAGCGTTTTTTGCAAAAAGGAATTCTTGATGTCCAGCCAGCCCTATTTGCCAAGACTCTGGGTTCTCTGAGGCTTTCAGAATTTTGCATTAAACAATGTGTTAACCAGGGCATCGTTTCCCCTTTCTTTCTCCTAAGAGAGGTGGCTAGAAAAACTTTTTGTATAATAAGGATTGATTCTGCAAGGTGCTGCATACTCTGGCTCTGATCCACCAATGCACTAAGCACATGCTCAACTTTAACTCAAGCAATGAGTTTCACAGGCTAATTGTGCAGTGTTTGGGAAAGGATTTCCCCATATCAGGTCTCAGTTTGTTGCCTTACAATTTCATTGACTGTCTCCTAGTTCTTTTGCCATGACAAAGGATTAATTGAAGAGTCTGATCTATCTTCTCTAGATCATTCATTGTTTTGTCCATATCTTTCATCTCCTCTCTCATTTGACTTCTTTCTATGGAGAACAATTTCAACATTTTCAATCTCTCTTCAGATTGACATTCTTCCATGTCTTGTCCTCTCCTTGCCATTGACTGTATCAGGACGCTCTCTGTTCCATTACTATTTCCACTGGAATAGACTCTGCCATGTTGAATCTTGAGCACTTACTCACTTAGAGGTAATACTTAGCATTGATATGGCATTTGTCATCCCAAGATTTCAAAGCACTTCACAACGATTGTTATTATTTATATTGTGATAGGGTATAGAGGCCCCAGGCAAGACCTGAGTCTCGTTGTGCTAAATACACATGATTGTTGGGTTTAGTGTGTGGATGTTGGGTGATGTTGGGTGGCCTGGGATATCCAGGAGGTCAGACTAGATGATCTGGTGATCTCTTCTGGCCTTAAACTCTATGTCTATGAGTGTAAGAGGCAGCCCCCGTTCTTAGATCCTTTAATCTAAATAGAGAAGACAGACAAAGGGTGAGAGGGGAACAGAAAAATGCCTTGTCCAACACTACATAGCAGGTCAGCTATACAGCTGGGATTAGAACCCATATCTCTTGGTTCCAAGTCCATGTTATCTGCCATCATGCCCTGCTCATAAGTAGCATTAACCCCATTTTACAGATGGGGGGATTGAAGCACTGGATGGTTAAGCAACATTATCACATGGCAGGACACTGGCAGAGGCAGGAATGTCCCCGGCTCTGAATCTCAGACCACGCAACCTTGGCCACCAAGGCAAATCGATGGCATCCTGAGTGACTGCAGCAGGAGAGTCTATTTTCAGAAGGGACAGCTCTGAGGATGGCAGTCCCTCTATGTAATACTTCCTGGGAGTCTGTTTCACCTGAGAGAGGAAGGTACTGATGACATTCACATGATGATATGTCTGAGTTGTTTGACTCCTACATTTCTCATAGAATCATAGACTTCAAGGCCAGAAGGGACCATAAGGATCACCTAGTCTAGAGTTTTTCAACCTTTTTTTCATTTGTGGACTGCTAAAACCTTTCAAATGAAGGTGTGGGCCCCTTTGAAAAGTTTAGACATAGTCTGCAGACCCCCACAGGTTGAAAACCACTGTTCTGTGGTAATGACAACCTTTTGAGGACCCCTTAGACATAGTCTGAGGAACCCTAGGGGTTTGCAGACCACCGTTTGAAAACCACTGATCATGTCTGACCGTCTGCACATTGCAGGCCACAGAACCTCTCCCGCCACTCCTGTAATAGACCTCTAACCTCTGGCTGAGTCACTGAAGTCCTCCGTGAGTGCTCGGAATCCCCAGTAACACCAGCCACACTCTTAGACGGCTGCACTGTCATACGGAGATGGGTCGTAGCCAGCAGCCAAGTAATATCTCACCACTTAGAGAAGGGAGGAGAGGGGAGAGAGATTCCCGGAGCGAGCAGAGGGGGGTTAAGCCAAGTGGGGAATGGATTCCACAGCTGCTCCAAGACCCATGATGATGAGGGAGCATGTGCCTGGCGGTGAAAGCCTCTGAGCTGGCACAGTGATGTCGTCGCTTCCTTCCCCTCTATGGAATCCAACCACTGCTTGATGGCTGGGGCTTTGTCAAAACCATAGAGAGAGTCTCCCCCGGCCCAAATCCCTTGGCTTCCAGGAAAGCCTGAAATAACCCCCCTGGCAGTCCTGTAAACCTCCCCCAGCCCCAGACACCAAGCGTAGGATGCTGACATTTAGCAGGAGGGAAAATGACCCAAACGAACCCACTCTCTCTCTCCCCCAGTCCTATCCCCCAGAATAAGTTCATAAAGCAGAGCGAAAAAATTAAAAAGGCAAAAAAGAAAAAAAAACCCTCCGAGGTGTGTGGAAATAACGTGTGGAGGGGAAGGGTGAGTCAGTCTTACTAATAGCGCGAGGATCACCATTCCACAGAGCGGGGGTGATTCACGGACAAGGGAGAGGGCGTTGGAAGGTGGCAGAGCCCCAGAGAGCAGGAAAGAAAGTTGTGTTCAAGCAGAGGAGAAAATGAGAGCTGGGAAGGGTCCAGGTTACATGCACCTTGCTCCTTGTCAGGGAGCCACTCAACACTGCATGGGAACTGACCACCTTGTCCATCCCCCTTGACCATTCCAGTTATTCCCCAGTGCTTTGGCTTTAAACGAACGTAGGCTATAATACCACAAAGACACCCATGTCCTTTGCTCCCCCGCACCCCTACCCCTTCCACGGGACGCTCAGCACGGCTGCGTTTTCCCTCGCTCTTGTCATTCCACTCCCCCACCTCTCCCCTTGAGCTGCCACTGATCTACATGATTCTGTTTTCCCCATAAAAGATGCCTTCAAGGAGATGAGAAAAGCAGGCCCTATTTAGGAGCTTTGCGCACTGCAGGGAGAAGGCCCTTTTGGAAGCCATCGGTGGGGAGAGGGGACCATTGGGGGTTTAGACCGTGTGAGCTAATTTCGCTCCCCATGAGTCTATTTCTTCATCCATCTGTTATCTCCCCCTCGCCCATCCCCACCCTCTTCTTTTTCTCTGAATAAATAAATAAATAAATAAATTCCTCTCTCTCCAGTCCACAATGAAAGCTGTAAAATTTTTTCAGTTTGGAAAATTCTCCCGCTCAGTTTTTCCTACCGCTTTAATCCCCGCTTTGAGTTACAGAATGAGTAAACACGTTTTATAAGGTTCTAATTCATACCTAACCCATACAGTTTATAGCTTTACATAGTAAAAAAAGAAAAGAAAAGAAGAAAAAGAAAATAGCCAGGACTCCACAGCAGCACTTCTGATCGCTCTGACATGTGCTCGGCTACCAAAGGCAGCCTGGCTCAGTGAGGTGTGAGCTAGCCAGGCTTGGGAATTGTTTCCTTTCCAGATTCCTGCAATCTCCTTTGTAATAAAGAGTCAGTCTCATTAAGGGAGTTGGAATATCCACTGCTTACCCTTTGGAGAGAGGAGGTATGGTATTGGAGGAGTTGCTTTGTCCACTCGCTGCCCAGCAAGCTGTCCAGAGCAAGGGTCTGTCCCTGGGACACAGGTGGGGGCAGACCCATAGAGGTGCGATGGAAGTGGGGATAGGTTTAGCTACACTTAGCTGACACCTGTCAGGGGTGGTTTAGTCCTGCTATGAATGCAGGGGACTGGACTAGATGACCTCTTGAGGACCCTTCCAGTCCTATGATTCTATTGTGTATCAGAGGTAGGAATCCAGGCATACATGCCACATGCCTGCCAGGCATTTAACTGGTATTGGTCATTACAGAGAATCCAAGGGCAGGCATGTTAGTGTGAGGAAAAGGTACCCAAACGGACAGAGGGTTCTGAAGTCCTCTGCACATCCACAGAACAGGATTAGCCTGGGCAGAGACACTGCACGCTTCTTGACACACACCCAGCCTATGCACTGGCTTGGAGGCACCATCTATATGGGTCACAGAGCCCATTTCTTCTTTGGTCTTTCTGCCAAGTCCACCAGCTGAGCCGGTGGATTTTGTCTTGTGGACACTATCAAGGTTACAGGGGTAGCGGCAGCTCTGGCCCGTCTTGGGTCTCTCTGAGTGCACCCCTGGAGGTGTTAGGCTATAAACTGCATGGCTTAGACATGACCTCTCCTGGGGTAGAAGCAGTGATTTCTCCCACTCTTAGATGGACCCTGGGCTACAGTATCCTGGGTATCCACCGTGTTTACGCAGCAGGCCCAGCTGTCCAGTACCTGCAGTTCATTCCTTCCGAAGTCGGGGACTAGAGTGACCCAAACAACCTTCTAAATGTCTAAACAGTAGACATAAAACAAGGCATAAGAGAAACAGGATTTCAAAACGAGAAGCAGCCCATAGGCATGTCTCTCTTATCTAGAGGCTTACCATTAGGGCAGGGCTGGCCAGAAAACAAGAATTCTCTTTCACAAAAGATGTTGAGGTTTCAACATTTGTTTTTTGTTCTACGTTGGAATAAAAACGAGAGCTTTCCAATTTTGGGGGGGGGGGGGAGTAGAGAGAGAACATCGTCCCAGAATAGCCTCTAGTCAGCTGGATTCAGAGCAGGTACTTTACCCTGGGTCCTTCAAAACGAGAAGCAGCCTATAGGCAGCAATTGCTCAGTCAACTCAATAGGCTGGTGGCTCAGGCACTCACGTGGCATGTGCACGGTCCCTGGGCTCTGAATAAGGGATAGCGGCTTTCCTGGGGCCTCCCTCTGTTTTGACCACAAATTCCATCCTGGACCCGAGAAAACTTCCCCGATAAGAGTGTCGTTGGAACCGAGGCGTTTCTGTGAAAAGGTTCAGTTCGGAAGAGCTGGCATTTGCCAACCAACCACTTTTTGACGAAAAATTCCCGACCAGCTCTACTGACTACCCCCTGAAGGAAGCCTAAGCTTTTCAGATATCCCCATGGGTGCCACAGCTCCTCAGCCACACGTGTCCTGAGTTCTGGACAGAGAGTGTCTTTTTTAGCTCTTTCTAGTCCTTCTGGGCGGATGGCCCCCAGCACTGGCCAGACAAGTTTTGTAAGCTGGCTGGAGCCTGGGAGGTCAGATCTTCACAGTGAATGGGGTCAGGCATTGTCTCTTAATGGCCATGAAGTGGTTTACTGGGAGCTGGCTTATCTCGAGCTATTGTTTCCCTTCCTGCTTGTCTTTCCAACAGCCTGCTATTAAACTGAACCGATTTATTCATACAGCAAACAGCCACATAACCATGGACAGTACTCAGACTGTTACACAGAAGGCCCACTTCCACCACAGACACCTTGCACTCTGAGGCCAACAGCTCATTCCACACAGCCCACTTGAGATCAGAGGAGGGAGTAGCAGCAGATAGAGGAAGGGACAATGTCATGCTGGGGGCCAGCGTCCCAGCATATGCAAATCGCTACAGAGCCATTGGCTTCGGTGGAACTCCCGTGATTTTCACGCCAGCTGAGCATCTGGCTCTGGGTTCGGGTTCCCGGAGCAGCTTTCCAAGGGAGCTCTGTAAGAAAAAGGGGAACATGCCCAGCTTCTGAATTGTGTTGCTCTCCAGGAAACCCCTCCAGCGGCAGATGGTTGAATGATACTAGGGAGGAAGAGCTCCTGCTTGTCAACTTTCCGACCAGCCAGCCATCCCCCGGAGCCCTCCAGATTTCAGTGATGTGTTTTCACCTCCCGGAGAGGTTGAGATTTATCAGCACAGAGACAGGCCAGTGGCAGTTAGCCTGCAGTGGATGTTATTTAACCAGTCCAACAGCTCTGGGCTCCAGACTCCACCTCAGTCCCTGCCACCGTCTCATTGTCCCGCTTCTCCTCCCCCCTCCGATCCCCCAATCACTTCCCTTCTGCTCACATAAAAAGGATAAATCAGCAACAGCAACAACCATCACCAAACGCCATCAAGTGGCGTACAATGAAATCTAACACAATTGCATGGGCATATTTTCTGCTTTGTCATCTCTCTGTCTGACCCATCCTTCATTTGTTATTGCTATTGGGCCAGATTTTGTATATTAGTGTAGGTCCATTGACTTCAGTAGAGCTATGCTGATTTATAAGAAGCTGACGATCTGGTCTATTATTTCCAAGTTGAGGCCCTGATCCTGAAAACACATCTGCTTTACTCTCCTACCACCAGTGGTCCCTTTGCAATCACTGGGAGTAGACCTGGTACTCACATGTGAGTGGCTGCAGGATTGAAGCCCTAGATGGTAATACAGCTGGTGGAAATGTGTTGTTTGAAACTGTTTCAATATTTTTTAAAATGGCCTTTTTTCTCCCAATAGCAACATTTGTGGTGAGATGTGTCCATGTTTGCTTTTAAAATTAAAAAGAATCTGAAATTGAAAAATTGAAAACGTTTCTTTTCTCAAAACCAAAAACTTTTAGTTTAGTTATTCCCCCCTTTCTCAGCTTTCCTTTTCATTTGTTTGTTTGTTTTTTGTTGTTGTTTTGGTTGAAACTTGCGAAAATTTAAAATAAAAGGTAATGAACATTTTTTAAAAGACACAAAACTTTTTTGTGAAACATACCATTGCCTGACAGCTCTTTGAGGAGGGACCAGGTCATTCTTACGTACTCTGGAAGATGCTCAGAAACTACAGTGATGAGCAGTGTATACATGGGTAGACTCCAAATAAGCAGACAGACCGAAGTATTTACATCAGTGACTTGGCAACTCCACTTGTCCAATACGTGAACATTCAGAGACACGCAGGCTTGTGTCTGTTAGAAGAGGTTTTATATGATTACAGAGGGAAGGTCAGAGTGCAACAGATGGCAAATGCGGCCTGCACATATCAACATTAAAGGACTGGGGGTCATCTTTATCAATAACACAGAAGACAGCGAATGAAGCTCTATGCAAAGATGCAATTTGCTTTGGGCATCCGGGCTAGTAGATACAGGAAGCAGATAAGGATACCTGGCCACTCATGTCAACACAGACCTACTAGTAACTGTCAGCCCTGAGGAAGACATCCCCTAGTAACGAGGATGAGTGCAATCTGCTCCATTACACACAAACTACGTGCCAACCTTTGGCATCTGGCAAGTCACTGCCCCGATCCAATTCATCAAACACCCTACCGCAAAAATCACCTTCCTTGCCTGATACTGTGGCCATGTTCAATCCACCCCTCACCTCCACATGCCCCCCCATTCTCTCCTGCATCGAAGGTAAGAACAAGTACCGAAGGACCTCGGAGTATTGGTTGATCACAGGATGACTATGAGCCACCAATGTGATATGGCCGTTAAAAAAGCTAATGCGGTCTTGGGATGCATCAGGCGAGGTATTTCCAGTAAAGATAAGGAGGTGTTAGTACCGTTATACAAGGCACTGGTGAGACCTCATCTGGAATATTGTGTGCAGTTCTGGTCTCCCATGTTTAAGAAGGATGAATTCAAACTGGAAAAGGTGCAGAGAAGGGCTATTAGGATGATCCAAGGAATGGAAAACCTGTCTTATGAAAGGAGACTCAAAGAGCTTGGCTTGTTTAGCCTAAGCAAAAGAAGGCTGAGGGGAGATATGATTGCTCTTTATAAATATATCAGAGGGATAAATATCAGGGAGGGAGAGGAATTATTTAAGCTCAGTACCAATGTGGACACAAGAACAAATGGATATAAACTGGACATTAGGAAGTTTAGACTTGAAATTAGACGAAGGTTTCTAACCATTAGAGGCGTGAAGCCTTTCAAGGAGAGTAGTGGAGGCAAAAGACATATCTGGCTTCAAGACTAAGCTTGATACGTTTATGGAGGGGATGGTATGATGGGATATCAATTAATTGCCAAAATTAGGCTCTTTGATTATTAGCAGGTAAATATGCCCAATGGTCTGTGATGGGATGTTAGATGGGGTGGGATCTGAGTTACTACAGAGAATTCTTTCCTGGGTGTCTGGCTGGTGAGTCTTGCCCACATGCTCAGGGTTTAACTGTTTGCCATATTTGGGGTCAGGAAGGAATTTTCCTTCAGGGCAGATTGGCAGAAGCCCTGGGGGGTTTTCGCCTTCCTCTGCAGCGTGGGGCACGGGTCACTTGCTGGAGGATTCTCTGCACCTTGAGGTCTTTAAACCACGATTTGAGGACTTCAATAACTCAGGCATAGGTTAGGGGTTTGTTACCGGAGTGGGTGGGTGAGATTCTGTGGCCTGTGTTGTGCTGGAGGTCAGACTAGATGATCATAATGGTCCCTTCTGACCTTAAAGTCTATGAATCTATGAAACAAATAGCTTGAATTCAAAGCCCTTAGTGATTTAATTCCTTTCCACTTCTCTACCCCTCTCCATCTTTGCTCAGCTGTCTGGATCCAGCCTTTATGTTCCTGTCCCATGCCCACCTCCATGCCTCCTTTCAAGTCATCCCCGGTGCACGGGACTCCTTTCCTAGCCCCAGTCAGCACATCTCACCTCTCTCCTCCTTTTACGCCATCCTCAAAACCTGGTTATAAACGATGGCTGAGATACGAGGCCATTCCTTCAGGAGCTGCAGCCTGGGAAGGCCTGCTCTGGTGCCGGAACAACTCCCAACATAAAGTAGAGGAACCAGGAGCTGCTCTATTTTATGATGTCCCCTACTCCCCTAGGCTTCCAATGAGCTGGTCTGCAAGACCACAGCTGCTGAGAATCCCCAAAGCTGTCCATGCACCCCTGGCTCTGCCCCCAACAGCCTGCCTGCGCTCAGGCTCCCAAGGGGGGCCCGCAGAGGGCAGCCTACGACTGTCCTCTGCAGCAACCGAACGCCCCCAGGAAATTCTCTTATTGAGGCATTGTAGAGGGGCTGGCTGGGGTGGGTATGTGAAGAATGCCTCCCCACGGATCTAATAATATTAACCCCACCCCCTCAGAAAACATTGTAAGCAGCACAGATGCATGAGCAAACCCCCAAGGGACTGCACAGCCTTATTGTCCCTGACTTCGCCCTTCTCTCCTTCTGTTGCTCTTGTCTTAATTTAGGCTTACATCCTTCACGTGCCTCTATGTGAGTGCAGAATTGGGGGGGGTTCGTCTGTAAGCTCCTCTGAGTACAGCCCAGTCTATCAAGCATCGTGAGCCCCTGTGGTGTCAAACTACTAATTAATATAAAGATGGCGTCATATGGGCCTCCTTTGGGCACATCAGCCCTGGCCTATCACACAGACACTCAGAACCAGAGCTAGCCTGAAAGCAAATGGCCTGAGGCTGCCTCAGCAACTAGGCAGCCACCCACAACGCGATCTGAGGGTTTCAGGCCCTGTCATGTTATTTTCATTCTCCTTCTCCTCCAAGAAACAAAAATGAATGTTTATTTCCTGCAAGCCCCGGTGTGAGAGAGGGCAAAACTTTCCTCTGGGAGCCAGGCGGCTGGAAAGTGCGCGCAGAGGCCAATTTGCAGGAGTTGTCACTGAGCTCTTATGCGATATTTCTTATTTATTCAGACATAATATTAGGGGAAACCTGCTAGGGCCAGAGCAATGGGGGAGATTCCACTGTTGTTCTCCTCGGGCCGGCTGTTACAGAAGAAAAGAGAGAAAGAGAATCCGAGCTTAGAAACAAACAGAGACCGACACCCGCATAAACACTCAGTGAAAGAGAGTGATCGCCAATACAGCTGGGCGGCACATGGTGGGGTGAAAAGGTTCAAGCATTGGGAGTGTTCTGCTTGAAGCCAATGCAGAGAGACAGCTCGGCAGGAAGCAGTGTGGGCCAGTGAGCTGGGATTCAGGAGAGTCGGGCTCTCTTGTGAGGTATACCGCTGATCCGTGACATGATCTTGGGCAAGTCTGTCTCTGCTTGCCCTCCCATCTTTCTATTTAGAAAGAGCTGGTTTCTTCCTCTGTGCTAATACCTAATACAATGGAACCCTGATCTCATTTGGGGCCTTCAGGAGTTACTGTCATCCGGATAATAATTTACAGACAGAATTTCAATCTGGATAAAAGCCGGATTCTGTGCATTTCATTGCTGCAGTGGAGCCAAGACCCATTTGCAAGCTCTATTACTCACTTCTGCTCACTTTTGCCTACTGTTTAGTGTTGGTATTGCCTTGTTACATTGAAAGCCTCTAGCTCTGCTTGGCAGGAGAGTGGACTGGATGATCTGATGGGCCTTTGCCAACTAGGCCCACTGTGGTTCTATGAGCGCTGCTGCTGAAACCTTTTCTGATTGTTCTTATGCGGCCTCTGTCCCAGCCCTGGCACTCAAAGTGGCAAGGCCAAATGCAGAGTGGTATTGTGTGCAGCTGTTGTCAGCTAGAGGGATGACAGAGGCAGCCCTGCAAGAACCACAGGAAACAGGATCTTGGAGGCTACTACAGCCGCATCACCTTCTTAAATACGCATGCAAACACAAGGGCTGAAATCACTTTCCCAGACCCTGAGCAAACCCAGCTAATCATTTTGCTTCTTGGTAAAAATGGTCCTTGCAAATCAGTGAAAAGGAAGAAAGAAAGAACAAGCCATACACTGTTACACTGTGGTTAAGGGCTCTGATGAATGCATACAGCAAACAGGAGATCAATAGAGAGTGCACAGGATAATTTAGACAGAAAGGAGGATGTGTGGAAGCTCTATTTAGACTATATTAACCACAATTAATTTAGAGCTCATTTTCTGATAGACTAATTGCAGTAGCCCTTTGAAAGTTTTACATTTTCTACACGCTTTGCAAGGAAGTTGGGGGGGAGGAGGTAGGTTTTCAACGGCACTCAGCAGCTTCCACTGTGGCACTTCTGGACAGGTTTTCAGATAAGCCCTGCCTCCCAAGAGGCTGAGCACATTTGAAAATCTGCCCTGTATCTTGGTGCCTAAATGGGAGCTGAGATTCTGGTCTAAAAGCCCACACTACTCTTTGCCCTTCATGGGTGCGGGAGGACAAAGCAAAGGCGCATGACACTGTGCCAATCCTCTGCCCTGGGAGCAGCTACTGTCCCAGCCCTTGTACTCCCTGAGTTTAAAAGGCCAGAACTGTACCAGGCAAACGAAAGGATGCAGGGCCCCTCGGCATGGCCAGCACTGTGGGGCTCTAAAGTACCACTCTTCAGCAAGTTCCTTCCTGTGTACTCTGCTGGCTGAATGCCCCCACTGGAGCAGACACATCTGCAGCATCATTACGCTTTGCAAAGGCACAACAGAGTCCTAAATAATTAATCCACCCAGCCTCCCATGAGGGTTATATGAATCCCATTTTACAGATAGGGAAACTGAGGCATAGAGGAAGAAAGACTTGCACAGAGCTTCAAAAGGCAGCAGAACCTCAGGACTTCCTGTCTCCCACTTCTGTACTCAGACCACATCTCTCTCAGGATAGTTAGGCTTGGAAGAATTTTATTTTTATTGTAATTTCGATGGCTAACATCAGTGTTTGTTTCAAGCAATGTTTTCTATTTTTATAAATTAAATTTTCACAGTTGTGCAAAGTTATGTATTTTACACATTGTTTCTATGTTTATCCATTTAAATGTTCACAGTTGTGGGACATTGTGGGTGTGTGAGTGTTAGACAATCATTTAATGACAGTTGATGATGAGATGAAAAAAGTTACAGTGTTATAAGCGTTAAAACACAAGCTGTCAACATCTCATGTCAAAACACACAAAGGAAATCAAACTCTAAGAAGTTCTCAAGCAGCATCTTACTTTACTGTGCCTATCTGTACATTTTGATTATTATCGATCGAATTTTTTTTCCCACTCATCTGGGTGTATATGGTGAAATCGGCGACATTTACCGATAAAAATCTAATCTTTCCAAACCTAGGTAGACTGTGCATGTGTACCACTGCCCTCTACTGGTTGGAATCAGAATTGCTCGCTGCTATGTCATGTCCTGGACTGCAAACAGTGAGTGCAAATTCTCCTTTGCTCAAGTAGTAGCAGTCTGTGCTTTGGTAGTGAGAACATCTGAGTTCTATCATGGCTGTTACAGGGTGTGCAGCCATGAAGTTTTGGGGGGCACAGATTTGCTCAAGCTACAGTCAAATGAACCATCTTAAATAAAAGTTATGAGGAAATCAATGTGTTGCTTAACAGCTGGCTATCTGACTAATTACACTGTACAATGTATATGAGTTTAACTTTCCTTTACTATTTTGTGCCTTGGAGGAGAATTAAAGCAAAAAGCAAAGATAAGCGAAAAGCCAAGCAATGACTTATTACACTTACTGCCACATATTTTTATTAACACTATTCAAAAGTGTATGACAGGAAAATATGATTGTTTTATTAATTATTCTTATTTATTTTGCCAGATCAAACAGTTATTAACCTGAACCTGATCTAATCTGGCCATTTTTCATTAAACTGGGCTTCCCTTTATACATGGTCTTTAAAAAAAGAAAAAGGGAATCATTTGCTAAACTGAGCAGTCCAGGGCCTGATTTAGCAAATTATTACTTTACCATTTTCAAAAGCCACTTTTAATGAAAACCGGCCCTCAAAATTTCAGCCGGAATGTAAAGCACCATCCCAAAGGAAACAAACCATGCTCTGTCACACCGTGTGTGGAACAGATTTTATAGCGTGAGCTGTTTTCTTCCACGCTCTTCTTTTTTTTTAGATAGTTAGATAGAGGGGGGCATGGGATAGATAGATAGATAGATAGATAGATAGAGGGGGGCCATGGGGATAGATAGATAGATAGATAGATAGATAGATAGATAGATAGATAGATAGATAGCGGGGGCCATGGGGATAGATAGATAGATAGATAGATAGATAGATAGATAGATAGATAGATAGAGGGGGGCCATGGAGATAGATAGATAGATAGATAGATAGATAGATAGATAGATAGATAGATAGATAGATAGCGGGGGCCATGGGGATAGATAGATAGATAGATAGATAGATAGATAGATAGATAGATAGATAGATAGATAGATAGATAGAGGGGGGCCATGGAGATAGATAGATAGATAGATAGATAGATAGATAGATAGATAGATAGATAGATAGATAGCGGGGGCCATGGGGATAGATAGATAGATAGATAGATAGATAGATAGATAGATAGATAGATAGATAGATAGATAGAGGGGGGCCATGGGGATAGATAGATAGATAGATAGATAGATAGATAGATAGATAGAGGGGGGCCATGGGGATAGATAGATAGATAGATAGATAGATAGATAGATAGATAGAGGGGGGCCATGGGGATAGATAGATAGATAGATAGATAGATAGATAGATAGATAGATAGATAGATAGATAGAGGGGGGCCATGGGAATAGACAGATAGATAGATAGATAGATAGATAGATAGTGGGGGGCCATGGGGATAGATAGATAGATAGATAGATAGATAGATAGAGGGGGGCCATGGGGATAGATAGATAGATAGATAGATAGATAGATAGATAGATAGATAGATAGATAGAAAGAATTGGATTTATTCTTTAAAAAAGCCAGAGCTTGAGCTGATGTGGTGTTGGTGCATTACCTAAGGGTTGGCAAGTAGGATCATCCCCATGTGACTGAAGCGTGAAGAGGCAAAAGGACTGTACATGGCACTGACGGTGGAGAGGGGATATGGGTAGAGGGAGAGGCAAGCTGTCCGAGCTCCAGTGGAGATTGGTTTGGCACACGGCGCCTGGTTATGGTTTTTCTCTTGGAGAGCAGCGTGAAGCGGGAAAGCAGATGGCAGAGACAATATTGTGACACCTCTCCTGTACTGCTACACATGGTAAGACAGCAACGATTACCCAACTCATACCACCCCGATCAGACAAAGAATAAACCCAAACAGGCTCTTACATTATTAGCTTCTTTCCCAAAAGATTACAGGCTTCTTAAAAAAAAAAAAGAAAAGAAAAATCCTAGGCTTGCAAACTCCCTTCCCAACCCAACAATAACACTGGAGTAACAGGAGTCCTGGGGCTTGCAGAGATGGAATTTTACAAGGTTTGTTGAATTGGTTTTCTGAAGAGCAGGTCTTTTTGGCACGGACCTGAGAAGACTCCTCTGCAGCTCAGGAACAAGGCTAAAGACAGTGCACACTGAAGGCCAGTTAAAGGGCTAGGATGCTGGGACTCTCCTTTCTGTCTCCTCTCGCACTGTGTGTTTCTGTGGACATCATCTGTCGGGAGGGGCCATAGCATCACTTTGCAGGTTCAATCTGCTAGTACCGCAGTGAGGTACAGTGAGCATAACATCCTTGGCCCCCTGAAAGCCTCTAGCCATCCCCTACACCAACCTCCAAGCGCAACTGATCACGCTTGTACCACCAGCAGGGGGGTTTAAACTCTGGACCTTCAGTGCTAAAAATCATGAGTCTCTACCACTCAAATTAAAGGAATAACCCTGCTAGCCAGCAGCTGTGGTAGACTCAGGTTCTCCTATGTGGAGTAGCCACTAGAAGGGGACAAAGTCCCACATTCTCATAATGCAAGTTATACAAGCTTCCCTCTGACTATTGCCAGCTAACCTGGTAACACAGCAAGTATAATCCAGCCTCCATGACTGTTCAGTCTGTAATCCCTCTGCTACGGCTCCCAGAAAGAAAGCCGGACAGCATCCAAGACAATTGTGTTGCTGCTGGATACCTGGACTCTAGGAACGGTGTATAGAAATTTCTGTTCCTTATTCCATCTGTCAATGAGGGCTAAACTTCCCCTACATCTCTTTGCAGCCAGCCCTTTCAAGCTCCTCTGTCCCAGTGCTTCACTGTCTGAGATGGGGACTCCAGCAACGATATACATTACAGCGATGCCACCTAAAGTTAAGCTTGGCCAACACTTCCAATTACATGTTTTCAGCTGCTTATAATTTTGCCAGACTTTAACCATTTGGGCTGCAATTTTCCATGCCAAGTATCTGCCTCGGGCGAAATATTTTGGAACGTTTCAGCTAAAAATGGTTCGGCCACTTCCAAGAATGAGCCTGGGGAATACCGTGTTGTGTAAAACAAGACACTTACAGCTATTTTGTAGAGAAGCTCTAGCATCCCCATGCCTTGGGGCAGGGATTTGAAATTTGGCATGGGAATCACCCTGGTGCCAGTTATGTGCCTTTTGCCATCCCTGTGAAAATCTGCCCAAATCTGGTAAAGCTACAAGCTTCCACAAAATCTTAGTCTGCACTAGCTCAGTGGAGACTGTTGAGTTTGGCAGCTAAGTTCTCAGAAGATTTCACCCGGACTGAGCAAGTCCCAGCCCCTCGCAATTCCTGTGTGTGAGCAGATTGCATGAACACCATTCCCACAAAACGACTGAGCATGTTCCAGCCCAGGGCTGCAGAGGCTGAGCAGGACATTCCCACCCATTGCTCCTCAAAAACTAGAAACAGTTGCTAAGCATTTCCCAAACGCTGGGCACACTCAGCAGGTGCAAGGATTCAGCATCCCTGTTTGGCTATAAGACACCACTAGAGAAAGGGAGTGGTGGTGATGGAGAGGCAGCTTCCATCTGAGTTCTCTCCCCTGCTCAAGCCAAGCTGTCCTGAAGTCCTGGAAGCCTTCCAAGGGGAGCAGTGGGGACAAAAAACCTAACTGGCTTCAAGACTGAGCTTGCTACGTTTATGGAGGGGATGGTATGACGAGACTGCCTACGGCATGCAGACGGTCTGCAACTGCTAGCAGCAAATATCTCCAACGGCCGGTGATGAGACACTAGATGGGGAGGGCTCTGAGTTACTACAGAGAATTCTTTGCCAGGCGTCTGGCTGGTGGGTCTTGCTCACATGCTCAGGATCTAACTGATCACTATATTTGGGGTCGGGAAGGAATTTTCCCTGAGTCAGATTGGTAGAGACCCTGGGGAGGGGTGGAGGTTGTCTCCCTCTGCAGCATTGGGCATGGGTCACTTGCAGATTTAAACTAGTGCGAATGGTGGATTCTCTGTAACTTGAAGTCTTGAAATCACAATGTGAGGACTTCAATAACTCAGCCAAAGGTTCTGGGTCTATTACAGGAGGGGGTAGGTGAGGGTCTGTGGCCTGCAGTGTGCAGAAGGTCAGACTAGATGATCGTGATGGCCCCTTCTGACCTTAAAGTCTATGAATCCTGAATTTCTACACTGAGTCTTAGGTCCTACTTATTTGCCTCTCTGCCTGGGGACTCAACGCCAAACCCTGGCCCTATCTGAGCTTTGCCACTGACTTCAGTAGGGCCAGGATTTCACTCTGCATTTTCAGGGCTGTTCAGAGAGCTGAAGAGGTTCATGCTGCTGCTAGTCCTCACTGCCCTCTCTGCACCACAGGACAGACAGGAGGAAAGGGGGAGCTCTAGCAGAAAGAAGGGATCCCTTGGGTGAGACCACACAGAGGTCGGGAAGGAGAGAAGAAAGAGGGATGGAGGAGCAAAGAGAAACGGGGGGAGTTGAGCAGAGGAATAAAAAGGTAGGTTGAGAGGAAGGACATAGAGAAGGGGAACCTTGGAAGGGGAAGAGAGGAGGTGGATGTCAAAAGGAAAGGAGCTTAATAGGGGTGGGGAGAGGGATGAGAAACACCCACAAATGTGAAAGGGGAGGAGTCTGTGGCAGGCAGCTCCCAAGATACCTGTGTTGGGGATCGAGCCAGCTGTCTGCCATGGAGATGGCATGGGGGGAGACGGGAATAGCAACATGCTGAGTCCTCCCCCACGGCGAGAGACGGGGGCAAGTGAGCCAATTGGGGATCACAACAACAGCCTGTGAACAACAGCGGCTCAGAGGCCTGGACAATGGAAATGAATAGAAAATACACCCCAGACTTCAGCACAACGCACACATCTCCCTATGGCAGCCAGGAACAAGGGACCCTCTAGCCCCTTGTTCAGAAGTCTGTCTTCTGAAAGTAACTTTCAAATGTTAGCAACTACGGAGCGGGGATGAGTGACTTAGGCCCTGATCCTGCAATTGGAGGCAGGTGGGCGGAGCCTTTCACCGGTACAAGGCCTCACGAGTCTGAGTGGGGCTCCGCACAGATCTGAAGGCATGACTGAGGCCTGACGTTCCAGTCCCTCCTCTTGACCTTCCTGCCACCTCAGGAACAGGATAGTTTTGAGGTTCGCAGATTGGGCTCTTCTAGGAGATGAGCTGGTTGCTTTAGCTCTCCTAGGGAGCCACCGAGACATTGCCAGCTGAGTAGGGTGACCAGATGTCCCGATTTTATAGGGACAGTCCCGATTTTTGGGTCTTTTTCTTGTATAGGCTCCTATTAGCCCTCCACCCCTGTCCCGATTTTTCACACTTGCTGTCTGGTCACCCTACAGCTGAGGCCTGTTCAGGAACTCAGCCATTCACAGCACAGACAGGGCTTAATCCACCTCCCAGTGAAATCAAAGCCCAAAGTCCCATTGACTTCAGTGGGGCTGGATTGAACCTGAAATATAAAGAGATTCTTCTTCTTTTAGGGGGAGAAATATTTTAAGAAAAAAGCCAGGGAAAAAAAGGGAAACACTTGAAAAAAAGAGTCGCTGCTTTCTATAATCATGGCCAAAAAAAATGGCTTGTTTGAGTAAGCCAACAAAACCAAGGGGCTTGTTTGTTTCAAGACCTCAGGGTTTCCTCCAAGTAATGAATCACGATTTGGATTGATACACTATTTTAGGTTAACCACAAACATGCACCACTCCAGGTTTGGTTGGCCCACTCCAATTTAGGTGGCGTTAGGGGAGAAAGTGGCGCAGGGGTCAGAGTGTTACACTGGGACTTCAGAGACCTGGCTCCAATTCCCTGCCCCACCTCAGACTTCCCAGAGGACCTTGGGCGAGTTACTCAGGGTATGTCCACATTGCAGCCAGGGGTGGGATTTGCAGCTGGTGTAGATGTACCCACACCAGCTGCTCTCTAGCTAGCTTGCTACAGATAGCAACGAGAATGTTACAGGGTGGACTCCAGTGGTGGCTGCACAAGCGAGTATCTATCCACGGGCGCCAAGCCAGGGCCATCTCACATCTATTTTTAGCTAGCTAACGTACAGATCGCTTCTGTACATCTGCAGGAGCTGCCACTCACACTTCAGTACAGACACACCCTCAGTCTCTCTGTGCCTCAGTTCCCCATCTGTACAATGGGGATAACAGCCCTGCTCTACCGCACAGCGGTGCTGTGAGGATAAATGCATTAAAGACTTGTGAAGTGCTCAGATACTATGGTGTGGGGGTCACAGAAGTACTTCAGAGAGAACAGGGCTTGCATACAAAGCCACACCCCTCAACTACTACGCCAGTTGCCCACTTTCCTCCGCCTACACTGTTAAAATCCTGAAGGCCAGGGCCATCTCACATCTATTTTTAGCTAGCTAGCGTACAGATCGCTTCTGGACATCTGCAGGAGCTGCCACTCACACTTCAGTACAGACACACCCTCAGTCTCTCTGTGCCTCAGTTCCCCATCTGTACAACTCACATCTCCGTTGGCTTGGTGGGGATGAAGGTGTAGCCCCAAGTAGGACTGAGGTACTTAGTGGAGCCCAGTGCAGGGAAAGCTGGATTTCCAGCTGTACCTGCGCTAAGATTAAATAAACGACTTCAGTCTCCAGAGCTATTTTTTTAAATTTAAATTAAATTAATGGAGATATCCCATCTCCTAGAACTGGAAGGGACCTTGAAAGGTCATCAAGTCCAGCCCCCTGCCTTCACGAGCAGGACCAACTACTGATTTTGCCCCTGATCCCCAAGTGGCCCCCGCAAGGATTGAACTCACAACCCTGGGTTTAGCAGGCCAATGCTCAAACCACTGAGCTATCCCTCCCTTGTATCTTTCACCCACACTTAAAAAAAATTGAAAAAATAAATAAGACTAAAAGAAACCAACCCGCTGGCCTCAGCGTTACTCTATTAATAACATCCAAGAGGAGACAACTCCTGCACAAAGGGTGCACCTGGTTACTTCTCTCGAGACCTGGGGAGGAGAGGTGGACCCTGGCAGAGTGGGTAAGCTGTTGAAAGCAAACTAGAGAACACTGACCCAGCCACTGAGAGATTCCACACATACTTCCCAGATACGCCGAGGCGGTTACGTCTCTTCCTTGCGCTCGGCATGGCAGCAGTTATTAAGAAAACAAAACCCTTCAAAGGCGACGATGATGCCTGGGCACTAACGAGATGCCCCCGGCTTCGCTGCTGTGGAATGTTGCTCTGTTTGCGGTCAGCAACAAGGCTCTGGGAACCCTTTGGTCATGTTAAGCTATGTGACATGACAATCCAGCGGCACTTGCAGATGCAGGGAAAGGGAAACAAAGCAAACCAGATGACTGTGGATGGAAAGGGCTTGTCTGCAGCAAGGGGGAGAGAGAAGAGCATTCCTTTGGATACTTTTTTTTTGGCCGGCCGCGGACTGTGAGGTTTACTAATATTTCCATAATAAATAAAATAGAAGAGTGTGAAAGGCCATGTCGAGTGGTGGCAGCTAGACAATGGAATCTGCAAGGATAGGGTGGATTCTGAGCACTGAGGAGGTGCAATTTATTTATAGGGCATGAGAGAGCACAAAAGAAATGCCTGGCCCCTTTAAGGCCCCTTAATCCAAACCACCAATGCAAAAAAAAAAAAAAAAAAAGGCTTCTCTCCACCAGAGTCTGAATGTGAAGCATGAAGGAAGTTAGAGCAACAATCTGGCATTGACACAGCACCATACATCCAGAAAGATCTGCACCTGATTCTTCTCTCATACCGCTTTTCCGCCAGTGTAATTCCACTGACTTCAATGGAATGACTCCTGATTGACATGATCCTAGAGGAGAATCCAGGCACTTTGTATGCGGCTGTCTCAAGGGTGGGACGTGGCAGCTGTTTGGAGCATGACACAGCAGCTGAGCAGGGGGACTGTTGGAAAATCCGGCATTCAGATAAAACTGAAGGGAAAATTTTAGAGACGGAGAATGGTATTACTTACAGTGGAAATTCACTGGGTCAGAATAGGCCTGCTTCAGCCAAAATCCAATGTCTTTCTTTCCACTATCATCTTAGGCACCTAAGATAAGCCCTATTTGCTGTTCTCATTCTCATTTGACAAGTGCCTACCTGAGCAGGGACGTTTCTTTTAGGGATCTGTCTTCACTGCAGAGTTAACTTAGGGGCTCAGCACCTGGGTTTGCCTCGCTGGGGTGTGAGCTGCCATATACTGAGTTACGGCAGCCTCACTGGTGATGTGCTCCCCTCCGGGTGTCACTAGAACATCTGGGAGCCCATCGTTTGGTGCTCTGTGCTGCAGGAAGACAAGTCGCTCTGTGGTCCTTTCCCAATGAATTGTGGGGGAACTTGTCTGTGCTTCTCGGCACACAAAGGGAATTACGGGAAGGCTTGGAGGACTATCAGCACTTGTTGAATTTAACCTGCCTACACTACAAAATGAGCAGATTGCCAGCCCAAGTGAAAGCATCCCTTTGGCTTTAGCCTATATCCCAGAGGAGCCAGCTAGCATGGGTTAAAAGCAGCACCACACTCAGTTGAGAGAGTTTTGCGTGTGGATGGGAGGAAGTTGGGGCAACACGCAAGCAAGAACCTTGGTTAACTCTGCAGTGAGGACAGCCCCTTAGGTGGAGGTGAAGTCTCTTCACATCCCCCACATATACCCTGCTTATCCCACTAACCCTCATTAGTAGATTGCAAGTGCTTTCATACTCCATACAGGTCCAGCACTCTCAGGTCCTGTGTGGGATTTTTACTCCTATAGCCCCATCACAATAAGGTTTATCTTGCTAGGGTTAAATAAGAAGTTCAAAAGAACTATCCAGGAAAAAAAAAATCTGCACAAATAAATAAATAAATAAATAAATACAAGTCAAACTTCCTCGCTGCTCTTCCGGATTGGCACTGCAACCCGGCGTGACCATCCTACTCCGGGGGTAGAAGTCTGGAGGTTGGAATTCCACGCAGGTTAGTTGCAGTGAAAAGTCCCTACCCTAACATCCGTTCCGTGGCCTGGGTTGGTGGGGTCTCAACCTGGTTGGTGGGGTCCACATCATCATTAGGGTTATGGGCAATATCTCTGGAAGTGGTGTCTACTCCAGAACATCCTGAGAACCTTGTCTCCAGCAACAGAGTGTTTCTTTGATCCCTCATGGACAGGCGTTGACATCACATATATAGCTTGATTCTCCTTTCAGTTACACCAGTTTTACACTGGTGTATCTCAATCAAAAATGCAATGGCGCTTACTTCTGATTTATATCCAGATGAGTGTAAGGAGAAGCCAACCCATAATCAATACCCCTATAGCACATTAATTAATGTGATGATTTCAAGACCCTTTACAAACATATACTACTACTGACTTCTGTAACACCTTTAATCTCCTGACAAAACAGCTCTGAGAGGCAGATCTAAGATCAATTTGATATATAGTTTTTTTTTTAAAGTCTGGGTACGTATATGGCTCGCAACCTTGTAGTATCTACATTAGAGCCCATCTACATACCAAGGCCCTTTGAGCACTAACAACGCTGTGGGTTTGATTCCAGCAAGGAAAGTAGTTGAGTTTGGGTCAGGCTAAGCTCCTGCCAAGCCTACGACATGACTAAAATTAAACTAAATGCTTTCCCCTGCATTTAAACTAAGAAAAGGTTGAGTGTAGGTTGGGCTTAGCTAGCGTGCATTAGCTAACCCCGACTCAAATGCGACCACTTTTCCTATTCAAGGCAAACTCTGGGCTAACATGGTTCTATGCCACGGCTAGGGGAAGTCATGTTGTAATTTGTTTGTTTGTGTTTGTTTCTTCAGATGGGAAAATCCCAGTGCTACATCTGTTCTCTCCCATCTGCACTAATGATAAAAAGATTGTGTTATAATGTGGAAGCCCCCAGCTGTTAGTTAGCCGTACTGGCTCGCACTTCTTCTTGTAATGCAGATGTGCCTTTACAAATGCCTAAGACATTTAAGGTGTGGGGAAACTGAGGCACAGAGTGGTGAAATGACTTTCTCAAGGTCACAAGAGGGGGCATATCCCCAGGTGGCGTAAATCCACATAGCTTCTTTGACCTTAATGGCCGAGGGAGTCTGTAGCAGCACTGAGAATAGAAACAAGGGGAGGACTGATTCTCTTCTCACATCCTCCCACGTGACTCCATTGACTTGACTTATGTTGGCATGGGAGGAGACTCACCCCTCAGTTCTCTTCCTGTCCTGGGCTTTAGCTATGAGAACATCCTGGAAGGAGAAACTCCTAGTACCCCCCACTCCTAGAAAATCAGGACCTTTGCTGGCAGCCTCAGAAGAAAGGTGAAGGAAGGAATGGGACGCAGAGACCACACTCTCCTTTCATTCCTAAAGGGGATCTCTTCCGAACAGGCCTGAGTCATGCCGGAGGGCAGCTCGTCTTTCCCATCCATGGCCTGTTCTAGAGGTGAAGCGAAGGAGAACGTTACCAATCGAGCACCTTTCACTAGCACCACCTTCTTTTCCTTTGTTTCTGTCCCAGGAAAGCAGCTTAAAAGATCAGGCTGCAAAGCGCAGGCAGAATAGGATTATTTTTTTTTTTTTGGCTTCTAATACAAGAATGCAAAGCATGGTCTCTTTGGGAGAAGAGTTATGTATGGGCAAGTGTCTTGGCAAGCAGGTCACTGATGAGTATGGAAGAAGGGAGTGGAGAGGGAGGGAGAGCTGGGGGTCAGATGGCTGGTTTGGTCTTTTATACATCTTGGACAGGGGAGAGGCACACAGATGGCTTTAACAGGATTTGTGTTTTAACAGGATTCTCATCAATCAAGTCCATAATTGCGATCAAAATGCCCCTGTCTCGCTCTTCCCCCTCTCCCCTGCATCACAGCTGAGCAAGAGCTGGAGTGTCCGTCTGGAGGCAGAAAGGCCAGGGCTCCACGTGAAGACAGACGGGGATTGTACGGAAAGAGAGTGGGTGAGCATAGGGGTTTTCAAGGATGTGTATGAGTGTGTGAGAGGGTGAGTGAGTGAAAGTGTAAGGGGAAGGGTGTGAGTAGGAGTGTGTGCACGTACATATGGATGAGTGTGAGTGTGAGTACGACCGGGTGTGTGTCAGTGCAAGTGGGAGTGTGGTGCTCTGAGTACGAGGAGGAAGTTCAGCGTGCTCAGTTGTTTTCAGTGGTTCAGATGGGAATTTTTCTACCGTTTAAGGTTGCCCACTAACCTACCTTGGAGTGGTGGGATGGGGGAGTGGGAAGGTTCCTCCTTTCCGTGACTGGGGCTGAATTGCGGCAGAGGAATGTTGAATCCCCAATCCGTTTGGTCTCCGCCACGTGGAATATGCAGCCTTCCCTCTGATAGCAGGAGCCGCAGGCCCTGGACTGTGTGGCGGACAGAGCCGCTTCCCATCTGGGTTTTCCATCGGGAGCACCACCCGGCATGAAGTCCCGTCAGTTTCCTTGCCAAACGGAGCCAGGTGGAGAGGAGAGAGCAACAAGAACCAGAAGGAGAGGGGCGGGCTGGAGATGGTCAAACGCGGCTAGGGAGGATGGAATTAATCAGCTCTCCGGGTGGAATACGAAGAGTTCCTCAGCCCGTCATCTTCATTCTTCCCCCTCCTTCCCCAAGACAGACACGATGAGAGACCAAGGAATGTTTCCTACTGTTAAAGGGGAATTGTCCACAAGGCCCGGCCCCATGTGGAAGTCATTACAGCCTGGGAGTGGTAGGTGTTTTACACACACATCGCTCGACGGGACAGGGGGAGGGGAAAGGGATCAATGCAGGAGACTGGCGAGAACGTGTCCGTAGCTGTGTGATTTATCTTGACGTTTCTTGGGCACCCGGCGCTGCGGTGTCTAGGCCCCAAGTACAAGGAGGAAGGATTGCAATGGTTTGGAGCAGAGAGCACGTTGCTCCTTGCTGCTCCTCGGACTGAGCCTCGGACGTAGCAACTGCATCCTGCTAGGGCAAGTCGATGCCAGTGATGGGTTCAGCAGAATGGGCACTAGTATAAGTGCTGCCACTGAGTGGGGGTTTGGGGGCTTTTTTCATGACTTTTGCTGGTGCAACACGATCTTACCCCTGCGCCCTGCCAAATCGTTCCTTCCGGCCACAGGTACACCAGCCTCCAGATGAAGAGCTGAACAATGCCACCCGGGATTCCTGTCACATCAGGAGACGCTCAGCCTTACGGCCTGCTGATGGAGAACTGGGCCTGTCCGTGTGTGGGAGCCCAGGACTGAAGGATCAGGGACAGTCAACGGCCCAGGGGAAGGTGGCCCCCTGTAGACATGTGCTATCATCCGGCCGTGGCCACTTTGTGCCAAGGCATGTTTAAATCATCAGCTCCAGGAATCACAATGCCATTGCAGCCCAATGCAAACACAGGGACAACCAATGGGAAATGGATTCAGAGGCATTGCTAAGACCAGCATTAAATGAACGCGCGTGTCCATTAATTCCCTCTCTGGCTTTGCCATTGCTCTCCTGCCACTAAACAATAGGTGCTGGCCACAATTAAGTGAAACAGCTGCTGCCCTATGTAGGTTGCAGTTTGACATATGTAACAGCTGCCTGTCTCAGGCCTCCCAAATACAGACAAAATTCTTCCACCCTTTAAGGAGTAGATAGGGAAGAAGAAAAGCAACCACAGAAGAAAAAAACAAACATGGTAGGCCACATGGGGATGGAAACAAAGCAACGCATTTCAAAGAGAATGCAGCCTGCTGCAGGGTGGGGGAGAAAGTGTATCGGAGGAACAGCTTTTAATAGGATCCCCGGCTCACCCTAGCGAGATGGAGGCTTTATGGCAGGGGTGTCCGAAGGCCAGACTGCAGACCAAAGGAGTGCTACATGCAACTCACGGCAGCTGTCGCCTTTAATGTGGAGGTCTGGCTCATGGTGACTACAGGCCCTAGAGCTGCAGACTGCTCTAAAGCACGCTACCTAGGGGCAGGGTCTGGGTTCCTAGAAATATTGCAGAGTAGCTGTCAGGCGGGTGGAAGCGCGGTTCCACGGAATATTTACTTTTTCCGAAGAAGGGTCTCCAGGACTGAGTGGCACACGGCTATATACCTATATACGACTGCCAGGGGAAAGTGATCATTACAGAAGGTGAATGCACAGAAGCAGCAACCTCCGCAGTCCACATCATCATTAGGGTTACGGGCAATATGTTTGGAAGCGCCCGGTTAGTGGTGTCTACTACAGAGCATCCTGAGAACCTTGTCTCCCGCAACAGAGTGTTTCTTTGAATGCAAAGACTGTGCAGAAGTCCATTCAGAACAGCCACCTCTCCTCTCCTCCCTCCCCCTCCCCACGCAGAGTTCTCCTTGTCTTGCCCTTTCTCTCCTACCACAGCTGGTTAAAATTACGCTGGAATTTTGTTTTTCTGTCAAGTGAATTTGGACCTGGTAAATCCCTCCCAGCCATCACAGTGGCCTCCCGATGAACACTGAGGCTGCATGTAATATACATGAGTTAAGAAAGGTGCTGCTGGCGTTATTTCCAAGCGTGTTCCTGCGACGGGACAGGGAGCAGCTGAGAGGGGCTCCCTAGCTGACAGCATCTTTCAGACACGGGGGCGGGGGAAGAATCCTGGGGTCATTACCAGTGATGGTCCAGGGCGCTCTGAAGGCCACAGTCCTGTCACCTGGAGTGACTCACCTTGCAAGGATAATGGGGGCGGGGGGGGGTGGAACCAACACCAGCTCAGGCTTGGAGAGGTTCCAGTTCTTTGCCTTGAGAGACCACAGGAGCAAACAGGAAAACCCTGCCCGGCGCCAAGCCAATGGGAAACCATGGCACAGAAGGAGAAAGACACTTTCTTGGCTGACACAAGGAAGCTAAGTCCTTTTAAAAAGTAAATAAATAAGTACATGAAATAATGCCCGTAAAGGCTGCAGCTAAAGGATTCCCTCCTTCCCCACCGATGCTTTGCTCTGGAATCCGGAGCTCTCCGTCGTCACCTCGTTAGGGGCCTCGTGTGTTTTCTTTCTCCTCCTCTGGGCTGTGTCCAACCAACCTTGTTACCATCACTCTCCCTCCCACACGCTCACTGCACGTACTGCTGCTGATGGGAACACAGACAATCGCTGCTCCCCTCCAGTCTCATTTCTCAAGTGTCCACTTGCTGATGTCCTGGAGATGGGCCCTAAACTCCTAGCTCTAATGCCCTCCTCCTGCCCCGGCCATTGGATAAAGCTATAGAGTGTTTCAGGGTAGCAGCCGTGTTAGTCTGTATCCTCAAAAAGAACAGGAGTACTTGTGGCACCTTAGAGACTAACACATTTATTAGAGCATAAGCTTTCGTGGGCTAGAGTGTGACAGCTTGTCACAATGAGCTGAGCCCTCTAGTCTGCCCGGCTTCTATTACCAGCTGCGTTTCCACCTGCAGCATGGACAGCTGCTGGATGCGGGCCACACCATGGAAGGCCGCATGGGGGTGGAGAGATTACACAAGGGACTGAGATTCCTGTGATGGGTGGCTGTGTCCTGAAACCATAAGTGGGTTTCTCATCGCAGCCTTAAAGCCAGGCAGTTCTCACCTAGACATAAACCAAGGTGCAGCATGAGGAGAGCTACAAAGTCCAGTGCTTTCTGCAAGTCCCTCTGCAAAGAAGCAATGCAAGGAAGGGTGTTTGGAACCCTCTGCAGAATGTAACAGACTCTGAGTCCCTCTTTGCCGGCAACCATAATACTCGGCTGTTCTCAGCGTACATCTTAGTAAGCACACCGCAGTGCCTTGCAAAAACTCTAATGATCCCGGTCACCAACTGGCTATACTGCAAGGCAGTTGCAGAGAGCATAAGAGCATAAGAACATAAGAACGGCCAAACTGAGTCAGTTGTGTTATGAGACGGAGTAACACTTCCTTATTTACTTTCTCCACACCCGTCATGATTGTATAGGCCCCTGTCATATCCCTCCTTAGTCATCTCTTTTCCAAGCTGAAAAGTCCCAGTCTTATTAATCTCTCTTCATATGGAAGCTGTTCCATGCCCCTAATCATTCCCTCATTCTTTGGGAAGAGGCGTGATTGGATCAAGAAGATTCTTGCCCCTGCTGTGATATCAGCATCGGAACGCTAAGGATCTGCTGCTGAGAAGGACCAGTTGCTTGATGGTCCCATAAACCCTGCTGGTATCATCTTGCCAGTTGGTAAAGACCAGAGTGAAGGCACTGGACAGGCTGCTGAGGGAGGCAGTTAATGCTTTGTTTTGGGAGCGAAGGATCGCCCTGGGCTAAAAAGTACTGAAACATGTAACAGAAAAAGTGAAGCAGATTCTTCTGAATGCTGACTTCTCAGAGCTGTCAGCAGAGTCCCCTTATGTCTTCATTACAGATATGACATTATTGTTGAGGGACTCCAACTGTGATTAGGGAGAGAGCTAGTCAGGCACTTTGCTTCACAACGGGGTTTTGACAACAAATGCGGTTTTCATTCAAATAAAAACAACATTTTCAAAACTGTATACGTTTCAACAAAAGTTCATGTTTGGGGAAGGGGAGGAGGCAAACGAAGCATCTCAATGATGCCAATATGTCCTGTTTCAGTGTTTTCAGAATGGAATGTTTCACTTTTTCATTTCAAAATGACTTTTCACAACAAAATTCATTGTGTTTTTTACACATATAGTTTAAAAAGGTCAAGTGAACTAAATGTTTCAGATTTATTAAAATTAAATGCTTCAGTCAACCCAAATTAATTCCACTTTTGCAGGAAATTTCCATTTGTTGTTGTTCCATTTTGGAACAGAAAAAAAAATTGAAACCACAGAATTTCCCATGAAAGGGAAAATTCGGTCCTCACCCTGCTCAAATTAGGACCCATTTGTGCTAGGCGTTGTACAGAGACATCGTAAGAGACAGTCCTTGCCCTAAAGAGCTTACAATCTAAATAGAGAAGACAGACAAATGGCAGGTGGGAAAACAGAGGGGGAAGAGACATGGCCAAGGTCAACCTGAAGATCAGGAGCAGAGCAGGAAAAAGAGCCCCGCTCTCCTGACTTCAAGGCTGGTACCTTATTCACTGAGCCATAATTTTTGTCCAGAAAGATCATTGGGAAGGCGGTAAATGAGCAGTCCCAGGACCAATCAAGATCCTGGGTTTGGATGCGAGTGCATCACAGAGAAAGGTGTGTGTACATGTGTGTGTGTCCACATGCATACATGTCTACATCCCAGACAGGGTTAGCAACTAGCAGTGGATTTCCTGACGGGCAGTAAAACAAGACATCAAAGATCTAGTGTCAGTAAAAGTCAGTATTTTTTTTTTGTAACATAGCTATAAAAACGGTAAATTAACTTTGAGACATTTCCCCCCTTACTCCAGTGTAAACTTCTGAGTATACAAGAAGTTTTAATATATAATCTAGATTTATGGCCTTTTGCCTTTTCTTTTGGCAGATGAAAAGGTGGGTTCTGAAAAAAAGGAAAAAAAAAAAAAAAAAAAAGCACACACATGGCCATAAATAGAAGTTATACAAATACAAAGTTGTTTGGAAATCCTAATTTTCAGGCTATTGTATGACTGTGTGTGTGCATATATGATAAATATGTATATGATAAAAGTTACATTATATATATATATGATAGTTTATTCACCTTTCTTACTGTCTGGAAATTTGCCAGTAAAAAAAAGCTGGAATGTCAGTACACATATTGGATGTTGTCAGCAATTTTTCTTTTTTCAGGTTGGCTTCCCTAGAGTTCGAGGGTCAAATTCGGATTCAATGTAAATTATTATTATTTATCTGTATTACAGCTGCACATCAACATGCCTACCGAGAACAGAGCCCCACCGTGGGAGGTGCTGTTCAGATGCAGAGCTCCTACCTCAAAGAGCTTACAATCTAAACAGATAAGACATATGAAGAGTGGGAGAAAGAAATGATCATCTCTATTTTACAGATGGCACAGAGAAATTCAATGACTTGTCCAGGGTCACAGAGGAAGTATGTGGAAGAGCTGGAGGAATGAAGCCACGTGTCTTGAACTCAACCTTGCCCCTTACTCACAGACCCTGCTTCTCAGAAGACACTACTGAAATCAGACCCAACATAAGGGGAGTGCAATGCCACTGGAGTCAAGTTTACACCAGCTGTGAATTTGGATCAGAAGGTGGAAAAGTGAAAAGGTGTGTACATGAGACTGGTCTGGGGCCATATGTGTCTATGGCTTCTGCAGGGCTTCAAGCACGCGTTGGGATGCTCTAAAATAATCAAGTGAGTGGACACACAGGCCTGCGCAAACTGGAAGGCGTGACGGTGTGCTTGTCTGGGTGTCAGTACCACACACTGGCATTTGGGCATGTATGCACGCTCCCTTGCCCATGCAGAGGGAAGGGGAAGGTTTTACCTGTTACGGATTTGCTCAGCTTTGGTTTGATGCACGACTGAAAGAGCTCCAATCTCTCTCCTTTTCTTCCCCTCTCCCACATGTGACAGTGCAACGCCACCCAAACAAGCCCATCTTCAGCACTCGCTGGATGTATCCCTGGCATGTAAATAACGACAGACCATTTCCACCACTCTCCAGGCTACGCCGCTGCTCTTTTGGACTTTACTTCAAATCAGAACAGCAAACCGGTGTCCTGAGATGACCCCCCCAACCCCCTCCCCCCCGAAGCGGCCAAAGAAAACCGACATGCTATATTTGTTTTTCAAGCCAGGGCCAGGAACGATTCCCGTAAGGCTTGGCCTGGCTTAATGGAGCTGTGTCTGTGCCGTGCCTCTAAGCCTGCACTTGGCAAAGGGGTCGGTGTTGCTTTCTCGCCTGGCTCGGATCGGATGCGGTGGTGTTTGCTTAAGGTAATTCAGAAGTGAGGAGAAGCAGCAGCAGAAGGAAAAAAGAAAAAAGAAGGAGGGATGGAGGGGAGAGTGAGAAAGGAGGAGGAGGGGGGAGAGGAACAACTATGATTTACAGCATCCCACTGCTGTTCTGAAACAAACTTGGCTGCACAGAGCGTTTCAAGAGAAGTCTGCGAAGAGGCGCACCGACAGAACAGCTGGGGCTGCAGCGAGGCTCCGAGCGCTGCATCAGGCTTCTCTGGGACCCTCCCAGCCTCGTCTGCGTCACACAGGCTCGGTCTCCTCTTCCAGCCTCTTGCTCAATCGAGGCAGCAGGCTGGATGTTTTTCTTGGAGGAGGCCTCCACTCCAGTTGTTCAGGGGCAAGCTCTGCTGTCTCTTGCCCAACAACTTGGCCAGTGGCTGGCGATAGCAATGCCAGGCGAGGCAATTCATCATGGGCTGGAGACGGAGCAGTTTGGGATGACTTTGTCCCTTACGGGCAGAGAAACAGAGGTTAAGCTTAGAGACCCTTCTGGTCCTTTTAAACCCACTCAGGTCATGAGATCACAAGGAATCTCCAAACTCAGAGCTGCTTTCCTAGGAGAAGTAGTAAAGGCGTTAACCTCTCCTCACTATGAAACTTCATCACCTTCAGCTGGGGACACTCCACTGGCTACCCGGACTCTTTGCCCCATGTGGACATATGCAAGGAAGCAGCAGAGGGAGCAATGGGCTGCCCAGTTTTGCTCAGATGCTGTGGCCTGGGGCGGCTGCCCATAAAACAGTTTTATTTTTATTCACTGCACAAGCCATGGGAGCAGGGCATGTACATCCTTAATAGCCATGAACCCCAGAGAGGCCCTGGAAAGCCTTGGGAATCAGAGGCAGGAGCAGCTCTGAGAGCAAGAGGCATCCAGACAACGGGCAAGAAGGTAGCCAGAGATATGGAGCCATTTAAAGGGTTATGGTTATTTGTCTAAGATGCTCAGAAAAGGTTGGTCTCAGCTTAACACCCACCAGCAGCAGAACAAAGCAGAATGGGGATGGGTAGCACCATCTTATGTGGCAGGGACAAGTGTCATGAAAACGCTACGCCATCCTATTGCCTGCCTCGCTCGACCAAACAATTTGTCTCGCCAATCTCCTCTGTCTCGCCAATCTGCTCTAATACACATATATGACACCTCCTGGCCACTGAGCGCCTGATTCTCCGTTGATTCTTCTTGGAGTCTTGTAAAGTCTGTTTTTTCCCCATCTCGACACTGCCGTGTGGCAAGCATTTCTGAAGTGGCAGCTCTATCTAATCCATTCCTAGGGAGCCCACTTATGTGGCATCTGAGTGTCACGGTATGGAGGTTTCTTTACAAAGACAAATAAATAAATAACTCCTCCCTTATTCTGGTTTTCATGACATAGCTGCCTGCGCCCTGGGGATGAGGAAAGTGCAGCATGTTTGCAGGAACAATCACCCGCTTCTGGTTTGTTCTTGCTACAGGTTATTTAAGAACGAGGCAGTGAGCAGAGTCAGCAACCATAGGACACGATGGTGCTACGTATACTGATTTGCATTACAATACAACCCCCTGAAACAACCAGGGTCAGGGTTCCACTGCACACAGAAAAACAGTCCCTGCCCTGAAGAGCCTAGAGTGTTTTGCATCAGACGGGGAATATGTAGGGCCAGGCGAGCAGAATGTGGGCAGTTGTATTAGGTTGCAGGAGAGCAGAAATCTCTGGGAGAACTGCAGCCCTGACTCTCAATAAGGTGCAGCCCAAAGCATTACTAGATCTTTGACTCAGCTAAAGAGTCACAACAGTCATAGAACTAAGGAAGAGAAGGAAGTACAGATAGGCCTAATTTGCAACGTTTGGATCAGGATCCAGATCTGAATCCAGCTTTCACCAAATGTTGGATGCTTTTGGACTCCGGGTTGGTTTGCTGTAAAATGTTGACCCAGAACTAAACTTCCTCCAGATGGGTCACGGGGTTTGGGTTCAAGCCCATCTAAAGCAGTTGTGCCCACACTCCCCGAATAAAATACATGTCTTGTAGCCTTTGAGGAGGGTGAATTTGGCCAGAGCTGGACATATAATGTTATTAGGTTTTTGCCTGTCCACCTCGATCCAGATTGACATTATCCCCTGCTGTTCCAGTACTAGCCTCTGGCTAGCAGACACTGGCATCTGACCCGATTCACAGCGTCACCACCTTAGTTTAAAATCCAAAATGCTGATGCTTGGAGAGAGCAGGGAGAGATACAGACTCCCAATTGTTTTGCTTGTTAACTCAGGAATGTATGCCAAATTTCATTTCCCAGCTATCAGTATGTCCGTGCTGTGGACCTGCTGAGCCTGGTAGGACTCAGACTTAAGGGAGGGTAGGGATGCTCTTCTGCTACACACCCACAAAAGAATACACAAGTGGCATAAAACCATGTCTAACAGACTCATGAGCATCTGTGTTTCCTTTTCTCTCTTCATGCCAGCCTCACTCTGGAAAGCAAGACTGCATCCCATAGGAATACTGCCAGCTGCACAAAACCGTGCTCACAGATTCATAGATTTTAAGGCCTGTTAAGATCCGCTAGTCTGACCTCCCGCCATAGAATTTCATCCACACTGTAGTTTTACCGTGGCAAACAATGACTTTTAGGGATTAGGATGAGACCTCACCAAATGCATGTCACTTGGCATATAAACAGACCTCCTCAACTGCTGTATTTCAGCATGTCAGGGCTTGTCTAAACGGCACAGCTTTTGCAGTCTAGCTATGCTGGCAGAATCCCATAGTGGAGACAGTGTCAGCAAACAGAATAAGTTCTTCTGCCAGCATAGTTCACAGCACCTCCATGAACATCAGCAGAAGCACTTTTCTGTCTGCATAGCTGCATCTATACAGAGGGTTTTGCTGACAGAGCATGACAGCTAGGGCAGCGAGGGAGGGTGATTTTTTTTTCACACTCCTCGCTGACATGGCAACGTCATCAAAACTTTATAGTGGGGACTAAGCCTCAGAAGTGGCAGTTCCAGGTAAGAGAAAAAAGTTGCTATTTGTAGCCTTTGATTAAGGAGTAATTGCCTAATTACTGAAGAATTTTGGAGCAGGCTTTTTCCCAATCTGTCTACAACAATGTCCACACACCAAAGAGTCAAACACTCCCCTTTTCCTGGGATTTGTGTATTGTTTACAAAATCTTTGATAATAAGATAACAAAGTTCAGTTCAAGCTTACTCCCAGAGCATGGCGGCTCCTATGGTTCCTCCCTCAGGCCTGCTCAGCCCACACTCTAGAGCCTCACTTCTCAGAGAGTGCTTCTTTCCTCCCTTATATCCAGATTAGGTAACAAGCCCCCAGGCCTCAGGGAGTAAGCAGAACCCATGTCACCCTCTCCCTGCAGGAACAACATGTGCTAACAGGATGGCGTGTTTCAGGCAAAACCTGCCATTCTTTTAAATTCAGATTTCTCCAGAATCAGCGTCCTATCTGTATCAGGGGTTCGAGAAGTTCTCTGTCACTCTTCCCTCCTGTACACAGCCAAAGTTGGGCAGGGAGGTTCTGAAGAAGGCCTCTAGTGCCACATGGCTCCATCTTGGGAGAGGATCCCAAAAATGTACATGTCATTTAAATACAGCTTTTAAAACTGTGACTCAGGAGGCACTGGGTGATGGAGAGCACTGGAACACGGAGCCTTGCACCTCTAGAGAACCGGTTCTGAGCCAGCCCAGGTTAGCAGTGATCACAAGTTACCATCCGATGGCTATATGTGGAGTCATCAATGGAATTAGCTGGTCTCGCTCCAATTCTTAACCGTCATCACAACGGGCACTAACTGCCCCTTGGTTGGCCCAGGGACCAAGGACTGAAAGGGCTATGGAGTCCTAGACACCACACCTTAGAAATGCCATCGATAGATCTCATTATTAATAATAAAAATAATAATATATGGAGATATCCTATCTCCTAGAACTGGAAGGGACCCTGAAAGGTCATTGAGTCCAGCCCCCTGCCTTCACTAGCAGGACCAAGTACTGATTTTGCCCCAGACCCCTAAGTGGCCCCCTCAAGGATTGAACTCACAACCCTGGGTTTAGCAGGCCAATGCGCAAACCACTGAGCTATCCGTCCCTCCGATAGTGGTGGAAGCAGAGGCACAAGTGGGGGCAGACAGCTTACACTGCCATTGGCTGTGCTGTGGACGGAGGGCACCGCTGTCTAGAGGTGACATTCCAGCCCCTTTTCTCCATCACAACGTTCTGCAAACAAACTTACTTCCACGCCACCCAAATCTTGACCCTGACTGTAACTGCCAAGGGCCAGAGGGCGACGTTTGCAAAGGGGAGACCGAGAACTGAGCGGATCCCTTAGAAATACAAATGAAGAGCGAGATTGAGCAGGGGACAGCTCAGAAGCTGCGCCGCTCTGTGAGTAGCCTTGGGAGACACTGTCCCTCAGAGACACCCTTCTAAGACACAAATCCGTCCCTCCTTTCCCCTTGTGGCCGGGTGGATGGGGGAGTAATGTACACCTCGCCTATGCCCACGGCAACTCACAGCACCCCTCACACTGGCTCAGAAACATCAACCAGCCGGCAGGAGGAGGGAAGCCAAGACGTTCCTCTGTTCCAGACCCCGAGGCCTGGTTAGCGTGTGTGTGTGTATGGAGTGGGGCTCTGATTCCCTAGTGTGGGCACAGAATCCATGTCATAAGCCAGCCGTTAAGAAAGGAAACACACACACAGACTGGAAGGGCTGGGACCACCTGAATTTGGAGACCCAGACTGGGCCCCCTTGCCTTCTCAGCCAAGAAAGGATGGAGCAACCCAGCTGTTCAGGCTTGGCCTATTTCTGCATGGCAGCTGGAAGAGAGGAGTGAGCAGAGAGGGGGAGGGGGTTACAAACTTTACCCTCCCCTGCTTTAAATCCTCCCCCCCTCCGCCAAAGGGTGAAATCAGGACATAAAAGAAACAGAGAATCGTTTCAAAGGGATTTTTTTTTTAAGGTTTCACCAAGGCTTCTGCTTTACCCTAGAATGTCCTTTGCAAATCAGGCCTCACTGAAAGGGCTATTGGAGACGACCCTGACGTCACCAGGGAAAAGGTCCCCAAACTCTCGTTAGAAGAGGGGGGGGGGAATTGATTCCTCCCCTCCCCCAACTACTTTAACCTTTGCAGAACAGTAAGGAGAGGCTGGCTACCGAACAAAAATCAGCAATCGAAAAGGTCCCAAGATCTGCTTCCCGGTGACAGAGAGAGTGTGTGTGTGTGCGTGTGTGCGTGTGTGTGCAAATACAAAGGGCTCCAGCAAGCTTTAATGTCGCAGACAAATCCCCAGGAGCTGCACCTACGCACGGATCTGGCTGTGTCATACCAGCAACAGCCAGGGGAGACACAGAACCCAAGACACATTGAGGTCAAAACACTAGCCACTGGAGACTAGTATTTTTCCCGGGCGTACATATATATCCTCATGCTTGCTCTGGGTTATAATTAACCCCTTGTTAGCTTTGAAATGGAAATCAGTCTTCCAGCCGCGCCAGCTGGTTACTGCACAGAAAGGAAAAACTGCCAGGTCTGGAATGGTGGGTGGGGTTGGGAGGCCGTAGGCAGGTATTGGGGGATGCTTGTTCTTTTAAGAGGGGATGGCAGTCAGTAACATGAGCTAGAGGTTAAAGCAAGGTACTGTACTGGGAGGTGTGAGTTCCCTTCCTGGCTCTACTGCCGACTCATTGTGTGACTTCGCCTCTCTGTGCCTCAGTTTCCCCATTGCTAAACTGAGGGGAGATGATGTACACTTCCATTGCACTCCTCATCTGATTATCTCAGGAGGTGAGTATCACAGTCCTCATTTTACAGAAGAGAAACAAAGGCACAGAGTGGGTAAGTGACTTGGCCAGGGCCACTTGCCGCGGCTCTAACCCTGGGTGCCAATACTTCCCTACCATTCAGGAGGGTTGTGAGGCTAGTCATTAATGTATGTAAAGTCTGGTGTGATCCTCAAAGAGAAGACTCTAAAGAAGGTCAGAGCGTGGTTATCTGCAGCAGGTTGTCCAGGCAGGATCCTGCTTTGAGGAATAGGCTGCTATTCCAGTGACAAGTGAATGTGTGTGGCGGAGAGACAGAGGGGGTGGATTCAAACATCCAGCAGCCAGTGGGAGTTGCCCGAAAAATCAGTAGGGACCTAACATCTCTAAGAGAAGCCCAACCAAACCCACTTTCTTTTGCCTGATAGAAACCATGCACCGCCCAGGACCTGAAACCATGAATTGGGCCCTGTTTTGGGAACCCTGTTTCTGACGAATGAGGAGTTTTGTCTGCAGTGACATAGGTAAGGGAAGGAGGGCTCCACACCTGCTGAAAATGGGAAGAGGGATAGTTCAGTGGTTAGCCTGCTCACCTGAGAGTCAGACAACCTGACCTCTGCCACAGACGTACTGCATGAACTTGGGCAAGTCATATAGGGTATGTCTACACTGCTGTCTGAAATATGATTGCAATCAGGTAGGCACACCTGTGCTTGCAAGGGTAAAAATAGCACGGTAGGTGTGGCAGCATGATCTATACAAGCACCCAGGGGGCTCTGGGGGCTCACTCCACATATACACTGCTATTTGTAACCATGCTAGAACATAACATAAGGAAGGCCATACTGGATCAGACCAAAGGTCCATCTAGCCCAATATCCTGTCTTCTGACAGTGGCCCACGCCAGGTGCTTCAGAGGGGATAACACAACAGAAGCAATGCAAGGAAGGGTGTTTGGAACCCTTCGCAGAATGTAACAGACTCTGAGTCCCTCTTTGCAGGCAACCATAATACTCAACTGTCCTCAGCGTACATCTTAGTAAGCACACCGCAGTGCCTTGCAAAGACTCTAATGATCCCGGTCACCAACTGGCTATACTGCAAGGCAGTTGCAGAGAGCATAAGAACATAAGAATGGCCAAACTGAGTCAGACCAAAGGTTCATCTAGCCCAGTATCCTGTCTACCGACAGAAAGGTAATCATCAAGTGATCCATCCCATGTCACCTATTCCCAGCTTCTGGCAAACAGAGGCTAGGGACACCATCTCTGCCCATCCTGGCTAATAGCCATTGATGGACCTATCCTCCATGAATTTATCTAGTTCTTTTTTGAACCCCCTTATAGTCCTGGCCTTCACAACATCCTCTGGCAAGGAGTTCCACAAGTTGACTCTGCGTTGTGTGAAAAAATACTTCCTTTTGTTTGTTTTAAACCTGCTGCCTGTTCATTTCATTGGGCGACCCCTGGTTCTTGTGTTATGAGAAGGAGTAAATAACACTTCCCTATTTACTTTTTTACTGCTAGCATGGGGAGCTCTATTTAAGCTTCAATGGCACCTTGGGTTGCAGTGCAGACAGACCCTTAGTTTCTCTGTGTCTCACTTCCCCACCTGTAAAATTGAGCTAACAGCACTGCCGACCTCAGAGGAGTGTTATGACTCAGATACAACAGTAATGAGGGCCATATGTGTACCTTAGATAGAATGGGCATGCTTTGTCAAAGACCTGTGAGCTAGTCTTGCCTCACATGGGTCAGAGCTGCCCCGATAGAGCCCGGTCTGTGATATTCAGAATGGACGTGACTCCAAAGGGAACATCTGTTCAACACATGGTATTTTGGGCCTGGTTTTCCCAGCCTCAGACGGGCAGGTCCTTGCAGGCCTATCTAGTAAGGGGATCGTGAGAGGCAGGCAGCTGCCTTTTGAGTGCTATCATTCTCCAAAGCACAGCCCAGACAAATTGGGAAAAGATGCAAAGAATGGCAGATTGGGCCAACTGACTGAAGAGAGAAAAATAGGGTTGGTCTGCTGCTCCAGCCTCCCATCTCTCATATCACGCATCCCGCAGTCCAGCCAGCTCTGCCCTGTCTCTCTCTTTTGGGAATCTCTGCACTAGCCTTCCCCCTTCTTCCACATCCACTGCAAACTTTCCCTCTCCTGCCTGTATGTGGACCCTCACCTCCTCCCACGTCCCCTTCCATTCTGACCAGCCTTTTCTTCTGACTCCTACTTCTCGGTTCTGTGCCATCTCTCATGCTGCCTCCCCATAGAGGGACAGCCTCCAAATGAATGCACATCAGGCCTTTCCAACTTCCAGTCACTTCTGGCACCCACCTGCTCTGAAGGTCGACCAGTTACAGTAGCCAGCATCCTGCTCTAAGGGTCTGTCTACACAGCAATTAGACACCCGCGACTGGCCCGGGCCAGCTATCTCGGGCTCGCAGGGCTCAGGGTATGGGGCTGTTTAAGTGCAGTGCAGATATTCGGGTTCGGGCTGCAGCCCAAGCTCTGGGACCCTCCCACCTCACAGTATCCTAGAGCCCGGGCTCCAACCTGAGTGTGAACGTCTACACTGCAATGAAACAGCCCCTGACCCTGAGTCAGCTGGCATGGGCCAGCTGTAGGATTTGAATTGCAGTGTAGACACACCCTTAGGGCACGTCTTCACTACCCGCCAGATCGGCGGGTAGCGATCGATCTATTGGGGATCGATTTATCGTGTCTAGTGTAGACGTGATAAAATCGATCCCCGATCGCTCTGCCGTCGACTCCGGAACTCCACTGCAACAAGAGGCAGAAGCGGAGTCGATGGCGGCGCGGCAGCGGTCGACTCGCTGCCGTCCTCACAGCTAGGTAAGACCCCCCCCGTAGTGTAGACCTAGCCTTAGTCTGTTCCCTGCTGCATCTGCTCATGCAGGGGCCCTCTTACATGGCCCTTCCCACACCAAATAACAAATGGTCTCTCCCCGCTGCCTCTACCAGCAGCAAACGATGTCAACATCTGCCCCAGCTCAGCCGTACTGGCCAGCAAGTAGGGGAGGTTTGGCCAAGACTCCATCCATTTCCCGTTCCCCCTGTGCCCCAGACAGGCTGTTTACTCCTGTGTGCCTGGCCCCCAAGTCTGGGTAGCCCATGTAGGGGGGTGTGCGGGCGAGTCTCTTCTCTCTCTCTCATGCTTCTGTGCCGACACATTGTCCAAGCCAGTACAAGCCTACACAAATAACAATGCGCTTTGGCCCTATCAGTCACAGCAATATCTCTGAGTTAGAGTTGACATTTATTTCCCATTCTTCCGGTGACATTAATACTGTGACATTTGCATTGCCGTCTATCTGACGCCCAGCGTCAATCTAGGGCTGTGTTCTTCTCCTGCAATGTGTCCGAGCAGCCCTGTTGAGAAAGAGGCACCCTTCCTCTGGGACAAAGATGCCTCTTTAAGGACTTGATCCTGCAAGGTGCCGGGCGCTCATTTCAACGGGAGCGGAGAGTGTGCAGCCAGTCCTCAGTCAGTACACAAGGTGCTGAGTCAATACTGACAGCTAGCAGGGGCTCAGGAAGTCAGTGGCTTCTGAGTATTACAAGGATTGGGAAGCATTCTCCCAGGTAACAGTGGCTAGTTTCCTCTGATGCTGCTTGTATATAGCCTCATTCCTTCAGTACTACCCCTGGATCAGGGTGTCTCTAAGCTAACAGGGTTCACCTGTTGAGTCCTTGGGGCACCTCATTAAAGGGGACAGAGATAGCCGAGGCTCTCCTGGAAATTTGTTGGGATGGTCCTCTCCCTGCCACGGTGCTTGCAGCACCCCTTCCCCACCCCACCCCAAGATGGCACCTTTGAAAACATTTGCTTCCTGTAAGTTTTCACCAATCCCTGGCTTTGTAGAGTCTGGAGCCAGCACTAGCCGTTCAGGGCCAGAGAGGATACTGCCTTGATTTTACCCAGAAAGGGGCACGGCAGGGCGTCTATGTGCCAGCTTCAGGGGGGGCTTTGTGCTAATCCCACGGGGGCGATAAAGATCTCCTCATCCCCATGGAAATCGAGCTGTGTTCCTCACATACCACTGTTAATTCGATTTTTCACAGTGCAAAGAGACCTGCCAAACCTTTATTGTTCTTACGACTTGAGAAGTGAGCTATGGAAGGGCAAAGCTGCTGGGGGGAGAAGAGGCGTGGAGAGGGGGAAGCAGCTATACGGCTCCCAGGAGCCAGAGAGCTCTGCGCATTGCATGTGTGCCTGCTTTAGTCATTCCGATTGCTCTCAGTTCTGCCTTCTCCCTTAGCCTCTCCCCCCCAGCGAGATCCCTATGATAAATGGTCACGCTCGGCGCTCTTTAAGCATGTCTTAGTTGCTCTCCTTGCAAAACAGGGGAGGAGGAGAAGGTTTGGGTGGGTATTTTATTTCGTGTACATTTTTAAGTGGGTATGATATCTTTTGGCTTCCAGCAAATAGAGTGCAGACAGATGTTGTACAAGCTTCCTTCGCAGCTCTGTCAATGCACCCAGGACCCACCCTTCTAGTCCAATCCTGGGCCCCATTACAGCTCTGACAGTGGACATCAGTCCTGACCTGCAGCTCCCCTCCGATCGCATTCTGGCCCACATGCAGCTCTGCCAATCCACCTTAGTCCAGACCTGCAGTCCCCGTCCAGTCCTGAGCTGACACACAACACTCTCTGGAGACCTCAGCTCTGACCTGCGGTGCTTGTTCCTCCATTCTGGAGTCTTGCCAGAGCTCTTCCAACGTAGCACATCAGCCCCTGTTATTTCAGTCCATCCCAATAGTTTTGCCAAAAAACCTCAATTCCAACCTACGGCACCTGGGAAATTCCAGACCTTTGCGCTCATCCCAGTCACATCTGAATGTCTGGTGATTTTGGGATAGAAACATCTAGCCAGTTAGGAATAAGATATGGACATATAAATCATTCCACTTGTCATCTCAGCAGAGGATATAAACCTGGGGCTCCAGATGGGAGCGGCTTATTTTTCCTCCAGCTTTTTCTTGAGTTTAAAGTTTCCCCTCTTCAGTTCCCTCGATGCCCTTAATTCTGTACCATTTCTCTTGATCTCTCATGACTAGTTCTGGCGGGTGGAGACTGTTGGGGCAGCAGTGCAGCCTGGGGACAGAACCCTTCCGAGGTCTGCGAGTCGATAGGGCTGTAATAACGTCCATTATCGACAGCAATGACCATTCGAAGCAATACTCAAATAAAGGGAACAATGCATCATCAAAAAGGTAGGCCACCTTTGAATAGCATACTGCTGTTCACGAGCCTCCAGGGAGTCACCTGTAGGGAATCTGTCAGTCCAGGTCCACTCAAATACTTGCACAAGTACAAGCGGTACAGCATGCATTACTCTGCAATTAAGGCTTCATCCAATGCTAGTGAAGTTAATGGAAAGGCTCCCATTGGCTCCTATGGGCATTAGATCAGGCTGTTGGAGAGCAAAGGCATGATCCAGTGGATTGACTACCAAATTCTTATCCCAGGTCTCTCTCTGTACTCCTGGAAGAGCCAGTTAAGACTGCTTCAATTTCCCCAACTATACAATGGGGGGAATACAGGGCAGTAGCCACTGTCCTATAGCGAAGGTTGGGAACTCAGTTTCCAAGAAGAGCCCAATTTTGCCCCCCCTCTCAAAATCCACCAAAAAATGGAATATTGGCCTCAACATTGTTATGTGCCGTCGGTGGCCAAGGTGGAATTTTTAAAATAATTTAGACAAGAGGTTCATTCATTATGAGACATTTAAATACAGCCATTCATGAGAGTCCAAAGAGTCTTCTAGAGGTTTTTTTGTTGTCCCACTATGTAAAGTAAATGAATTTACCTGTAGAAACTCACATGCATGTCAAGGAAAGTTTAGAGTATACCACAAATATTTTCAATTATGCAAACCCTGAGTAGATTATTAGTAGAGAGGTATCAAAAGCAACTACATTAATGGCATATAATTTTGCTGCTCCGTTAGATTTCAGTTAGCCGCTGAGATCTGCTGCAATGTCAGATGGTGTGGTGAATGTAACCCTGGGACATGTTTTGCAAAAATTAATTACCGGGGTATTGAGTTATTGTCACTTTCATAATAATAATAAAATAATAACATCTTGCTCTTTTATTGTATTTTACATAAGTAGATCTCAAAGCGCTTTATGCATGAGGTCACAGAATCACTCTCTGTTTTACAACTGGGGAAACCGAGGCACAGGGCAGGGAAGTCACTTGCCCAAGGTCGCCCAGCAGACCTGGGACTAGAATTCAGATCTCTGGAGTCCCAGTGCAGTACTCTAGCCATTAGATGACACTTCCTCCCTTTAAGAGGAGCGACTTGACAGGAGGGACCTTGTAAGGAAAGGAGGCATTTCAAGAGAAAATGAAACTGGAGTATCTGTTGGGAGCCTCCAGGCCTGACAGCAAAGAGAAAGAAACTGATGATTGAGGCTCTAAGGAAAGAGTTTGAGTATCATTAGTGGCTGGTTATTCACCTGTCCTCCTGCTTTCACTGCCTGAGTAGGCATCAGAATGCCCTGCTGAACTTACTGCTGCTAGGAAGGCTTGAAAAGAGATTGATATGTAGAGCTGCGGGTGAGGTTATTCCTGGCTGGATGGTTGGTACTGCAGTGTAGTAAGTTGTCTCTCCCATAGAAGCTGAGTCCAGGCCAGGACTAAAGGAGATGCAGTGAGCTGACGGTAGGCAGCATAAGTGGCCTTACTCAGTCTTGGGGCCAGAAAGAGCCACAAGGTCTGTCTGTATCCAGCACCATCAATAAAGAATCCAATTTACAGTCATTAGGTCAATCAGAAAGGCTAAGGCACAAAATGAGTTACACCTAACAAGGGATATAGAAGACAGGAAGAAGAGGTTCTATAAATACATCAGGAACAAGGGAGAGATGAAGGGAAGTGTAGGTCCACTACTTAGCGGGAAAGGAGAGCTAATAACAATGACACCAAGAAGACAGAGGTGTTCAACACTTATTTTGTTTCAGTCTTCTCTAAAAAGGTTAATTGTGATCAGATGCTTAACACAATTAATATGATCACTAAGGGGGAAGGAACACAAGCCAGAATGTGGAAAGAACAGATTAAAGAATATTTAGATAAGTTAGATGCATTCAAGTCAGCAGGATCTGACAAATTCACCTTAACTTAAGGAACTACCTGAAGCAATCTTGGAACCATTAGTGATTATCTTTGAGAACCCACGGAAGACAGATGAGGTCCTAGAGGACTGGAGAAGAGCAAACGCATTACCTATCTTTTAAAAGAGAAATATAGTGGACCGGACACCTTTGATACCTGAAAAGATATTGTAACAGATTTTTAAACAATCAGCTTGTAAGTACCTAGAGGACAAGGTGTTAAGTAATAGACAACATGGATTTGTCAAGAACAAACCATGCCAAGCCAACCTAATTTCCTTCTTTGATAAAGTAACTGGGGCCTAGAGGATAGGGGGAAGTGGTAGACATGATATATCTTCATTTTAGAAAAAAGCTTTTGACACACATGACATACTCATAAGTAAACCAAGGAAATGTGGTCTAGATTAAAATTAGACGGGTGCAAAACTGGTTGAAACACTATACTCAAAGAGTCGTTCTCAATGGTTCACTGTCAAACTGGGAGGATATATCTAGAGGGGTCCCGAAGGGCTCTGTCCTGTGTCCAGTACTAGTCAATATTTTAATTAAAGTCTTGGATAATGGACTGGAGAGTATGAGTACAAAATCATAGAATCATAGAATATCAGGGTTGGACAGGACCTCAGGAGGTCATCTTGTCCCACCCCCTGCTCAAAGCAGGACCAATCCCCAACTAAATCATCCCAGCCAGGGCTTTGTCAAGCGAGGTCTTAAAAACCTCTAAGGATGGAGGTTCCACCACCTCCCTAGGTAATCCATTCCAGTGCTTCACCACCCTCCTAGTGAAATAGTTTTTCCTAATATCCAACCTAAACCTCCCCCACTGCAACTTGAAACCATTGATCCTTGTTCTGTCATCTGCTACCACTGAGAACAATCTAGTTCCATCCTCTTTGGAACCCCCTTTCAGTTGAAAGCAGCTATCAAATCCCCCCTCATTCTTCTCTTCTGCAGACTAAATAAGCCCAGTTCCCTCAGCCTCTCCTCATAAGTCATGTGCTCCAGCCCCCTAATCATTTTTGTTGCCTTCCGCTGGACTCTTTCCAATTTTTCCACATCCTTCTTGTAGTGTGGGGCCTAAAACTGGACACAGTACTCCAGATGAGGCCTCACCAATGCCAAATAGAGGGGAATGATCATGTCCCTCGATCTGCTGGCAATGCTCCTATTTATACAGCCCAAAATGTCGCTAGCCTTCTTGGCAACAAGGGCACACTGTTGACTCATATCCAGCTTCTTGTCCACTGTAATCCCCAGGTCCTTTTCTGCAGAACTGCTGCTTAGCCACGCGGTCCCCAGCCTGTAGCGGTGCATGGGATTCTTCCATCCTAAGTGCAGGACTCTGCACTTGTCCTTGTTGAACCTCATCAGATTTCTTTTGGCTCAATCCTCTAATTTGTCTAGGTCCCTCTGTATCCTATCCCTACCATCCAGCGTATCTACCACTCTCCCAGGTTAGTGTCATCTGCAAACTTGCTGAGGGTGCAATCCACGCCATCCTCCAGATCATTAATGAAGATATTGAACAAAATCTGTGAGTGAGACCAAGCTGGGAGGGGTTGCAACCACTTTGGAGGGCAGGATTAGAATTCAAAATGACCTTGATAAATTTGAGAATTGGTCTGAAATCAACAAGATGAAATTCAATAACGACAAGTGCAGAGTGCAAATCAAACACACAACTACAAAATGGGGAATAACTGGCTAGGCGATAGTACTTCTGAAAAGGATCTGGGGGTTATCATGGATCACATGAGCCAACAATGGGATGCAGTTGCAAAAAAGGCAAATATTGTGGGGTGTATTAACAGGAGTGTTGTATGTAAGACCCAGGAGGTAATTTTTCCACTCTACTTGGCACTGGTGAGGCCTCAGCTGGAGTTCAGTGTTCAGTTTTGGGCACCACACTTTAGGAAAGGTGTGGACATACTGGAGAGAGTCCAGAGGAGAGCAACAATGATAAAAGGTTAGAACACTGGAGCTAGAGGAAGCATAAACAGCAGCGTAGCTGTAGTAACACAGGTAGCAGCAGCTGTGCCGGGTACAAGCCCACCTGTAACCGGAAGCTGCTAAAGGAATATTAACAATAACAACCTGGGAGAAAGTAACTTGCTGGGCAGAGACTCAAATGCATTCCCAACATACCCTCAGAGAAGACAGAAGACATGACTCTTCTGAACTTTGCTATTCTTTTCTTGAAAAATTATTAGGAGACCATCTGGGGAACAAGGAACTCTTAAGGCAGTGTTGATCAGGATTGAACAAGTACCTTAAGTGGAAGTGCATTTTGTTGCCTTAACAGCTACGCATTGGTGATTTATACTGAATTGTGCCAACAGTCGGGGGCGTGTGTGTGTGTGCGCATGTATTTGTGTGTGTTTCTTCCTATTGCTCCGTATGCAGGGTAGAGAATTCTGAAATTAAATTAAAATGTAAAAGAACTGCAACCAAAACAAATGCCCAAGTGCAGAACAACGCTCTCAGTCGATAGGAGGTTCACAGAGGCAGGGCTCCTCTCTGGATGCGGAGCGGCTTGCAGAAGGTTGAAGGAACAGCACACTGGGGAGGAGGAAGGAGTGCGTTCCTCCATTTCAAACCACGTACAAAGGTGCAAAATCACTGTTCCTCTCCTGAGACACTCCTAGAGCCTGGAGTAGCATGGCTTCCCTCCAGCCTACCATAGAACCAGTTTAACAAAAAATTAAATACAGAAAAAAAGCTAAAGGGCAATCTGGGGGGGGGACTTTGCGAAAGCTGGAGTTAAGTTTGAAAATTCAGTAGCAGCGACCTGAGTGCTGAAAGCCTCGTTGGAGTTATTACAAATAAATAAAAACAGAAATTTAAGAGCTTCTGTTTAGTTTGCAAGAAGGTTTAAGAAGCTTGCCATTTTGTTTAAAAAAAAGAAAACTAAGAAGACAAGAGTGTAAATTAAGTTTAACATATTAACAAAACTTGAAGGCAATTTTGAATGAAATGAGGTTATAGATAAGATGTACTGGTGAAGTATGTTTTATACCTCAAAGCAGCACATCCCAGGGTTCTTATAAACATGTTTTAGCCTGTGTTTACTCTCCTGCCAACTTGACATGTAAGTTACCAGTGTTTGTGTTTTCAAGTTACTTCTTTTAAGTCTAAACCTTAGGTCTCCATTTCCTTAGTTCCTAACTGTTGGTTGGTTGTTTTAAATAACTACCACTTCATTACAGGGCTGTTGGTTATAATTGTTTACCCTTAAATTACTGACATGTGCTCTCTGCCTTAGCTCCATATTAAAGTTCTTTGCCTGGGATTAATATTCTCACTCACATAGCTCGGAGGGGTGCTGAGAGGATTACTTGGAGTTGGCAAAGGGCTTTGAAGATGGAGAACACTATATAAATGCTAAGTATTATTAAATCAGATGAGCTATTTACTGATCCAGATTGGTAATAAACAGGCATTCCAATTTGGCATCAGAAAGTGAAAGAGCAGAATTCTTTTTTGGAGAGACACATAGTGTGAGGTGCCAAGGAAAAGTTCCACACATAAAGTGATCCTGAAACATCATTTAAGGTCAAAAAGGGGAAGAGCTTTATTCCAGCTAGGAGCTCACACAGAGAAAGTTCCAGCACTCAGCTATACAAGGACGGGTGTGGGGAAATTACACCTTGGGACAGCTCCCAGAATGCACCTCTCCATCCCGCCCCTTCATTAATTATGCAACCTGAACTGCTGTATCAAAGTCTGTCTGGCAACAAGACACAATCTGGCTCCCGAACACAGACTGATTTCCTCTTGTTTGGAAAGATCAGACTCACATATCATGACATTTTGATGTACAGCTGTATTTTATCATTCCATATTCTGGTAGTTCCTAGAGGCTACGGCTGAGATCAGAGCCCCAGCGTGCTTGACACTGTACAAACACATAGTGAAACGCCCCAAAGAGCATGCCAACTAATTAGATAAGGAGGAAAACAGAAGGGAAGTGACTGACTCAAAGTTACATGCAGGTCAGGAATAGATCTTCAGGTCTCCTGACTCCCAGTTGACTGGACAATACTGATATGGGACTTTCTTCACTTTCTGTCCTAAACTGTTCTGTGGCAGTGGCAGCATTGCTGTGTTGGGTTAAGCAACTCCTGCGTGTATACATTCTACAGGACTTTCATTTGGGATGAAAGGTGTGATCTCAGCATGTGATATCTATAGCGATACAGGAACTGATGGCAGAATAAGAGCTAACTGAGGTGGAGCCTGCATCTTTCTCAGTCTTAGGATCTCTTCCCCAATCACCTGCAGGATTTACTGTAGTTTGCCGGTTTAAGGGGGAAGATAGAAGACCATCAAGGCTGGAGATTGGGCCTCTTGGTTTTTGCAGAGCTGCTGAATAGGCACATATTCTGCAGAACCAAGGGACGACGAGGCCTCTTCCAACCAACCAGAAATTGTCCACAGTGAGCAAGAGCCCGGAGGGCTAGATTCCCCAAAGGGCGTGCAGCCGTTGCTTTGCATGCAGAGGCCCCAGCTGTGCATAGGCAATGCAGGGCACCACAAGGACACTAGCACACATGGTATGTTCGGCAAGCGGCTTCTGGTCCAGGACAATGCCTGCCTGCTATTCTACTGTGGTACCCAGGTCGGGTCTGAGCAATCTGCAGGTATGTCGAAGGATATACTTCAGTCAATGCACCCCAGTTACTATGGTTTATGCAGTGCTGTAAATGAACACACAGATGCAGACAACAGCACTGACCTCCTCTGTAGGTGAACAGTGCTATGTAAGAGCTAGATATTATTATAATCACATCTCAGAGGCTTGTAGGCACAATTAATACCGAAAGCACGGAGCTCCTCAGACAGTATCATGATTGCTATCCCATCAGCACCTCCCTCTCCATTATTAATCCTAAACATTTACAGATGGTAGCTGGGTACATCCACACCATGTTTTACACACTAGAGATGAGACCCGTTCCCTGTCCCAAGACAGCTGATCCAGGTGAACCACTGTTATCTCCCTGACCCAGCATAGCCTGGGGCTGCTGCTTACTCCCAAGTATGTCCCTTTCCTCCCCCTGCCCCGCCCTGTTCTCGGAACACCTGAGACACTCACGTCACTGAGCTCCTCCGGAGGGTGATGGCTACATGTACCAACGTCAGTTCTGTTTGCTCTTGTGGCCCGTTCTCCTGCTAGGACTCCCTTGCTAAGGTGCAGCTACATCCAAGCCCCACCAGTTTGGTGCCACATAAGACAGGGCTCCATCCTCAACCCACTCAACCCGCGGCTTTATCCATGCTACCGGGCCGGCACAAACGAAAACAAGGGGTAGTCGAGAGGAAGGGGGGAAAGGCAGTGTGTAAAAGCAGCCTTTTCAGATACTCATCACTGAATATACTGTAGGTAATTAATAGTCTGAGCAAAGCATTTTACCCTCTACTGCAGCAGATAACTCCAATTCCAGAACGGCCCATCGCAGACCTAATATTCCCAAATTGATCCAGCTAGACAGAAACAGAGCATCTTCCAAGCAAAACCGCAGCAGTAACAATGACTGTGCAGAAGGACCTTGCAACTGATGGATGGTTTGCAGTCTGGGTTTGCACAGATGCCCTGTCCTGCCGCACCCCCCTGGTGCTCATACAAAGAAAGTCTTGGAAAAATTTACCTTGGAAAGCTGCAGTGATTTAGGAAAGGGGGGCCCAGGATGGGATCTAACAGAGTTGCATCCTGGGACAAGGAACTTGTTAGTAGCCAGCGTACGACCCTCCTTGTGTGATGAACATGGCTGACACTCAGAGGGAGTGTGGCCTTTTCAAGATGAGAGAGCGTGTGAGTATGTGTGTGACTGTAGATGGATGGGGACGTCGTGTATATTTGAGAGTGACAGTGAGTGCAGAGGCGCTGGTGGTTGGCATGTAACTTCCCCCTCTCACAGAATTGCTTAGTCCCCTTAAACTGTTAGAAACATGACAATGTAACATGCATTAGCTGGGAGCTGAGTCGCGGCAGCAACCTTATATCACAGGATGGAAGTGGCCAAAGTGCAGCCTTGGCACAGGATTCGGCACTGCGGGAGAAATAGTCACAAACTGGATGGCCCGTCGGCACGGCAGCTAGTCCGCAGTGCAGCCACCTGTCTCCCACTTGCTTCTGTCACATGTAGGGAGAGGGCTGGATGATGGGTGCTGTGGTGCACCCTGTGGAAACCATGCAGCCATTTGCCTTGAGAGAGAAAGAGGAGATATGACAGAGTAGCAACAACAAGCAAAAGGGAGGAGGAGGGGGGAGGGACATTAATGTCAGTAAGAGCCACCGGGGTACCCTGCCGACTCCGAGACCAATTCAGAGGCAAAGCCCAGTGAGTGCAAGGAAGCTTAAACTGGTGCAAGTCACGTGCTGAGGGGAGAGCAGTGCAGCCAGGAAATGAACTGGACGGTGCAAGCAGTAAACAGCGTGTCCTGTGTTAGCTGAAATGTGCACGTGATTGAGCTGCATGTGGGTTTCAAAGTTGAAAATAAAACAGGACCAAGGGGTGAAATTCACCCCTATGCAAAGGGTCAGCACCAGCCCTGAAGTCTTAAGTGGCCATAGGCATTGTGCTGGCCCTTTGCATACGGGGTGATTTGTACCAACTGGGAATGCAGTACATGGGTTTCCCTTCAAGAGGCCTCCAGCTCAGGAAAGCAGGACAGTGTACATTAGGGAAGCTGGACACCACAGCGGGGCTGGGCAGCAGGATAAACCTCTTGCTTTAGCACAACATTAAAAAAAAATCCATCTGATTCTTCTAGTCACAGCTGGCATCAGTGGCCAGCACCTAGGGCTTGATGTCACGGGTTATCAGCCACTTTAGAAATGCCAAGTGACTGCTTCCATCTTCCCCATCCCCTCCATTTCAGGTCTGCATGTACATGAACAAAGAGTCTGCACTTCCATATGCATAGAAAGCCAGGCCCTCTGCGGGGAAGTGCTTAGAGTCTATGGATGACCAGTGCTTAGATACTTCAGTGATAGATGCTATATAAAAACCACCTGATAGATAAGACTGCACGATCAAATGTAAAAGCCAGTGAAGGAAACGGCCTATTAGATCCTATCTAGTCCATCCTCCTGACAGTGTAAAGCTGTCCCTTATTGTACATTTTCTAATGCTTCCTCTAGTCTTGTTTTAAATGTCCCAAATGACGGGGCTTCCGCCCCCTCCCTTGGGAGAATATTTGTCAGGAATGGCATGTAGAGGATGAGGGCTCAAACTCTGGCCTTACACTTGGAGCATAAATATACTGACATTTAAATATATGAAAAGTTCTACCTGTTGGTCACTGGGATAGATCCTAGCCAGGCAGTGGAAACCGGCATAATGGCTAGAGTTGTTCGGGAAATTTGTGATGAAACAATTTATCATCAAAAAATACCAGTTTGTCAAAACCCACCCTTTTCGCAGGAATGGGCCAGTGCGGGGGGGGGGGGGGGGTGCTGGGGGGAATTTCTATTCAGAGAGAACCACCACAGAATAGCCAATAGTCTGGTGGTCAGGACATTCTTGGGGATGGGGGAATACCAGGTGAAAGTACCCCCCCATGGACTTGAACCTGGGTCTCTCTCAGCCCACTTCATCAGACGCAAGACTTGGATCTTTGTCTTGCGTCTGATGAAGTGGGCATTCACCCACGAAAGCTTATTCTCCAATACTTCTGTTAGTCTTAAAGGTGCCACAGGACCCTCTGTTGCTTTTTAGTGATAGGGAGGATGCTTAGGCAGGGAGGGTGGTATAAGAAGACAGCTGCTGTAGTCACAAGGGGTTAGGGAAGCAGCATGTGGGCAGTGAGGGGGAGGAGTTACATAGTCTGTGCAGATAGGCAGGCAGTGATGAGAAAACAAAGTGAGAGCTGTCTGGGCTTTGGTCTCTGGGGGCTATACAGTACCACCATCAGCATTACTGGAGATGACGCCTAGATCTATAGTGATGGGTACTATAAAGATGGTACAAATGCAGGGAGGGGAAAGGGAGGTTTGTGAGGGTAGTCGCTGAGATGGCAGATTGGAGCGTGTGGGGCAGTGAAGGAATCATAGTGGGAGTCAGAGGACAGCCAACCAGTCCGGAAACAACAAGAAGGAGATTGAATTCCCTGTCAGGGCCCTGCCAGCTCCATTCAGTGCTGGAGATGGAGGAATCCAGGTTGAGCCCATCAGTATAAACAATAGCGTCTTTGAGAACAGCCTTGTCCTGGGACAGTTGTTCCTACTTCTGGAGGAGCCAAACTGGGTTACCCTGGGAGGGTGGTTTGCATATAAGTTCCCCTGGGGCATTCGTGGGCTCAAATGGTGCAGCTCATCCTCCGATGCTGTCAGCCAGCGCTAAACATTCGCTCGCCGCTTCTAGCCGACCTTAGACATCATCCCTCTGTGCTCCTTTCCCATCTCACCCTTTTTTCCGTCTTCTGTCTTTAGACTGTAAACTCTTTGGGGCGGGGCCTATCGCTGTCTATAAACAGCACCTCGCACAATGGTGCCCTGATCTCGGTTGGGGTCTCTACGTTGGACTGTAATACAAGTACTACTAATAATTAACGGCTCCTAAGAACTTGAGGGGGCAATTCGTGGAAAATGCTCCCTTGAACTTTACACATTTGCCATCACAAAGCTTCCTTACTCCAGCGCTAGCTGGGAAAAGATATCCCTGAAAATTATTGGACATTGTCATAGACCAACTGATTGAAACAGCGATCATTCTGAAGAGAGACGGGGAGGAGGCAAATGGATTGGTTTTTTCCTTGCTAGTTTCCAGAGCAAACAGAAATGGGCTGTTATTATGCGGGGGGGGGGGGAGGGGGGGGAGAATTTGGGGGTCATGGGTTTTGTTTTTGATTTGAAAATTGGTGGTTAAATATCATTTAAAAATAAAATAATGATAAAAACAAGCAGCTTCATTTTGTAGTCTCTCCCCTTCAAGGTACTAAATACAAGGATATTAACCTGCCTTTCTATACATTCTTTCATCCCAGGGTCTTAAAACAGTTTATAAACTCAGTACTTAAGCCTCATCACGGCTCTGGTCGGTATTAGTGTCCTCATTTCACAGATGGACTAAGGCATGGAGACATGAAGCGACCTGCCCGAGGTCACACTAAAAGCTATTTACTGGCAGAGCCAGGAAGAGCCCGGGAATCCTGATTCCCGGTACAATGGACTAACTCACAGGCAGCAACACTTACAGACCAACAAGCTTCGTGGAAACATTTAAGGAAACGGTTCCTTTCACAAAACCCACTGGCTAATTTACTCTCCATTTTGGTGCTTGTGAGGGACGGTACGTTGGTTTTAGCTGGTAACGGAGCAACTGCCTCCGGCTCAGAACAAATGTAATTCAAATAAAATAAGATAAAATAAATAAACCCAACAACCCTGAAAGGCCCCACTTTAAAAATCATTTTGAGGAGAAGCAGAAGATTTTGGCAACTCTTAATTAAATCGGATTGCGGCAAACTTCACCAAAGCTGGCTACAGGCATCAACGTATAATTGCTTCCCATAAGGGGTATTGTAGGCGGTGATTTGTGCTCTCCGCAGCCAAGCTCCAACAGGGATCTATACTCGGGAGCATGCTTGGCCAGCATATCGGTCTGTTTAGCTTTACTCAGCTTGGAGGGGAAGAACAGGTGCTGCCTACATCCCGGAGGCTGCTCCCTGGGTTTCAATGTGTTGCTCTGTTGGCAGAGCCAGGGATGGAAACAACTGCAAGGAAAAGAGGGAGAACAAAAGAGAGCAGGCCCCCCAAGGGCAAGGGCAAGGGCAAGACGAAAAGCGCACCGTTCTTTGCTTCCCCTCTCCTGTCTCTGCTGAGAAACGGTTAATAGGTTGCAAGGTTTCCACCCGTCCAGGACTGAGCCTTTTTTCCTCCCCTTTCGAGTGCCCCCTGCCTTCCTCCTCCAGTGACTGGGAAGCTGTGACTGCTCTACACCGCCGACACCTCGGCTGCTCTGGAAACCCATGAACTGTTTGAGAAAGGTCAGCTGGCAGCCTCGGCAGCCCTTCTCGGTTTTGCTTTCCTTCCTGCATGGCCTTGGACGGTGCAGGAGCCCCCTCTGTCGGGGAAGCACCGGAGTTACCAGTCTCCCCCTGCTCCTTGTCAAGCCTCTTCCACTCACCCTTCCCTCCCCCGCCCGCAGGCCCCTTGTCATGGAACCAAGCCTGCCACATGCGAACTAAATAGCCATGGCTGTAGTGCTCCAAGTGGGCTTTGCTCCAGAATCAGGCTCCAGGGTCTCCCCCTCTGCCACGTTCCTTCATGCCAAAGCCAGGCTTTCCCCGGTGCTGAGAACCCGCCAAGCCGGCTGACGACCCCACTTGGTGGACTGTCGCAAGCTCTCTTCTGGGCAGCGACTGGGGCCAGCAATACATTCGTTGCATGCCAGAGGCAGAATTACCCCCGAGATGGAAGCAAGTTCAACTCTCCCCAAAGGGGAGAGGTTTTTTTGCGGGGAGTAAAGGGGTTGAGTCGAGGATGGGAAGCGTGTTCTGGCAACGGATAGCCAGAATTATTCCTATTTCTAGCCAAATGTTTGACCCCAAAATCTGAGTACTAGCCACTGTTTACTGCATTACGCCATTCCCTACAGAGACTCCTGCTGGGAGAGGCTGGGACCAGAGTAGTTGTGAGCTATCCGCAGCTCCAGCCACTATGCAAGTGGTTCTCAGACTTGTCTACAGTGGAGCTACTTTCCAGCCTGGACCCGTGAAAGAAAATCCTTCTTATGCATCCAGTATCTAGTCACAGTGTCTCTCCCACGTAGTAATATGGCAAGAGCAGGATGGTCACAGCCCTCTGTGGCACCCGTGGGGTCCCAACTACCGGGTTGAGAACCCCTGCACTGGGCTGTTCCCTAGCTGGGTGATACTGTACAAAGCCATTGGGACTCCCCATCCCGCACAGGGGCGCGTGCCCCAGGACAAACAAGAGTGGAAATCAGGAACAAAAAAGCCGAGGGTCTAAAGGCAATTTGTATGCACCCTGGAATAACTCTACTTTCTCCAGAGACCCGGAAGCACTTTCATCTGACACATAACATTATTCATTTTCATTCAGAGAAGTTTCAGAGTGCAACAAAAATATCTCGAGCTCAGTAATGAGGCAGGAAATCAAGCTTACGTAGCTGAGCCAATCCAAGTCAGTAACATCACTCAACTTCCCTGTCCTTACAGCACAAGGACCATGATTGGAGAATAAATTAATCCTAATAAATGTAGGATTCCGATCGTGCCTGGATAGCTGGTGGTGCGGCGACGTCTGAGTGACTGATGAAGTAATTGTTTCAAAGGTGCCTTGATAGAATTAGTCTCTTGCAAAACATGCAGCACAGGAGAAAATCTTGCTTCCTTTGTTATGGAGCATGAAAATACTCCACACATCAGAGTGATTTATGGGTTACAGTGCAGCAAAATTAGAGTGAGCAGCAATTAGGGTTGTTCTCTTGATAACTAAGGGATGAAAAGCAGAGAGGAGATGAGCGAGGGAACAGACGGGATGCAGAATGGCCAGACGAAGGCAAAACACCAATGCTGCATAACTGAGCTGTTGGGTTTTTAACAAGGGTTAGTTCCCCTTTTCATAAATTCTTATAGAGAGTGGGGGGCTGTCCTAAAAACTGATGCCGTTCGAGTCATTCATCACATCTACGGGCATCTGTAATTAGAGCCCTCAGGAGTCACAGAACAAGAGTCAAAGGCTCTAACGGGATTATAGAAAAGGCTGGATCATTTTATGGCTAATATTATTAGATAAGGAGAATCTGGCCACATGCTCTAGGATGTCGGGGGGAGGGGACGGGGGAGAAGGAATTTCCCCACCCCATGTACAATATTGCACAGTTGGCCTTAAATGCATTAGTCTCCTCTGCACCATCAAACACTGGCCATTGCTATCTAATCTAATCTATATATCTGTCTGTCTATCTGTCTGACACAGGGTTACCAATTTTGGCTGGATGAATTCGTGGAGATTTTATCACATGACATAATCTTTAATTAAAGATTCATCTTTCATTCTTGGAGACTCCAGGACAATCCTGGAGGGGTTGCAACCCTAATAGGCCCCCAGAAGGCTGATCCAGTATATTCCTTGCTGGGTGCTGCAGTGGAACATGGATCTGTAGCCAGGCAGCCACAGTTCCCTTTCCCCCCACTGTGTAATGTCAGCCAATGGGCTGATAGCCAGATGGAGCTGACCGACCCTGCACATGCTGATGCCTGGTCAATCTCCATCCCGTGCTGTGGTTTATTGCTGAATGCACCAGCTGAGTGAGTGTGTGCAGAACCGAGGCAGATGAATAGCAGCACCATTGCTGTGCAGTGCTGGTGTGAGCTGAGAGCTCTTGCACTACCTGGTGCTCGGGCAGTCTGGTTTTCCTACTCTTGCCCAAACTAACCCTGCTGTTTTCCTGCTTTCCCCCTCCACGTGCACCCTCTCCAACACACCCTGTTAAATCAGCCAGCCTCCCTGGCCAGGCGTGTTCCCGACAAGCCCAGACATGCCCGCTGCCTGCAGAGACTTGCTTTCGCCAGACTCCCCCGGCTAATAAAGAATGAGAGCACTGTGCAAGCTGCAAGGACCGAGGAGGCAGAGTGAACTACTGTACTCCAAGGAGTCCTCTGCAGCTCCCTCCATCCCACTGTGGGAGAAAGCTGCCTCCGTGCCTGCCCTTCCCAGATTTCCCTCCATCTCCCACTGGCAAGAGGGCTTTTCTCACGGCATATTTCTAACTCCTAGCGGTCTCTGTATCCAACACTAAGAAGCTGTTGCTGTTCCTCTAAACTAGGGTTACCATATGTCTGGATTTTCCCGGACGTGTCCGGCTTTTTGGTCCTCAAATCCCTGTCCGGGAGGAATTTCCAAAAAGCCGAACATGTCCGGGAAAATAAGGAGGCATGGTAAGGGGACCCCGAGTGCGAGTGGCTGCAGCAAAACCTACAACTCCCGCGATCTGCCGGGGCACAGAGGTGGCGGGTGGCATCCGAGCACGCAGCCGCTTCCTCCCCGGGCTCCAACTTTCCCGGCTCCCGCCGCTCTCCACCGTGTGCCGGGGCTGAAGCAACTTCCTCAGCGCAGCGGCAGCCGGAGCCCAGGGGGCGGGAGGGAGGAGGGGGAATGCGGGGTGCTCAGGGGAGGGGGCGGAGTTGGGGCGGGGACTTTGGGGCAGGGGTTGGAATGGGGGCGGGGAAGGGGCAGAGTTGGGGTGGGGCCGGGGGCGGGGCGGAGTTGGGGCGGGGCCGGCCCCCCCGTGGAGTGTCCTCTTTTTTCAGTGTTGAAATATGGTAACCCTATCTAAACTCCCTCTGATCTGGTCTGAGAGTTCAAGGTATGGCATAAGGACACAATTGTCTCTTTTCTGCTCTTGCCTCCAGGAAGCAAGGGGTCCCACGGGGTCAGAGAACATGTTCAAGTTTTACCCAGTGTTTGGATGGTTCTGTTGTTAACCCAGCTGATCACATCTGATACTTGTGATGCATAATAATAATGATAAGTCAAGTCAAGGGAAGCCAGCCCACCCCTCTTTGTAGGCCTATACAGAACTTCAGAACTCACCCTTCGCTTCTGACATGTCTATATGAATTTTAATAGACAGGGATGCCTAGGGTGACCAGATAGCAACTGTGAAAAAACGGAATGGGGGTGGGGGATAATAGGCACCTATATAAGAAAAAGTCCCCAAAACCGGGACTGTCCTTATAAAAACGGGACATCTGGTCACCCTAGGGATGCCACTTGTTAGGCTTTGAACCAGACAGTCCTCTTTTTTTGTGGTTCATCCCCCACCCGGTACTGAGAGAAAACCTGACGTGAATTTATCCAGTATCAGCCAGCTAGCCAGAATCTCTAGCCAGGTTCTTTGAATTTCGCCCTGATCTTGAATAAGTAGCAAGTAACGTACAATGTAGGATGTTAATCTTTTATTTGTAACTTTGCCGTAACAAAAAGTTTGGAAAAAAAGACAATTGTTAAGCGAAGAAATAGCCCTTGGGATGTAGGGGAGTCAAGAGATGCAAGGGGAGGCTTTAACAAATGCCTGGAGACATAAAGGCTCTTAGACAGTGCAGGAATGGGTGGAAGAGAGGGGAGAGAGAGAGAGACTTTGACTCCCTTTTGACCCTCTTTCCTCCTAATACCGGCTCACCAGGTGAAACTTTGGACCTGTACTGCAGCGGCTGCGGCTTCTCAGTGATGCAGTGTTGTAGCTAAGCTATGAGGAGGAGCAGGTGCTACGGGCGGCATAGGCAGAGCTGGGTGTGGCAAGCCCAGAATTAGAATAGCGGGGGGGAATGAGGTGCATTGGCAGAGCTGGGTCTCAGGACTGGAAGAGGAGGGGGCTGCATGTCAGGAGTATGGTGCGCTTTTATCAGCACAAAACCCCACAGCAATGTCCTAATATCACCCTGCCTCCCCCACTCAAAAGGGATCTGGAGAAGGCAAGCGCAAGGCTATTGGGTGCAATGGCAGTGGAATACCAAGAATGGCCATTCTTCAGCCAGGCGCCTGAAATTGCAATCGGAACAAGCGGGGGGGAGAGGCGAGCAGGCTGCACTACTAAACATCCTCCTCGTCTCTCTCCTCCCGGACCGGGGCTCTGCTCCTGGGCGGTCGGAACACAGATTCTGCTTCACGCACTTTTAAGTCAACAGCTTTTAATGAGAGCCAACTCCCACAGAAAAGCACCTAAATCAACCTGCCTGGTTTCCTCGCTCCCTATATGATGCCCCCTCTGACCGCCCCTTTTTCCTTTTTCTTATTATTAATTATTATTATTTTATTTTAATTCTCCCTTTCACCCAAAATCTCACGTCCAAATCTCTTGTGGGATGGGATTTTGGGTATGTGTTGGGGAAAGTTCCGCGTGCATTTTCCATCCCTGGTTTATCTCCCGTCAGAAAATGCATTAAAAAAACAGACAAGGGGATGAAAAGTAGCGTTCTGGCCTGGGCAAGAGACCTCGGTTACAACTCAAAATACAGGGTCTCCCGCTACGTCTATGCTAGAGTTAAGGTCAGGCTTACATAGCAGATGTTGTTCAGGGCATGTCTCCACTACAGCTGGAGTTATAATTTCCAGCTCGGGCAGACATACCCCTGCTAGCGCTGATCGAGCTAATGTGCTAACAACGGAAGTGTGGCTGCATCTGCCCCAGCCGCAGGAGGGGCTAGCCACCCCCAGTCTGATCCTGTCTGAAACCCAATGTACCTACTCGGGGCAGCTAGTCTGTCCCTTACTTGTGCTGCCGCGGCTGTATGGCTATTGGGTAGCGGTCCCAAGCTGGAGATTACATCTCCAGTCCCAGTGTAGACGTACCCTTAGACTGCAAGCTCTCTGAGGCAGGGACTCTTTCTATTCCATGCTTGCACAACACCTAGCATAGTGAGGTCCTGATCCATGACTGGGGTTCCTAGGTGCTACCACAATAATGGTAATTATCGTCATCCTCTTCCAGCTAGCCCAAGAAACTACTAATGTCATCCTCTCTGCTAAGTTTGCTGTGCCATTGGAGTTTTTTTTCCCTTGGTCCCCAGGCACAAGTAAGGAAGGCTCTAGAACAATTCAACAGCAACTGACTTAAAAAGGACCATTATAGAACATATGGTCCTTAATTGATCTGCGGAATTCATTGCTGCAGGTTATTACAGTAGCAACTTGCTTTTTCAATTAACATCATTTACAGTTGCACTAGCTAAAGTAAAAATGACAAGGGCTATCAAGCTTCATGCTCCAGGGCATAAACTAAACACCGGCTTGGGCCAGGAAGGAATTTCCCCTGGTTCTAGCATTGCATAGTTGGTCTGATACCATGTAGGAGTTTTTAATGCCTTTCCCTGAGTCATCCTTCATTCACTATTGCAGGAGAGAGGATACCAGTCTAGATAAACCATTCATCTAGTCCAGTATGCCAACACCTATATTACTATCCAGAACTGGGATGGAATTTTCAATCCAAAGAGAACTGGGAAGGAAGTGCCTTCTGTGGACAAACCTAACCAGCAACAAGAGATTTTGTTTAAGACCTCAGGACCCACTATTTTGGGATGGGGAGGGGATAATTCGGTATTGATGGCATCCTGGGGCAGATTTTCAATGAAAAAATAAGAATTAGGCGCCTGACTCCCATTGACTTTCAAGGGGAGTTAGGCCTGAAAATGTCCATTGTACCTTTGAAAATCTCCCTCCTCTTCCTGCATCTGTCCCAGAGTTCCACTTTCCAAGCTAAGGCAGGTAATGCAGCCAGCTCCTGTGTGGGTTTCTAGGAAGTGTCAGGAAGGTCCTGGAAGGTGACCTCACATAAGGGAAATACGGTTTACAACTAACAGAAAGGGAATATCTCAAAGGAATGTGCTAAGTATGGGACCTCCGTGTGTCCCACTGAGCCCTGAGCTGTCATGCCCGGGTGAGAGCCCTCCCGTGCCGGTCCCTTGCTGGAGTTTGGATCCTGATCGTCGAAGGATAGCACTCCTGCTGCTCTTGTACCATAAGGTCTCTTTCTCCTGGATGTGGCTACACTCCTCCCCTCTCCATCTAATGCTGTGGCTGTCTTACAGCACAAAGACAACAGGAGGTGGTTTCTAGTGTTAGGGCAGGGGACTGGGAGCCAGGACTCGAAGCTGTTTGAAGCCAAGTCTGAAGCTGTTGAGCGTGATGCAGGAATTGCGGGGTGAATCTCTAGCTTGTGTTGTGCGGGAGGGCTGACTACTTGATCGCAATAAAAATCTAGAAACCTATGAACATTTGTGCCTTTACCTCTGGACACCTCACTTTCCCAAGCTACACAATGTGGTTAACAAAAGTTACCAACTTTGTAAAGTATTTCGCAGTCATAGGGAAATGCAAAGCACTATTAATGATTGCCCTGCAAACTCTCCTCCAGCATGGGGGCTGCACAGTTAGTTTGTCATTCCTTGCTGGCATCCATCCCCCACAGTGTGGGGGGGAGGGGGAGAGAGTTGGCAAGGAGGATATAGAGGGGGGCGGGAGCACTGGTCCCTCTGCCTTATTTGAAACACTGGACAAGTCCACTGTAGCTCCTTGAGGAGGGGATGCGAGCAGGTGGCAGAGCCAGATCCAACTCCGGTTAAAGTCAGTGGAAAGAGAGCCACTGACTCCTGTGAGCTTTGCATCAGGCTCACGGGTAACTCACAAGTGAAGGTTAAAATGCTGATCACTAAAGCGGGTGGAAAAAGCCCTTTGGTCACTTCAACCGCACTCCAAAACCCACTCCCAGGTTATGCTAAGAACATCCTGGCTGAGGAGACTAGAATATATGCTGCATGCAACCCCCACTCCTTGCAAGGAGCTGCTGGCAGGCGCAGAATCCGAACAAGGCATTTCCCAGGCCCATAACACCCTATTTCACCGGAGAGTTGCACAATCACCATTAGCAGCCAGCCTTTGCCACCACTTAACATTATTGATCAGAAACTTCCTAAGTGAATGCCCATCCCACAACTAACATCCTGTAATCAACAAAACAAAAGAAGGGCTGGAGTGAGTGCTGCGGGATGGCACCCAGTAGGGCGTATGGCACTGAGCCCAGCAAAATCACCTGCCTGAACAAGCCAATGAGAGTTAAACGGCATGATTCCACGCTCCCGGGCACTCAAGGGTGGTCCTCCTTAGCCTCGGCGTGGCTGTACTGCTGTCTTTCTTCACTTCCCTGGGGCCTCCATTCAGGAAAGCATCCCTAATCAAGATAGCACGGAAGCACCTCCTTTGCTTCAGGCACAGGCTTAAGGTCCACTGACTTTATTTGGATTTAAAGCACTACCCCACACCTCGCTGCTGCTTCCCTGGGCTGATTCCTAGGTTGCCTCTCTCAGGCTCCAGGTCCTTCTCCACCCACCCTGCCCTCTGGGCCAAGCCCCCGCTCCCCTAGCCTCAGAGAGATGACCGCATAACTCCCTGCAGCCCCTCTCTGCCCTCAGCTACCTGGCTTTAGACCAGCCCTGCCTGTTCCCATCCAGCTGAGCTTCATCCTTTAAAGAGTCCTCACTGCTCCCTGGCTCCTCCTCCAGGTGCAGCCAACCCTTCAGGGGCTGGTGTGGGGTGAGCAACCCATCACAGAGGGATTTAGGTATGAGGTTAAATGCTGTCCTGAATTAGGGCCTGGACGCACGGGTGGGCTGGCGAGCTGAAGATTTGTGGGCAGAGAGACGCTTGTTCCCCATGAAAAAGAGAAATATACTCCTTCCTTTTATCCCTGTGCTTGCCACCCCTCTGGAGAACACAAACCCGCCCGAGCAAGGCAGGGGCTTGCTTGCAAGGGGCGATTTTCATAGCTTTCTCTCTCTGAGCAATGCTGCCCCAGTGTAGGAGGCCCCTAGGCACTCTCTGTCGAAGCCAGGCTGGTGATGTGGTGCCCATTTGAAATAGAAAGCCAGGCAACTCCTCTCCTCTGCACCAAGGGGAGGGGAGTGAGTCAGCCCCAAGGAAGAGATCATCGTTAGATGCTCTGGAAGGGCACAGTTACATGAGCTGAACGGGACCAGGGAGAGGTTCTCCCAGCAAAGGTCAAAGCCAATTTGATTTTGTGGAAAGACCCCTTCCTGACCCCACAGTGCAGGCCCCCTGACTGGGAAAGGCATCAGGGGAATGCTACAGAATATCCATTCATCCCCCATAACCCAAACTTGCCCCAGCAGTATTTCCTATTATGTCTCCATAACCTAATCTGACCGCCCCCCAGGGCACCCAGATTAATATCTGGGAAAGCACATGGACTCAATCACCCAATTACAAGGAGGAAAGGTTTAGCCTGTCTAAACAGCATAAAATGTGACGTAGCCTCCTTGCAAGAACCAGATCTCCCTCCACAGCAAGCTGAACAAACTGGGGAGGGGCCCCAGGGGAGCGGGGGATCTCTCCTACTCCCGTATCATGTGAAATGTGACAGAGGAACAGCTATTTGAATTGGCAAGTGCCTCTAACTCTCCAGACTCGATACCCCCTTCCCCGAAACAAAAAGTGATGTAAAGGGCAGAAGCAGGGCACTGCCTGGAGCCATGGGTCACCGAGGGGGTAGCACACTGTCTTGGTATATGGGGGGGAGAGAAAGATTTTGTGTTCGGCTCTTGGGCAGATGCAGCACACCGGCACAGCTCAGGAGGCGCAGGGGCAAAGGGGACTTTAAGCCAGCTTTGCACCAACCAGATCCTATCTGTCCAGGGGCCAGAGCAGCCCCTGGTGTACATTACAGCAGCCCCAAGGCTGCACTGCTTTACTACACTGGTCTCGCGACAGCTGCCAACAGACAGCTCCATACTCCAGGAGAGCTGTAACCCTTACGGCTACCCTCCTTCCTGCCTCTGGCTTTGCCCCCAGCATGTCTCCCATGCTGGAGGCTCAGAGGTCAGTCAGCGTATGCCAGCGCTATGCAATTTTTGTGCCAAGGGAATTCTTCACCAGGTTGGGGCAGCCCCTTTATAGCCTCTCTACGCAGCCAGAGCAGTGGACGGGGGCCAGGTACTTTCCTTTTTGATGCATTCGTTCCCCATCACTGGAAAGAATCCAAGACACAGGCATGCCCAGCAGCCTTGCAGCAGACTCTAAAGCAAGGATACGAGGATAACCTTCGTCCCAAAGATCCACCGACGTCAGCATCATTCCCCCAGCAGTGGCTAAGACCAGATGCTTCCAAGGAACATGTAGAAGCCTCGCCATGGCCTCAGTCCAGCAAAGCAGTTTAGCACGTGCATACCATCAAGCAAATGAGTAGCACGGTTGACTCCAAAGGAACTACTCCTGTGTTTAAAGTTATTTATATGCTTGAGTTCTTTCTGGATTGGGGCCATATGCACCTAACGGTGCTCTAAGGGCTGGATTTTCGGAAGAGCTCAGGGCGATTTCCAACCACTCAGTGGGGTCAGATTTTCACAGGAGCCAAGATCCCAACATGCACCTAATGAACTTAGCACTTTCGAAACTGTGGGCACATCTCTGGGTGCCTAAATGGGAGGTGAGCTAATTTGACAATCTGGGCCCCCGGTGGTTTCCAACCATATCATTTTCCTGTCTAGGACAGTGTCTTTCCATAAAGACTGGTCCATAAAGGGTTTTATATAGATGACTACTGACCTGCATTCATATGCTACAATCACTCAGTCCAAATTCCAGGAGCAGCCTTCCCTCTAGACCAGTGGTTCCCAAACTTGTTCTGCCGCTTGGGCAGGGAAAGCTGCTGGAAGCGGCGCGGGCTGAGGGACATATTGGCCTGGAGCAGCAAACCGCGGCCACTGGGAGCCGCGATCAGCCGAACCTGCGGACGCGGCAGGTAAACAAACCGGCCCGGCCCGCCAGGGGCTTTCCCTGCACAAGCGGCGGAACAAGTTTGGGAACCACTGCTCTAGACGACTCTGGGCCCTGACTACTCCAGACCTTTATTCTAGGGGATGGTTTTATAAACCTGGACAAAATACCATCTGTGGCCTCATTAACCTCCATTGTAGTAAGTTCAGAGCTGTTTTAGCTAGGAGGGAACATCCTACAGCTGCCGTTTTACCCACTATCCTCGTCTTCATTAAGAGCCAGTGTGGTCTGAACAGACAATACAAAGCCTTCAATTAACATTATACTTTAAAGTGGATGACATACCCCTGTCTCTGTCCCATTCAGCACACGCTTCAATTCCCTATTTCAGAAGCTTATTGATGGATTCTCCTACTTCTCAAACTACAGCACTTTTGGGAGGACTGGAGGCGATGCCCTAATCCCAATTCTGTCCCAATGGCCTTCCTACAAGATAATGAACTGGAACTGCCCCATGGAAACATGATTCAATGAAATACTGAGGCACATGGTTCAACTCTGGCCAAGAATCTCCTCTTCCTTCTTGCTTTCCAGGATTCAAAAATGACATTGGTAGGTGGAAACAACTACAGCTATCCCCGTGGGAGAAAATCAGTGCTCTCCGAATGAATGCAACGCCCAGAATTAACTACTTGCTAGGTATTATTTCATAACACCTCCCAGTAAGCTTCTTCCAAAAATTTGACCTTTTCTACAAAGACTTCCCTCCCCTTGTTTTTTTTGTTTGCTTTTTTTACACAAGCCAACAGCTAAGTGGGTTAGTGCTCAGGAAAGGGGCCTGGGGAACTGAAGTCTTCGATTTCTCCATGCAATGGATACGACAGAGGCAGCAGCTGTACTAACTTACATGCACTAACCTGAGCCTGGATGGACTCGCTTTGTATTGGAGATGTGTAGTCCAGGTTCCATTCAGTTCTTGGCCTCTCTGCTGACACTATCTACAAGGGTGCCAGTCAGTGCTCACTGGGATGGTGTTTTATGTCATGTGCAACCTACCAACCAGGAAGCGGCCGGAGGTCTAGTTCATGTAAGCCATGAGAAGCTAGCAGATGGTAACATAACATTTGCTCCGTACTGATCTGAGGTAGAAGGCTCGATATTCCAACACCAATTCCCCAGAGCTACCCAGTCTTCCTCTACCCCAGTGATGTTCAAAGACTTCCTAAGAGCGGTCATGACACCCAGACTCTCCATGAAACAGTTACATATAACTCCCGGACTATGAAGTCTAAATCTCCTAGACATCATATTTTATCACCTACAGTAGTCTGCTCTGAGACAAACCCTCCAATAGCATCATGATAAGGAAGACAAGCAGAACCGTGATGCACCATACAAACAACCTCCTTAAAACCAATAAAGCCCAAGAGTATTTTCTTCCATTCCTAACCAGAAAAAAAAAGACCCCAGCCTATTGGCTAAAAACAGCCAGAAGACTGAGCTTCACACAGCTGTGATTACAGGCAACGACTATAAAAAAGATCGTACCTAAATTAATAATTGTTAGCTCTTTGAGAGAAATATAGATATAGATAAAGCCAGAGATCTCAAAGCACTTTACAAGGGAGGTTGGTATCATTACCTTCATGCCACAGATGGGGAAATTGAGGCACGGAGGAACGCTGGTTGCTCAGCACTTTCAGAAACTCTGATCTAGTATGGAGCTAGGAATCTAACTTCAGGCAATCTGGGCAATAGGGACAACCTCTAACCACTTTGTGACCTTCACTGCGTTCACTCTGACTATATCTTTATTCCTTTACGTCCATAAACAGATGTTCATATAATACCAGTTGCACAGCATTCACGCAGGAGATGTTTTGCTGGAAAATGAGGGTCACCATATTTATATTTACATAGCCAAGCAGTGACGATGTTTTAAAATGATTCACAATGAGCACAATAAAACTGCGGTAAATGCGATTAAAATAAGATCCTCTCAAAATCGCAACTGAAAATGTAACTTGTGAACCGACCGAAAAGGAAGCTTTCCATGTCTAGCATGAAGGCAAACACCTTTCTTTACAAGAACCGGGGTTTTTCAATGAACACCCCCTTGTAGGACATGGCATTCTACAGGAGAGATGGAATTTTAAGGCTCCAATACTGTACTTTCTGCCAAAAGTTGGTGACACAACTGGGACCTCACGCTCCTCAAATAATCCTGACTGGTCCTGGTCTACTGCCCAACATGCCGCCTTCCATCTACGAGCCAAGTTCTTCTCCTACTCCCGCGGGCACAACCTGGCTGATGTCAGCTGGGCTGGGTCAGCACAAAAGAAGGCTGGATTGACCCTGTGCAAACTCTTAAGATCTGAGAACTGGCCTGAGGGGTCTATTCTGAGCTCTGTCACTGACTTGCTGAGTGACCTTAAACAAGTCCCGTCCCTCCCTCTGCTTCCCCCCGCCCTTAACTCTGTTTTGTCTATTTGGGTTGCAAGTTCTTCAGGGCAGAGGCTGTCTCTTACTATGCTGAGTGCAATGCCTAGCACAACGGAGCCCCAGTCTGAACTGGGACCTCTAAGTGTTACCTTAATAAAAATAATAATAGGGAGCTATGGGGTCGAATGCAGAAGAGGGCACCTTCCAATGTGCACAGCAGGACTGCCACAGTAAGGCAAAACCCGGTGTAAACTTCACCTGATGCTCTGGAATTCCTCCCAGCTACCCAGGCAGGCTCATCATACACACACACACACACGCACAAAAAGATCCAGTGTAAAGGGACTTGGAGTCTTCACTGCACGTGCTAAGGAATATCCCCTTCGCAGCAATCCTGTGTCAGCACAACCGTGCCCTGGGGAGTGCACCCATCCACTGAGAATCCCAGCCTGCAGGCTCGATGGCACAAGAGCCCTCACATTCACCTAACCGTGTTACGGCAAAAGAATCCAGCTACAAGCCTGTCCTCTAACAGGGGAACAAAGGGTCACCGGAGGACAGAAGCAGCAGGTAAATTTAGAACAAATCCGATCGATCGATGCATTGAGAGCCTGCAGCCAGCCTGGTTTTAGTACAAAATCGCTACATAAAGCCCACGTTTAATTTTTTTTTTTTTTTGCATAAAAAGCTGGTCCTTCCTCCATTCACCTGCACCTGGGGACCAGCTCAGTGCAGCTGGAGATAACACACACTGTGCACACTGGAGCCAGAGAAGCTGGGAGGGGCAGGGTGAGGGGGGCACGAGCTAGCAGAGCTGGGAAGACACCAATAGCAGTGCATGCAGCACTCTCTCTTGCGGCGGTGGAGCTGCTTCTCAGCCTTCCTCCCCTGGAGGAATTTAGTTTGATCCAGCCTGCGCTTCCCTTGAGACTCCTGCTCACCACCCTCCAGCATCGGATGTGGCTTTAAACCACAATCCAGCTGCTTTGTTTCAAAATACTTTAAATGTCTCCTGAATGCAGGGGATTGCACCTGATGTATCACAAGTCCCCAGGGAAAGGACCCCAGATGCTCCTCCCACCTGTTAGCTCCTCCCCACATCATCACCACTTGGGCTTTTTCTAGTTATAGGACCAGTTAAGGGCCTCGGCCAGGGTTTGAGATGGGGCAGATCAGGGGTGAACTGAGCCCTCTACGTGGGCACCAGCTTTTTATGCCAAATAAAAAAACCCATGACTATTGTTAAGGGCCTGTGTGACGCCAGCAGACCAGGTGCCCGCTCATGCCAAGGTTCCTACGCCTCAACTGAACGCTGACAAATGCATATCGGGAAACCGGTCTGGCTCACCTGTGTATTAGAATTATTAAAACAGGTATTAGGTTTATGAAAATGTGTTTGGTGTTTAGACTTTATGAAATGCTTGTGAGTTGCTTGCCTGCACTAATCTGACTTACAAAATCTCTATCCCATGGCATAAAGTAATATTTAAGAGTTTGCTCTGTAAATGTAAAAGTGATTGCTCTGAAACCGTAAACCCGCACGGTCTGGGAGAAGCCTTCCTAAGTGTGAATTGCTAGTTTACCACAGGAGGTGTTATCTTCGGCCCAACAAAAGGCAGCCCATAGACACCAGGCAAACCATTGTGGAACATCAGAAGACAAAAGTGTGTGTTAATTTTTTGGACTTTAAGAGGGCAAGATTAAAGCAGATAAATATACACACACAAATGAATTCCAGCCTTAGGTTCCAAAAGGTTATAGAGGCGGCTGTAATATGCAAGTGCTACATGTCCTATAGGACTAACCCATGCTAAGCAGCTGGGGATCCCTTGCTTATGCTTAGAAACCTGCCCTCCTAAAACCCAAGCAGCACAGAGATAGTTTCTTCTTGTCAGGGATTTTTATTCCCTTCCCCCAGAGTTCAGGCTGATGGGACGAGCCCACATGCACATCTTCTCTTCATGACTGGGGAGGGCCCTGTAAAATAGGGATAATACTTCCCTACCTCCCAGGTGCTGAGGATTGATTTATGAATGTCTGAAAAGTGCTTTGAGCTCTTCCCATGGCACATAAAAGCATAAGAACGGCCATCCTGGGTCAGACCAATGGTCCATCTAGCCTAGTATCCTGTCTCTAACCGTGACCAATGCCAGGTGTTTCAGAGGGAATGAACAGAACAGGGCAATTTTGAGTGATTCATCCCTGTCATCCAGGCCCAGCTTCTGGGAGTTGGAGGTTTGGGGACAACCAGAGCATGGGATTGCGTCCCTGCCCATTTTGGCTAACTGTCATTGATGGAGCTATCCTCCATGAACTTATCAAATTATTTTTTGAATCTCATTATCCTTTTGGCCTTCACAATGTCCTCTGGCAATGAGTTCTACAAGTTGACTGTGCATTGTATGAAGAAGTACATCCTTATGATTGTTTTAAACCTGCTGCCTATTAATTTCACCAGGTGACCCCTAGTTCTTGTGTTATGCAAAGGGATAAATAACACTTCTCTAGTCACGTTCTCCACAAAATTCATGATTCTAGAGACCTCTTTCATATCCCCCATTGGTTGTCTCTTTTCTAAGCTGAACTGTCCCCATCTTTTTAACCTCTCCTCCTATGGAGCTATAGAAGTGCCAGGCATCATTACCCATCTTAGATGAGTGCATGTGCATCAGACCCCTCTCATCACCCCTTCGCTGATGTCCGGGGACTCCACCCGTGACGACTGCAGGAGGGCTATTAAGCTTCACTGGGGGATGATCATTGTGCAAAAGGGAAGCTCTTTTCTGGAGAGGCCCCATTTATTCTGCCTTCTCTTGACAGAGCGTCCTCTGGATCTACATGAGCCTGACAGGAGGTTTGTGCCAATCGGCTTTGGCACGCTTCCCACAATTCAATCTGCCCCTGCTGCCGCTCCTGTTCCTTATACTGACACTGACAAACCCTCTCTCCTGCCTCCAGGGATGAGGTCATCTATAATTTAAAGGGGGGGGGGGGACAGCGAGAGAGAAATAAGACAGTGTAAGCGCCCTCAGCCTCTATTTACTCAGTGCCTCAAGGACAAGCTTTATCGGACTTACTGGAACCTGGGTGATTTGTAATGAGTAAATTAGATCACAGAACACAGCACCCAAATTTCTGAGCTGGACTGAGGCACCGGTGCGGGTGTGTGTCATATGTCAAACTTAACCCAATCACAGAGTCAAGAGCTGGAGAGACGGTGGATTCAGACTGTTCCAGGACAGGGGGATCTCCACCTCGCTTCCAGAAAGGGGACTGTCCCTAGTGTTAGATTGCCAGAAGGTGATGATCCAGAAGTAGGAGTTTCCTGCTTATGTTCTGCTAGGCTTGTGCTCCAGGACATGGAGGATATGTCTACACTGTGATAAAACACCCACAGCTAGCTCACGTCAGCTGGCTCAGCTCGTGGGGCTTTAAATTTGCAGTGTAGACGTTCTCGAACTCACTGCAGTTTTATAGCCCCGCAGCCCGAGTCCCGCGGACCCAGGTCCGTTGAGACGGGCCAGCCAAGGTGTTTTATTGCAGTGTAGACGTACATATAGTCATAGCAGAAAACTGCTGTGAGGAGGCCAAGGGAGGCCTGGCAAATGCTGAAAGGGAGAGGCTGTTGCCAGCAGGAGGTCTCTGCTCTTTGTTAGCTGGGAGCTACTCCCAGCAAGGAAAGCTCCCAGAGCTGGTTTCCTGTTTGTCATTGGCACAACACTGCTGTGAGGAAGCTCACACAGCTTGATACTATCTGGCAAGCGTAAGGGGACATTGCTGTGCGGAAGCTCCTGCTGGGGGAATGTTCATTATCCTTGGCAGGACACTCTTTGATGGATGTTCCCATGGTGGGAGTCCCAGATGGCAAATGCTGGGCACTGCTGTGAGGGTGCTCAGAGGTGATGGCAGGAACCAAAACCAAACTGCCCAGGAAGGTAGGATGTGAAAGAATGTCCTCCAGCACCCAGTAACACAACAACAACCCCCATAACGCCAACGCACAGCAACACCACACACACGCCCTCCAGCACCCAGTAACACAACAACAACCCCCATCCCGCCAACGCACAGCAACACAACACACACGCCCTCCAGCACCCAGTAACACAACAACAACCCCCATCCCGCCAACGCACAGCAACACAACACACACGCCCTCCAGCACCCAGTAACACAACAACAACCCCCATCCCACCAACGCACAGCAACACAACACACACGCCCTCCAGCACCCAGTAACACAACAACAACCCCCATCCCACCAACGCACAGCAACACAACACACATGCCCTCCAGCACCCAGTAACACAACAACAACCCCCATCCCACCAACGCACAGCAACACAACACACACGCCCTTCAGCACCCAGTAACACAACAACAACCCCCATCCCACCAACGCACAGCAACACAACACACATGCCCTCCAGCACCCAGTAACACAACAACAACCCCCATCCCACCAACGCACAGCAACACAACACACAAGCCCTCCAGCACCCAGTAACACAACAACAACCCCCATCCCACCAACGCACAGCAACACAACACACACGCCCTCCAGCACCCAGTAAGACAACAACAACCCCCATCCCGCCAACGCACAGCAACACAACACACACGCCCTCCAGCACCCAGTAACACAACAACAACCCCCATCCCACCAACGCACAGCAACACAACACACACGCCCTCCAGCACCCAGTAACACAACAACAACCCCCATCCCACCAACGCACAGCAACACAACACACACGCCCTTCAGCACCCAGTAACACAACAACAACCCCCATCCCGCCAACGCACAGCAACACAACACACACGCCCTCCAGCACTCAGTAACACAACAACAACCCCCATCCCGCCAACACACAGCAGCACAACACACACGCCCTTCAGCACCCAGTAACACAACAACAGCCCCCATCCCACCAACGCTCAGCAACACAACACACATGCCCTCCAGCACCCAGTAACACAACAACAACCCCCATCCCACCAACGCACAGCAACACAACACACACGCCCTTCAGCACCCAGTAACACAACAACAACCCCATCCCGCCAACGCACAGCAACACAACACACACGCCCTTCAGCACCCAGTAAAATAATAACTCCCATCCCGCCAACGCACAGCAACACTACACACACGCCCTCCAGCACCCAGTAACACAACAACAACCCCCATCCCACCAACGCACAGCAACACAACACACACGCCCTCCAGCACCCAGTAACACAACAACCCCCATCCCACCAACGCACAGCAACACAACACACACGCCCTTCAGCACCCAGTAACATAACAACAACCCCCATCCCGCAAACACACAGCAACACAACACACACGCTCTCCAGCACCCGGTAACACAACAACCCCCATCCCACCAACGCACAACAACACAACACACACGCCCACCAGCACCCAGTAACGCAACAACAACCGCCATCCCATCAACGCACAGCAACACAACACACACGCCCACCAGCACCCAGTAACACAACAACAGCCCCCATCCCGCCAACGCACAGCAACACAACACACACGCCCACCAGCACCCAGTAATGCAACAACAACCGCCATCCCGTCAATGCACAGCAACACAACACACACGCCCACCAGCACCCAGTAACGCAACAACCCCTATCCCGCCAACGCACAGCAACACAACACACACGCCCACCAGCGCCCAGTAACGCAACAACCAGCCCCATCCCGCCAACGCACAGCAACACAACACGCACGCCCACCAGCACCCAGTAACGCAACAACAACCCCCATCCTGCCAACACACAGCAACACAACACACACGCCCACCAGCACCCAGTAACGCAACAACCCCCATCCCGCCAACGCACAGCAACACAACGCACACGCCCACCAGCACCCAGTAACGCAACAACAACCCTCACAGCTGCCAGAACATAGTAACACAACACCCATGGCTGCCAGCACAGGCACACAACCCTCACATCCACCAATGCACAGCAACACAACATCCATGCCCGTCAGCACAGCAACACAACAACCCCAACGCACAGCAACACAACCCCCACACCCACCAGCACAGTAACACAACAACCCTTATGCCTGCTCACAGCAACACAACGCACACGCACACCAGCACACAGGAATGCAACAACAACCCCTACGCCCACCTACGTACAGCAACACAAACTCCATGTCCGCCAAAGCACAGGAACACAACACCCATGCCCGCCAACGCACAGCAACACGACAGTGACCCTCCACAATCCAACACAACAGCCACAGAACAGCAACCCCCATTATCTGGCCTGCAGTGTGAGTGTTATAAACAGTGTCAGGCTACCCTGCAGTGCCCAAGGGCGTGAGCACCAGCCTCAGGGTAGACTACTCAAAACCAGGGCACAAACCCCAAATTGGCTGTGAGTTCTGTATTTAGATTTCACCAACCAAGTATCAAGTGTAAACTCCTCAAGTGCTATAACAACCTTAATATGGAGTTACAGACAGTCCCCTTGTGTCCACCCATCTGTCTTGCCACCCAGGTGAGCCTACCTTTGGGACAGATGGTCCCTTACACCAAGTATCACGGCAATATTCAGATTACTCCCAGTCCCAAAGAACCAGTCACCTCTTCACGTCAATTGCACCAGAGATTCTATACTAAAAACAACGCTTGTGGCCAATCCAATAATAAATTAATTACAATTTTTTTTAACTAAGAAAAAGAAACAAGAGTTATCTACAAGGTTAAAGCAGGTAAACATACACACACAAACAAGTTACAGTCTTAGGTTTCAAAAAGGAATAGAAGGTTCTATGATAAGCAAGCTCTAGATATCCTTTAGGGCTAACCCAGGCTAAACATAGGGATCTTTTGCTTATCCTTAGTAATCTTTGCCCCCCAAGGTCCAAGCAGCATGAAAATACAGTTCCTCCTCCCATCCACCAGCACTAGGGTCATTTATAAATACAAGCCACCCCACTGGTGTCCTGTCCCTACATCTCTGAACTGTGGTTGGGGGAGTGAGAAGAACCTTCTTCATGGTGAAATTGAGCCCTGTGGGGAGGACCTGCAAAAGGCCTAAGCACCCATGTCTGCCCTAGATTGAGGGCTTAGCTTAGGGTTACCATTCGTCCGGATTTACCCGGACACGTCCTCCTTTTTGTACTAAAAATAGCGTCCGGGGGGAATTTGTAAAGCACTCACAATGTCCGGGATTTCCCCCCGGCAGAGCAGAGCGAGCGGCTGGGAGGGCTGCAGGGAAGTCCTGGGCTGGACTCCGGAGCAGCTGTAGAGGAGCCGGATCCGCCCTGCATTCTGAGCAAGTGTATCAGCACAAAGTGCAGCCCTCCCCTTTTGCAACTGGGAGCCGTTTCTGCCATGCAGCGTAGCAAAACGGGAGCGAGAGCACTTTGTGCTGATACAAGGGCAGCTCTCCCCTGCAGTCCGGTCCGGGCCAGGGACCGGGTTTTGTTGTGCAGGGCCAGGGACCCGGTTTTGTTGTGCTGGGGAGCTCAGCCACGTGTCCGGCTCGCACAGAGCCCAACACCCTGTTCTGAGCAGCAGGGTAAGGGGGCCAGGGGGCAGGAAGGTTCTGGAGGTGGCAGTCAAGAAACGGGGGGGGGGCTTTTTGGGGGGAGTGGAGAAAGTTTTGGGCAGTCAGGGTACAGGTAGGGGGTAGGGTCCTGGGGGGCAGTTGGGGGGGTCTTAGGAGGGGGCAGTTAGGGGACAAGGAACAGGGAATCTTGGGTAGGGGGTGGGGTTCTGGAGGGCAGTTAGGAGCAGGGGTCCCAGGAGGGGGCAGTCAGGGGACAAGGAGCGGGGTGGGGGGCTGAGAGTTCTGGGGGGGAGCTGTCAGGGGGCAGGAGTGGGGAGAGGGATCGGAGCAGTCAGGGGACAGGGAGCAGAGGGGTTTAGATGGGTTGGGAGTTCTGGGGGGGGGGGGCTGTCAGGGGGCAGGAGTGCGGAGAGGGATCGGAGCAGTCAGGGGACAGGGAGCAGAGGGGTTTAGATGGGTTGGGAGTTCTGGGGGGGGCTGTCAGGGGGCAGGAGTGGGGAGAGGGATCGGAGCAGTCAGGGGACAGGGAGCAGAGGGGTTTAGATGGGTTGGGAGTTCTGGGGGGGGCTGTCAGGGGGTGGGGAGTGGTTGGATGGGGCGTGGGAGTCCCAGGGGTCTGTCTGGGGGTGGGGGTGTGGATAAGGGTTGGGGCAGTCAGGGGACAAGAGGCAGGGAGGCTTAGATAGGGAGTGGAGTCCTGGGGCAGTTAGGGGCAGGGGTCCCAGGAGGGGGCAGTCAGGGGACAAGGAACGGGGGGAGGGTTGGGGGTTCTGGGGGGGCGGGAAGTGGGAGGGGCAGGGGCGGGGCTAGGGCGGGGCTCCTCCCGTCCTCTTTTTTGCTTGCTGAAATATGGTAACCCTAGCTTAGCTGGGACTTAACTGGTACGTGGACCTGCACTGACCCCTGTGCACGAGGGCAATTGCACCATTCACCCCTTCTTAGATTGTAAACTTGGGGGGAGGGGAGGAAATGCTGTTCCCATGTGCTTGACCACTGTCTAGTATAAACAGCACCTTGATTCAGACTGAGGTGTCCAGGGACTACCACAATGCAAATAGAATCATAGAACTGGAAGGGACCTCAAGAGGTCATCTAGTCCAGTCCCCTGCACTCATGGCAGGACTAAGTATTATCTAGACCATCCCTGACCGGCGTTTGTCTACCCTGCTCTCAAAAATCCCCAATGATGGAGATTCCAAAACCTTCCTAGGCAATTTATTCCAGTGCTTAACCACCCTGACAAGAAGTTTTTCCTTACGTCCAACCCAAACCTCCCTTGCTGCAATTTAAGCCCATTGCTTCTTGTCCTATCCTCAGAGGTTAAGAAGAACAATTTTCCTCCCTCCTCCTTGTAACAACCTTTTATGTACTTGAAAACTGTTATCATGTCCCCTCTCAGTCTTTTCTTTTCCAGACTAAGCAAACCCAGTTTTTTTCAATCTTCCCTCATAGCTCATGTTTTCTAGACCTTTAATCATTTTTGTTGCTCTTCTCTGGATTTTCCAGAGAAGAGCAACAAATGTGGCACTCAGAACTGGACACAATAGTCCAGTTGAGGCCTAATTTATAGTACATAGTATACAGGGATTAGGAGGAAGGAGGGTCTTGTATTGGTTAGGGTTTTTGATTCCTTTCTCCCCTTCTGCTTCAAGTTGCAAACTCAGCTGATGGCGGGAATTCCCTTGCAAGTCTCATCTTCAAGGGGCGTGAGGGGTAAACAACAAAATCTTTGGTCCCTTTTAATGTTCCGCTCTAGACCGCCTGATGTTGACGGGCCTTCCTTGTCAGGCTGGACACCACACCATGTGTCGGAGACCAGCATTTCACACTAGATAATGTTTCTCTTCTGTCGGGTGTTGTATGCGGTTACAGAGGCTTACAATGCAAAAACGCTCAAATATTACCTTAAAATATGGGATACAGAGGTTCTGAGTGAGATGAATGCATGCGGGAAATCACAAGCATTCCATACAGTCTAAACACTAAACACATTCTTATCATTCTAATGCCTGCTTTAACAATACTAACACACAGGTGAGCCAGACTGGTTCCAGCGACGCATTTGTCAGTGTTGAGTGGAGACCTGGGGATCCTCGCGTGAGCTGGCTCCTGGTCTGCCAGCATCACAAGTACATTTCGTTATTTTATTTTTAAACCCTTAACTAATGTGGCTATTTTTATGTGAAGCCCTAAAAATCCACCCAAATGTCCTCCCCCGATGAGGTAAACAGGAGATGGGATTAGTGACATTACATGTAATCATCTTGTATTCCTAAACAGGGGCTGGTTAACAAGGAGGCTTTTCTTCTCCCTGACCCATGTGTCACGCAGGGAGCCTGCAGCCAAAGGTTTGTTCCTTTCTCCTCCTCTGAGGAGATCACAATGCTGAACTCTCCTTCTTCCAGGGGCTGGAGTTACTTGGCATGGAGGTGTGTAATGCACTGATGCTAACTGCCACAGAGCTCTGAAAGCCTCAGCACTGAACAGCCTGTTGGCAAAGGAGACAAGTCACGACAACTAACAGCTGGGACAGCAGCTACGGGGACAGAATCCCACAGTCACAGACAGGCTGACATGGGCAGCAGTTTCATGGAGCAGGAGAGGCTGATTTCGAGGGGACGTGCATGAACTATCAAGCACGTACAAAGTCCTGTAGTGGGACAGTGGTTTCAGCAGCAGGAAAGGGGGGGGGAGGGGGTTAAAAGGACTCACCCATTCACACCAATTTAAAAAGAATCCAAAAGTTTCCAACTCTCACTATCTTTTTGTTCTGTGTTTTGTACAGCACCTGGCACAATGGGCCCTGGTCTACGACCGGAGCTCCTAGGTGCGACTGCAATACAAATAACAATATGAAGGTAGGGAACTGCTCTAACTGTGTGGGAGAGGTCAGGGTTCCCCCGCATAAGAGGGGGTTATTTGTGGTTCTTCGGATTGGGATGGGATATCACGTGGGCATTCAAAGTCAGGCATCTCACTCCCTAGGCTGCCACAGTGCCCACGCCTGATCTGGAAGATGGATACGGGATCTGGCGAGTCCATTCACCCAGATTAAAAACAAGCACCTGAGAAAAGGAGTCGGGAGGTAGATCTACAACCGCAAAAACGGGCAATAGCAGCGACCCTCAGAGTCCGGGTCAACTGACTCGGGTTCATGGGGCTCACGCTACAAGTCTAAAAATAGCAGAGTAGATGTTGGGGCTCGGGCTGGGGTCCAGGCTGCAAGATCCTCCCCCTTCACAGGCTGGAGAGCCCCGAAGGTCTGCTCTATTCTTAGCCTCACACCACGAACCCAAGTCACTTGACCTGGGCTCCGAGACTAGCTGCTGTGGGTTTTTTTTTTTTTTTTTTTGATGTGTGGTCATACCCTGGATGGCTCAGAATTGTCAGTGGTCTCTGGAGCCTTTCACCGAGCTTGCTGGATTGAACAGGAGTGACTGTCAGGTACTCCTTGTATCCTGGAGAGAGATACAAGAGATGTGGGACTGAAGACTGTTACCATCCCTCTGGCTGTTTGTGGCCTACATGAGATGGGAAAGGAGGCCCCTTGGTTAGCACTGAATTGGCCTGGAGACTGAATGTCTCTCATCCATTGCAGGAGTTGCCCTGTTTGGGATAAGTGGCAGGGATCTCACCGCTCACATCACTCTCCAGGGCAGCCAGCCTGTCCCCGTCCACCAGCACTAGGGCCATTCACAAAGCCAAGCCACCCCACTGGTCTCCTGCCCCTACATCTCTGAACTGTGGTTGGGGGAGTGAGGAGAACCTTTGTCATGGTGAAATTCAGCTCTGTGGAGAGGACCTGCAAAAGGCCTAAGCACCCACGTCTGCCCTAGATTGAGGGCTTAGGTGGGCCTGCACTGGCCCCTGTGCATGGGGGCAATTTCACCATTAACCCCTTCTTAGACTGTAAACTTGGTGGTGGGGGGGAAGGAATGCTGTTCCCATGTGCTTGCCCAATGTCTAGTATAAATAGGGTGCTGACTGAGGTCTCGAGGTACTATCACGATGTACATCGTATACAGGGATTGGGAAGAAGGATGGTCTTGTCCTAGACTGAAACTCTGGAGCGCCTGGTTCTGCCACAGGCTGCTGTGGGACCTGGGCTACGTCACTATGCATGAGATCTTCAAAAGCAGCTCAGGGAGACCACATCTAATGGCACAGGAACCGATGGGGGGTACACCTGGCCTTGAATATATTGAGGCTGGAGATCAGAAGGGGGGGATCTAACCATCAGAGAAGTGAGGCTCTGGAACAGCCTCCCATCAGGAGTAGGAGCCTATCTACTTTTAAAATGGAGCGTGATACATTTCTGAATAGGATTACATGACAGGATTGTCTGCAATTACAGGGATTTGACTAGATTTGAGGACTCAAGAGGCTCCAGTCCTCCATTCCTGCAGCCCTATGTTCCATTGACTTTCCATGAGAGCTGGGCATGGCGATCCCAGCTGTAATCTCTCAGAACCTCAGTTCTCCATCTCTAAAAGGGAGACAACAGTCCTTCCTTTCCAGCCATCCTTTGTTTGCCTTGCCTAGTTAGGCTGCAAGGCATTTGGGGCAGGGACTGTCCCTCATTATGTACAGCACCTGGCACAATGAGACCCCCATCTCAGTTGGGGCCTCTATGAACTATTGTAATAACAATAAACAATAATAATCTGGAGTCCTAGTCTGAAACGGATGGGGATTCAGACTGAAGTGGAACCAGAATAAAGAAATGAAAAGCACGTAGCATGGGGTTCTTGCTGCTCCACTCTTTTTCCCCCTTCGGAGGTTCTTAACTTTACACTCCTTCCTCCAGAGGAGTTTTGAAGTCACAGAAAACATTTTCCAAACCTAATATTAGTTCCAGATGTTCACAGACATTTTGGTTTGTACCTCACTCTGTAAAACACATTTTCTCTCTCTTTTTTCTTAAGTGCAGAGCCTGCTTTGTCTATGACATAATCTGCTAGCAGCCCCGCCAGTGCGCGCGCTCACACGCGCGCTCCCGCCTTTCGAGCGGCTCATGTTCGAACAAAGAGCATCACTCATCTACCAAGCTGTCACGCACATGGAGTTGTGAGTAATTGCCACAAACTTTAATCAACAGTTCGGGATGCGATTGCTCCGTCTTCTTTTCTGGCTGCTGAGCGGAGAGCCGCTCTCTCCCCGCTGCACGGTGTTGAAAGTATGGTTTGCTTCGCACACAAATTCACCTCGGGAACAGTCCTGGTAACATCTGAGGTTTTGAGGGCTGTGTTTTTCTAAGCACCAGTAATAAGCCTTTAAAAATGTTTATAGCCAGGGAGTTGGGTAGGCAGGTATTCCCCGAGAGGCCTTCATTTCTCTCACCCCCGCCCCCTAGCACCTCTGTCCTGCACACCGAGACAAGGAGAGAGCGGGGCTGGCTCCTGACCCTGCCCCTGGATGAAGAAGAGGATAAAATTATTTTTGGCTCAGGGAAAGGGCTTCTTCCACTTGCCAGCAGAATAGGAGGCCAAGGGTTTTGTCGAGATTAGACGCTGGAGCCTTTGGGAGACAGGCAGAGGGCCAGATGCCATACAGGAGCAAATCCTGCCATGTAGCCAAAGGGTGGGTTGGCACAGTGCTAGCAAAGGGCATTGCCAGGAATCACAATATTAGGAGGTTATAACTCTAATTTTTCTTTAAAAAATATGGATTATCTTCCCACTCTGAAAGCCTGGAGATCTCAGGAATAAACTCCAGCAGCATCAAGAGCACAGCTGTTTTCGGACGGTATGGCTGTGCTGCTAAAATAACTCTGCTATCTCTCTGGGGGAAGGGGGCATGGCCAGCTGCCCTATTGACAGCAGCAGAAGTGTGGAAAACCTCAACTTGCCCAAAAACAGAGGCACAGATTTTCCAGGGGGCTCCTGTTTTTAGTTTTTTTGCTATTGATTTGATGCGAAAGTCACTCAGAGACTGGTGATGGGCAGCAGTCTGAGAAAGCAAGAGAAAGAGAAAGATACTCAACTGGAGGCACCCAGGGGCTCATTCTCCGAGTAGCTGGGCACCCACACGTCCAAATGAAGACAACGGGAGCTGCCGATGCACAGCACTTTGGAAAAATCAGGCCTCTTGGTGTCTCCAGTTGGACATCCAAAAATCCAGGCATCTAAAATTAGTAGCTCCACAGGCGTGGATAGAGGTTGACACAGAAGGAGGGAACATTTGGATACAAACAACTGAGAGAAGAGAGAACTTTGGGTTGGTTTGTTTTTAATTGTCTGTTTGTTGTTTTGGTTTTTTTGTGTTCAGAATTAGCACAATGCCCAGGAGCAGAGCGAGGGGCATGTGGCTCTCGGGAGTGATTTTCTTCGCATGTCAAACACATGGCAAAAAAGAAAAGAAAAGAATCATAATAATCTGTATTTCCTCCTGCAGCTGTCGCACGGAGATCCAGCCACATCAAAGAAGAAATCCCGCGTTTCCCTCGTCTGGCCTCACCTGACAAATGCGTGAGCAATCTGGAATCCCCATCCAAACCACAGCGCTTCCTTTAGCGGGTTGCTTTCCTTTTCCATTACTGGAAGGTGCCCCTCCAAGGCAGAGAACAAACCTGCCATGCTGGGAAACTGGAACCGTAACCCAGGCACTGCAGCGGCACTGGGTAGCTTTGGAAATGGAAGTCAGTGACAGGGATGGAGGGAAACTTACTTTGAGACAGGGACTGAGGTGTAAACAAATGAGGGGTACCAATTTTGACTGCCCGCAGTGGAGGCCCCTTCAAGTAATCGGTGGCCTCGGAAGGATGCGCTGATCTTTCCTTTGACAACGAAACCCTAGCCTCTGTAGCACACAGGCTTAGTAATGGGGGCTGTATAAACACCTGAGAGAAATCTGACAGGAAGAACAGATGGGACCAAAATTCCCTGCTGGTATAATTTGGCGCAGCTTCCTTGGTTGCGCCAGTTTACACCAGAAGAGAATTTGGCCCATAGGTGCTCAGAAAGTTACAGAATGAATAAACCCACAAAACTCCACCCGCCACTAATAGCCAAATTCTGTTCTCGCCTGCATGAATCTGGCTTGCCCCTGTTGAGCCGAGAGATGGAATTAATAATAATATATGGAGATATACCTCTCTCATAGAGCTGGAAGGGACCCTGAAAGGTCATCGAATCCAGCCCCCTGCCTTCACTAGCAGGACCAAGTACTGATTTTGCCCCAGATCCCTAAGTGGCCCCCTCAAGGATTGAACTCACAACCCTGGGTTTAGCAGGCCAATGCTCAAATCACTGAGCTATCCCCAAATGGTTCTGAATGATCATGGTGAGATAGCGTCTCTGACAGAATCATCACACATTCAGAATCTCAGGTTCCCGTGACTCATCCTCCATGAGTCATGATCAGGAGTCTTCTGCCCACTGCCCGTCAGAGGCACTTTAACCACCCCCACCCGTGTGTGCGTGCCAGCACCCTGCCCTGCACTGAAAAGCCACTTGGAAAGGAAAGGCTTTCTGAAGAGGAGCCTCTGCTAGTCACGAGTCTGTGGCTTGGCACACACACACCTCTGTCCTGCCCATTTGGATACAAAGGTGTGTCAAAGTGACTGTGACTGGAGCGAGGTGTGACATGGTCACAAGAGTATCCGGAGGACCCTGAGCCCGTGCCAAAGAGAAAGCAGTAGTGAGGGAACTGTCTCAGAACCAGCTGGCCTCTAGCGGTCTACGCTCACCAGCACAGATGCTGTGGGCCTCGTGGAGAGGCTCAGTCTGTCTGGTAGCACTTCAGAGTGATGCCCATCAGTCGGGCCCGTTCCTCACGCTTCTGCAGAGCATGGTCTAGTAATAGATACAGTGGTGGGCCTTGCCCCTGCTAGCGCTGACTTGCGTAGCCTCTAGAAGGCGCTCAGACAGCACGGCAACGAGCATGGGATGGGTAGGCAGATAGCACCAGGAAAAACAAATGCAAACAACCCCGCCCACATGTAAACCCCCGTCCTGCGAGATTTGCAACACAATGTTCCAAAGAAAGAACCTGCAATGTAGAGAGTGAAAAACTCACATGCACCGTGACTTTGCGCGTCATGGTTAAATGAACTCCAAATCCTCCATTAATGGCAATATAAGGAACTGAGTTTGCCTGGTTTTCTCACTGAGCAGAGCAAAGCAGCAGTTTTCACCACCTTTGGTGATATGTTTTAGAACACATCACTTTTAATTACTCATCCAGACCCATCAACAAGTTTCACATCCTTCCACCTTGACCTGCAGGCCCCTGAATCATGCTCTGAGTCTCAGCCAAAACATTCATGAGCCTCAGGGGACTGGGTCCAAGTTCTGTGTTTATAGCTAAACTCCAAAACCAGGTGAGTTTCAGGTGCTATTAGAGAAGCTTTGCACAGCTCTAGCTGATGTCTCTCAGTTTTGTACGTTGCCCAGTTGCTACAATGGTGGGTACTTTCAAAATGCAAATAACTTCTTTGTAGTTACCCTCTTTTCTCTAATTTTTCCAAGTAACAGAATCTACAGAGACCTTCAGAAGCCACTCCCAGTGCAGGAGGTTTGACACTACACTCCAGACGGTATCTGCGCTACGGACCCTTCTGTACAAAGCCAACAAAATCCCGAGGACGGAGCTCGGCCCCATCTGCAGTCAGGGATCTCGGGCACAGAATCAGTTAACATTGCTGTGGAATTTCCGGAGCTGCCGCCCCTTGTCCTCACCTACCTGTGTAGAGGTCAGTGTCCGTGTACTCATCAACCTTCTTGTGCTGAAGGACGTAATCAGAGACCTTTGTCCCGATCGCAGGCTGGACATCCAGCCACTCCAGAGAGACCACGGTGCTGGAGGGCTCTACGCTGGGGGATAAGCGCAACCTGGGCAGGGCACAAACAAGGCAGAACTGCTGGAGATCAGCTTGCACTCTGAGGAAAGCCAGCCTGTTAAAGCAGCTTCTGCACATATGCCTATGGGCTCCCACACACGCACATGAACACAAGAAACAAGGGGACAGTAGGGAGGGGAGGGAGGAAAAAACAAAAAAGGAAACTTTCAGCCAGGTGGAGTCAGATCCTGCTGTATGCTGTTCCCTCCTCCACCTGTTCCCTGAAGAGCCTTGGCCTTGTGACTCCTTCTGAATCAGCATCTCTGGGCTATGCACGATTGAGGTGGCCCAACTCATCCCACTTGAAGGGCTCTCCCTCGTCTCAGTTAACACCCTCATAACTACATCCCTGCCATCTCAGATCAGCTCAGTGACCCTATGGAGAACGGATGTCCAGCCACGTGGGAGAGTGAAAGAGGAGAGCGAGAAGGTCAAACTTCCCTCCGTGTATCTCCATGTAACCCCGCTAAAGTCAATGGATGGAGTATAAGTGAAGAGAGAATCTAGCCCAGGTTGTGCCTGAATGGGAGTGAAGGACTGCAAGAATGTGCACGCCCAAGAGTGTGTATGGGTGTGTGTTTGTGAGTGAGTCCAAGCATCAGGAACGCCGCCAGCTTTTTTGCCGCCCGAGGTGGCGGAAGGTCCCACCCCCAAAATGCCACCGCCGACTGGGGTGGCCAAAGATCCGGCCGCCCCGGTCACCGCCCTCCAAATGTTAGTGCCCTAGGCGACCGCCTAGGTCGCCTAATGGGTTGCGCCGGCCCTGCTGAGCATGTGTGTGAGCAAAAGAACGAGAGGGATGAATAGGTACAAAGTGTGAGTTAGAGAGCGTGTGTGTGAGAGAGAGAACGGGAGTGAATGTGTGAGGTGAGAGAGGGAGTCTAATTCTTCATGCTGTGTGCCTTGGATCATAGAATCGTAGGACTGGAAGGGACCTTGAGAAGTCATCTAGTTCAGTCCCCTGCACTCATGGCAGGACTAAGTATTACACCATCATCATCACTGACACCAGTGCAAAGGAGAGTGTGAAATGCCACCGGATCAGAATCACGCCGACTTTGCACCCCCGTAGGACTGTAGTCAGTGACAACACAAGGTGCAGGGCTATTAACAACTGGGCTCTGAGAGTACAAGTGTGTTTGCTGAGCTCAGGATGGGAAATCAATGCCGTCTGAGGATACTGGCTTACTAAAACTATGTTCTCTTCCTAGTGGAAAGCTGCAGCCAGCCTCTCTTCCTGCTGTCTCAGCTAATTCCCCATCAGTTTGCTCCTGATTTGTTCTCGCTCTGACAAGCCACAATGAATTGCACTGTAATTCCATTTCTTTCGCCGTTTTAAATCCCATTCTACAAGCCGTGCTAATAAGGTGATGAAAAACAACAAAGAAACCTCCCAGGGCCACAGCCAGCCTCAGGATATCTGAAAGGCCTCAGTCACACAGCAAAATGCACCGGACTGGGGACCTGGGTTTGAATGCAGGAGCCAGGAGGCATCTGTGGGCAAAACACACAGCGAACCAGAAGGGGACGGAGTATGTGCTGACCACACCACAACACAGAAGCCATTCACCAAAAGATACATACACAGGCTGAGGGAGAGGACTGCAGTTTGGGAGTCCATTCTCGTCGAAGGCATTGAGGTCACATCTGCACCAATCCTCGATAACGTCTCCTTTCCCTGAGCACCAGTACGAGCTCATCAGGGCTCCCCTGAAGGCCTAGAAAATTTTATTAAAAAGAAACAAACATGTAAACGCTTAAAGCTCAGGGAAATCAGCTAGTCCTTACCCTGCCCCTATTACCAATGGCAATGTCACTAGATCTGGAAAGGATGAAGGAGGGGCTCATGGATGCGATGGGACTCAGGAGACCTGGGTTTAATTCCCAGCTCTGCCACCGACTTCCTGTGTGTCCCTGGGGAAGTCATTTAATCTCTCTGTGCTTCAGTTCCCTCATCGGTACAAGGGGGATAATGATTTTGTCTTGATTGTTTAGACCGTCTGCTTCTCCCAGCAGGGCCTGTCTCTCTTTATGTGTCTGTACAGTGCCGACCACAAAGGGAGTCTTTTGAGATGTAAACGGGCCCATGTGGTCCACCGGGACTTTATTGCAGAAGGACAGGGATAAACCCAATTCCAACAAATCTGGGCTCCCTTAATGCTACCTGAAATTTCAGCAAGATGTACTACTGTTCTTTACTTCCATCTTTTAATTTCCCTTATGCTCCACCCCAGATTTTACTGCATTTCAGAGGTGAGTCGAGTGACTCTTGAATAAAAAGCACCCAGGGGCCATCATGCATGCTGTACTCACACACTCCTGACTCATATGAGCAGTCCAACTCACCACTGAAGTGAGTGGTGCTACTTGCTTGAGTAAGGATTACTCACAAGAGTAAGGACTGCAGGACTAGGTACCCTAGTTGGTACAAACAGAAGAGTTTGTAAAAGCACTTTATGGGGGTGCATCTGCTGGAAATTATTAATACCTCTGCACAGTCATTAGCATGACAAGAACAACTCGCTGCAGTTCCTACTGCCTCAGAGGACTGATACTACAATATGAGCCCCAAGACCAAAGATGATCCTCATGGATCAGACTGCAGGATCGGCCCTGGATTAGTAAAGGTGAAATCATTTAAAAAAAAATCTAACTTTCCTTTGAATCTATGCCTGATGATCGTTTACTTTTTGCTGTTCACTCAGCTTAGGACAGAGAGACAAAGCGGGTCAGTTTCACTGCTGGTTCTCATGCACTAGCCCCAGGCTGTTGGAGCGGAGTTGCTAATACCGCAGGGGAATGCTTAAAACAAAACCAGCACCCTGGTCTAGTGGTTCAGATCTGTGACTGGGTCTCAGGAAACATGGGTTGGAGAGCCAGGAGTCCCTCCCACCTGCTGTGTAACCTTAAATTGCTTCACCTCTGTTGCCCCCCCCATCCTTTGTCGGTCTTGTCTACTTAGACCGTTAGCTCTTTGGAGCAGGGGCTGTCTCCCACTATGTGAACGTACAGCACCTAGCACCCTTGCGCTCCAATCTCAGTTGAGGTCTCTAAGAGATACTACAATAATGAAACCCTGACTTCACTGTAATTATTTTTTAAAATCTACTTCTATTAGCTTTTGCAACTCCTTTTCCAGTGTATTAGAAGCCCTACATTTTGGCCCCCAAACTACTGAGGAGGGTCCTCTATATATCTAACAGCCCTGCTGGCTTTCCCACCCCAGCCAGCTCTTATTTGACAAAACCCCAGTACTTAAAGCAGCACTATTTCACCCCCTTCAAATCTCCGAGAGTGCCAGACCGCAGTTGCCTGGCCCACATGATACGACTAATTTTAAGGGTTACACCTTAAAGATTGAAATCACCCCTTGGGGAGGACAGGGATGGCTTCAGCAGATTTGGTATTTAACACAACACTGTAGTAAAAACGCCTTCCTCGAACCATTTATAAAAAGAAAGGGTATAAATAGAGCCATACGTCACACTCTATTGTTTGGGATTTAGTCAATTTCCCCAAACACGCAACCACCTTTATAACAAGGCGCCTTGAGTCACCCGAGTCTGCAATATTTCTGCTTCCAGACATTTATTAAATGTTCCCATTAAAAAAAAAAAAAAGGGGGCGGGGGAGGATGAGAAAGAGAGCAAAAGAGAGAGAAAATACATCATTATTCTTTAGATCCTAAGTGAAAGCCTAAAAGCAGAAAGGGTATTTTTAGGCAATTAGAGAATGTCTAGAACAGACAAACAGACAGACAGATCAGATGCATGAGAATGAATTGCCCCATGTTGCAACCAGACGATAATCTCTCAACCTCTGCATTACCCAGAGGGTCTGCTATAACTAATGTGACGAGGAATTTATGGAAAGGAAAAATACATAGGCAAAAATACATCAGCCCTACTCCATAACAGGGGGATGTGGGGGGCTGTACTGCTGACTTAGGTACGATGCCATAGGTGGCTACCCGGGATGATTCTTTCTAAATGGGGCCACCGCTCGGATGGGATTTCCTGATGGTTTCGAAAGAAGAGGAGAAACTGACACATGGATTTTAGAAAAGCATGAGGGAGCCTGAGAGAGAGAGCAGGCTGGATTTCCAAGAGGATTCGAAGGGCATGGAGCTGACAGTACACTCCAGCCAGGCCAAGAAGGGGGAAGGAAAGACCTTAGATCATTCTTAGCCTTTTAACTGCTCCCCCTGCTCCATGTTATGTGTCCTGCTGTTTACAGCTCCCTTCTGGCCCACATGGGTGCGGGCTCCCCTCACATCTCCAGCCAACAGGAGAGACTCAGTGAGCTTGCTGGAGTGAGCGGGGCCATGTGCAGAGTGTCAGGGAGCGGAGCACCAGGTGGAGCCGAAGAGAGAGAAAACACCTGAGCCACTCAAGAGGAAATAGCTTCCAGCGCTCTCCGAGCTCAACATCCGCCAGCGCCCATGGGGTGGGAGCATGCAGACAGCTGTGTCAGGCTGCCCAGGAAAGTCACCTGGCCCAAAGCAAGGTCTGCCAAGCAATGTATCTCCCCTCATACTGTCACTGTGTGGCTACACTGCCCTCCTGCCACCCTGCACCCCGCACTGCCCCCTACCACCCCAGCTCTGCACACTGCCCTCCTGCCACCCCCGCACCGCTAGGGTTTCCCGGCATCTGGTTTTAGACCTGAATACCCGGTCAAAAAGGGTCCTGGTGGCTCCGGTCAGCACTGTTGACCGGGCTGTTAAAAGTCCGGTCGGCGGCGCAGCGGGGCTAAGGCAGACTTCGTACCTGGCTCTGCGCAGCTCCCGGAAGCGGCCGGCATGTCTCTGCGACCCCTAGGTGGACGGGCAATAGGGAAGCTCCGCACGCTGCCCCCGCCCCTCAGCTCAGCCCCTGCAGCTCCCTTTGGCTGGGAGCCGCGAGCAATGGGAGCTGCGACGGTGGCGGCTGTGGGCATGGGCAGCACGCAGAGCCCCCTGGCCCCTCCGCCAGGAGCCCCACGGAGCTAGAGCTGCCAGGCAGGGAGCCTGCCTTAGCCCCGCAGCGCCGCTGACCGGGAGCCGCCTGAGTAAGTGCCACCTGACTAGAGCCCGCAGCCCGCACCCCCTCTCACACCCCAACCCCCTGCCCCAACCCTGATCCCCCTCCTGCACCCCAAACCACTCATCCCTGGCCCCACCCAAGAGCCCACACCCCCTGTCCCAGCCCAGTGAAAGTGAGTGAGGGTGGGGAGGAGCGAGTGCCGCAGGGAGTGCGTGGAGACAAGGCCTCAGGGAAGGGGCAGGGCAGGGGTGTTTGGTTTTGTGCGATTAGAAAGTTGGCAACCCTATGCACTGCACACTGCCTTCCTGCTTACCCCCGCAGCCCACACTGCCCTCCTGCCACCCCCAAACTCCACACTGCCCTCTTGTCAGCCCCACACCCCACTGCCCTCCTGAAACCCCCAAACTCCACACTGCCCTCTTGTCAGCCCCACACCCCACTGCCCTCCTGCCACCCCCAAACTCCACACTGCCCTCTTGTCAGCCCCACACCCCACTGCCCTCCTGAAACCCCCAAACTCCACACTGCCCTCTTGTCAGCCCCACACCCCACTGCCCTCCTGCCACCCCCAAACTCCACACTGCCCTCCTGCCACCCCTGCAGCCTACACTGCCCTCCTGCCACCCCCAAATTCCACACTGCCCTCCTGTCAGCCCCACATCCCACTGCCCTCCTGCCACCCCCAAACTCCACACTGCCCTCCTGCCACCCCTGCAGCCCACACTGCCCTCCTGCCACCCCCACACCTCACACTTCCCCCTACCACCCCACACTGCCCTCCTGCCACCCCCGCACCCCACACTGCCCTCCTGTCACCCCCGCACCTCACACTGCCCCCTACCACTCCCGCAGCCCACACTGCCCCCTACCACTCCACCTCACACTGCCCTCCTGCCACCCCCAAACTCCACACTGCCCTCCTGCCACCCCCGCTGCCCACACTGCCCTCCTGCCACCCCCAAACTCCACACTGCCCTCCTGCCACCCCCAAACTCCACACTGCCCTCCTGTCAGCCCCACATCCCACTGCCCTCCTGCCACCCCCGCAGCCCACACTGCCCTCCTGCCACCCCCACACCTCACACTTCCCCCTACCACCCCACACTGCCCTCCTGCCACCCCCGCACCCCACACTGCCCTCCTGCCACCCCCGCACCTCACACTGCCCCCTACCACTCCCGCAGCCCACACTGCCCCCTACCACTCCACCTCACACTGCCCTCCTGCCACCCCCAAACTCCACACTGCCCTCCTGCCACCCCCACACCTCACACTTCCCCCTACCACCCCACACTGCCCCCTACCACTCCCGCAGCCTACATTGCCCCATACCACTCCCACATCCCACACTGCCCTCCTACCACGCCCGCACCCCATATCGCCCCCTACCACCACAGCACACTGCCCCCTACCACCTCCACACCGCCCCCTACCATCCCTGTACCCCACCCCACCTCACCCTCCTGCCACCACCACTGAACTGCCACCATATTACCTGTCCTCATACTGTTACTCTTCACATCTACGGCCCTTGCTCTGTCTCTGCCAACCTATACGAACACACGCCCAGGCTGCGTGTCACACCGTCATCCGAAAGCCTCACAACCCCAACCCCAAATGCTGCCGCCCCCTTGCACTCTCCCCATACACACTACTCGTGCAGCACATGCCTGGCACCATCACAACGTGCCCATACATCCTCCATCTGCGTCTGCTGTGGCATGTCACCATGCCCCCGCGCTGCCCCCGAGGACGGTGCAGCAGGGTTGCATGGTCAGTGGTATTTCACTAGCACACATGCGCTAGGCTTCCATTGAGTCAGAGGTCAGTGCTTTTGCAGCTCTCTTTTCCCCACCTAGGCTCTCTATCACTGCTGGATATCCTGGCTACCTAGTGAAGAAATCTCACCCACCCTGGCCGTGCCCTTTAGCCCCATCCAAGAGCTAATTTCTTTTGTTGTTTACGGGAAGTACGTGCTTCCCCCTCCCCCCCAACCCGATACACTTTAATTCGATCCTGCAGGTACAGAGCCCTGATCTGCCTTGTGTCAACCTTTACACAAACGAGGTTAGCCCATCGATGCGTCCTTCAATTCCACTCATTAGGCCGAGCGCACCTACGCGCAGTAACAGAGTTACACCGAGAAACAATGGGCCCCCGGCCCTGACAGCAGCCTCTATTCAATTTCCCTGACATTTGTTTATGGAGGAGCAGCCGGCTGACGTCAAACCGAGCCAGGAGAGGCCAGGCGTCGGGCTCAGCTGGCAGCCAGTGGGCAGGCTTCAGCGGGGCTGTGCTTTGCTTGTCTTTAATCAGGGTTTCTAGTAAGTGTGTGCGCTGGGGAGCATGTGCGCGGAGGAGGGAGGGGGGATCAGAGGCAGGGAAGAGGTCAGGTGCTTTGGAAAAACAGGATGGGCGCAACAAAGGTCAACGCGGTTCCTAAAGCAGGACTCCAGCAGGATCCTGCAGCCTGCAGGAAGCTGCATTACCCTTCCAGGGCATGACAATACAATCCAGGGGCTCCAGATTCCCTTTGGGGCCACCACCTTGCCCCTCAGGGGCTCTATGTCTACCTTAAAGTCCCCACTGTAACCTTCAGGGGTTCCCTGATGCCTTCAAGGGACATTGCCACGACATTCAGGGCTCTGCACTGTCCTGGGGCACCCCTGCTGTAAAGTGGGGTGCCCGGCTGATTCTGCTGTAGCCTGTAGGAGTCCAATATTTCCTTCTGTGGGACCCCCCCTGTAACCTTCAGGAATTCTCGGCTGCCCTGTAGGGATGTAGTACTTGATGAGTGGGACCCACCTGGCTTATTGGGTATGAGTGTGTCTTTTGGGGGTGCTATCTGGTTCTTGGAGGGGCTTGGTCTCAGAGAGCGGTAATGCTCAAGGGCTATCTAATACCCGTCAAGCTGGGCTGCCACCGTAACCCGGCTGCCTACTTGCTTTCTCTCTCTCCTGAGTATAGGAAAGAAGGAAGGGATGCTGCACAGGGCCCGCTGACACAGACAATGGTGAAACTGCGAGAGTGACCCTCAGGGGAAAAAGGACTGCTTGCAGACGGCAATGGTGGGACACATCTGAAGGGGGAGAGATCTGCCATATATCAGTCTTTGATTATCGAGTGTATCTTCAAACATAGCTGTGCTCAGGCCCAAAATACCTTTAATCCAGCCCCGACCCTGGGTGACAAGACTCTCTGCTCCCTGTCTTGGCATTGGGGTATCTGACTGGGGGTTAATCCCCCAGGAGTCATAGAATATCAGGGTTGGAAGGGACCTCAAGAGGTCATCTAGTCCAACCCCCTGCTCAAAGCAGGACCAATCCCCAGACAGATTTTTGCCCCAGATCCCTAAATGGCCCCTTCAAGGATTCAAGGCTGTGAACTCACAACCCTGTATTTAGCAGGCCAATGCTCAAACCACTGAGCTATCCCTCCCCACTTTCTGCCCTTTCTGGTCCTTGACACAGCTACCTCATTGCTTTGGTGTCTGTGACTGAAAAGTAATTCTTCCCCCTCCAAGTTAACCCTTCTCTCTCCTTGACACCATTGTCTTAGGACACTGGCAAGGGAGGCCCATGGCACCATAAAGTTAACCCTGGATGTGCTGATTTGGGGCCCGATCCTGGCAAAGGGCTGAGCAATGGCAAGTCCATGGGAATTGAGGGTGCTGAGCACCTAACAGGATTGGGCCCTCCATGTTGGCAGAGTAACTCCCTTCCCACAATGCACTGAACAGGCTGCTCGTCCTGCGGGAGCTAACCACTCCCCAGCGCCCTGACCCTGCGCTGAGTCCTCAGGCAAATTTCTCCTTCATTTGAAAGTATCCAAATTGTATTGCTTCCCTGTGAGTCAGGCCACTTGGTTTATATCCTTCAGTGCCAGAGGGAGATTTATGAGAGGAGAACCTGGCTCAGAAGTTTTATTTTCGAGATGAGGAGTCATGCCATTAGATATATGGCGTTATGAATCACTGCAACAGCATCAAATTTGCTCTTAAAGGCATAATAAGACTGACACCCCACACCCACACAGACCCATATAATGGATTGATGGTTCCCCCCACAGGACGGCTACTTTGTTTGTTTTGACGTGAACAAGACATAAAGGGCCATAAAGCCCCATCTTGCCATACGTTGAGTCTGTGCTTAACAAATATTAGGAAAATGAATGACCCATGTACCTCATCTATCCTTGACGTGAGTGCAGATGGGTCTTTCTTCTCTTATTGTTTGTGCCACGGGGAACACAGGGCTTGCTTAGTTTTCATGGTTCAGCGGCTCAGCAATTGAATACAGAAACATTTTAACTGTCTGCCGACAGTTCAAATCTGGGTGAGAAAGGGAGTGATGGAAAGTCCTTCCTGTCAGACAGCTTTTTGGTGGTCGCTGGAAAATGACCTGCGGGCCCCAGTCCAGCTCCCAGGACCTTGAACACAAAGGAAGTTCCACCACCAGGACTGACTGAAGAACAGTTGCTGGATAATGGGGAGGGAGAATCTACTTCAAGTGCCCGAGCTTTCAGGCCAGCCTTTTCTTGAGGACTCAGCACCCACCATGGGGCTCAGGATTTCCAAAGAGCTCAGAGGGTTGGGTGCATGTTGGGTGCTGAGCACGTCTGAAAATGTAGCCTCAACTGGAGTTGCTGAGGACTTGGAAATCTGGCCTTACTTATTCTTTGGATCAAAGACTTTTTGTGGTTAGTGCATGCATCATTTTCAGGAAGAATTACAAAGCGGAAAATATGTATAAGGGAAAAAATGCAGCCAGGTTGAATGCGGAAGTGGATTTCTTTGAGGGAATCTTGTTATAGACTGTTTGGATGGATTATTACGATAGAAATTGGCTATTCTGGTACATTTTGTGTCTTGCATTGGTTTCCCAGGTAAGTCTCTCAAACCTTAATCTCTGTATTCCCCAGGGGCGGCTCTAGGCACCAGCGCAGTGGGGGGCAGCCAGTTGGTCGCCGTGAGGGCGGCTGTCAGGCTGCCTTTGGCGGCATGCCTGTGGGAGGTCTGCCAGGCCTGCGGCTTCGGCGGTAATTCGGCGGCGGGGACGCTGAAGGTGCGGCACCGGCGGACCTCCCGCAGGCATATCGCTGAATCCGCGTGGCCCCGCCGAAAGCCGCCTGACTGCCGTACTTGGGGTGGCAAAAACCATAGAGCCGCCCCTGGTATTCCCCCAGTGACTGACTTCTTGGCTAGACCAACCTCAGCAATAACAAATGAGAGTTTCACCTTTTTCTTGTTACTCCATGGTCTCTGTGGAAGTAGAGAAAAGGGATAAAGGGGATTTAAACACATATATCTTAGTTTCTAGGAATAGAGCAAGAGTTAGGCTAACACTAGCTCTAATAACGCGAGATTTCAAGGCAGGGCCTGGGCAAGTGGAAAGCGAGTGGGGAAAAAACTGTAAGAGATACTGTTTTTCGACCTTGTGTTAGATAAGACTGGAATACAGATTGTAGCAGGAATTGCTGAGAAAAGTAAGATATCAGAAGGAATATGTATAAACAAGATGCGGTTGTTGATCATTATTGTCTGTAACAAAAGGTATAAATGCTTGCCCTAATTGTTTATCTAACGGAGACCTGCCTGGGACGGGGGAACCCCTGTCCGAGTGTACTCTCCCCTTGCAAGTTTAAGGAAAATACACTGTCTCTGACATGTTGCAAACAACCTAAGAGTGAAGACTGTGTTTTCTTCCACATCTCCTTCAAATGGTACTGGAACAGCCCCTTTGCCAGGAGGAATGGGTATAGGACTCGAAATCAGCGTGTCTCTCAAAACCAAGAGGAGCCTCTTACTGAACGATGTATGCAATCATGGAGTCTTTTCTGCATCTGAGAGCAGGGCGCTAGACTCCTGGGTTCTAGTCTCAATTCTGCTGCTTGTGCCTTGGGATACCTTGGCCAACTTGCTTCACCTCCCCGTGCCTCAGTTTTCCCACCTGTAAAATTGGGATAACAATCCTTTATTACATCGGAGTGCCTGTGACGCTAAAAGAAAGTCATGGGGTTCCTCTCTTTATGTCCATCTATTCATTTTGCCTAAATATAAACTGACTGCATATTCTCATGATGGTGAAACTGAACAAGATGCTGAAAAGAATTATCCTCTTGCAGCTCATTGCAAAGGGCATTGAGAAAGGAGCACCCATCTATTAGGCCATTGTGGATCATCCCAAAAGAGGTAGTGTAGTGGGGTGGCTGCCCCACTCCTGGAGAACAGGGGTTAAAACAGCCAAGCTAGGCTGATTGGAGTAGCAGCCACAGCTGTTACCAGCTCCACTAGGGCCCAGCTGGCCCTGATAAGAGGGCTGTGGGCCAGAAGCTGGAGGAGTCTCTCTCCAGCCCTGGAGGGAGAGGGCTTAGCTGCCGGGGAACATACGGTACCTGAAACTTGAGCAGTGCTGGAGAATAGAACAAGGGCTCTGGGGAGCTCCAGCCTGGTAAACCCCCAGGCTGAGGCCTACAGTACCTACACAGGTACTGGGGTTGCAGAGATGCAGCCCGGGTTAAGCAGAGGCAACTGGACCAACCTCCTTGCCAGTGATGAGTGGCCCTGACAGACTGCAGTCTGCCCCAGTGAGCGACGGCTAGATGGTGACTGGCAGTAGCCACTGAGGCAAGGTGAGGATAGAGGGTTGGGGGTTCCCCTGGGAGGGGAGACCCAGACTGTGGGTTACTGCTGGGGGCAGAACCCAGAGGAAAAGGGGCACCGGGGTCCAGGAGGGACATGGGGGCCAGCGGCAGGCGAGACACCGGCTTGCAGAGGGGGCTCCGGGCTGGACAAGAGCTAATTCCCAGGATAACCAGCAGGAGGCGCCGCACCGGTGAGTCTCACTTCCCTACAGGTAGATACAGGTCTGATCTTTCTTATGTCTCCATCATCCTATATGGGATAGCAGACTTTCCACTGTGACCCTCCATTCAATGGGCTGGCATTCAAAGCTGCTTTCCCTCTTGTGCATCATGCATGCATTGTCTGTACTGTGTAGTCTGACTGCCTCTAGGCCCCACCTGTTACTCTCTGGTCTCAGAGGTGCACCCTGTGACTTGGCTACATGGTCTCCATGCATTTCCCAGGCATCAATAACAGGTATATCTAGGCAATGCTACACGAGTTCCAAAGTAACATCACATCCCTCTGGAAAGAAGAACCAAGGCCATCCAAGACATGGGATCAGCTTGATCTCTGGTGGCAGTTAGTCACACAGCCAAGACTAACATCCTGCCTTTTTGTACCACTACCTTGACATTGGGGTCCATTAACCACATGATCCTCCTTGTCAAACGCCACTACGGCTGTGAGGAGTGGAGCCACGGCCGGCTCCAGGCACCAGCCCACCAAGCATGTGCGGGGCCGCCACTGGGCTCGCTGCCCTCCCCGTGGCGCTCCGGCCGCTGGCGAGAGCGGAGCCACGGCGGGCTCGTCGCCCTCCCCCCGGCGCTCTGGCCGCTAGGGAGAGCAGAGCCCTGGCCCGCTGGCCGCCGGGGAGAGCGGAGCCCCGGCCGAGCTCTCCACCCTCCTCCCGGTGCTCCGGCCGGTTGGGGAGAGCGGCCCGCGGCCGGGCTCGGCGCCCTCCCCTGCCGCGCTCCGCGGCGGGGGGGGGGGGAGGTGTCGGAGGCTTTTTTGCCTGGGGCGGCAAAAAAGCCAGCCCTGAGTGGAGCAAGAAGTGCCCTTGAGATACAGCAGCCAGTTCATACCTTTATCATGATCACAGGGCAAATCCCATGCAGATAAATGCTACACGTTTTTACAGCACCTAACACAATGGGATGCTGATCCATGACAAGAGCTCCTAGTCACTACAGCAATACAAATAATGCTCTGGGCAAGGATTTCATTCATCGGCGAGCTAAGGTTCTGCACCTAGCTAGACCGAACTGGAAACTCAGGTCAGACCTCGGTTGCAGTGCATTTCAAACCCAGCAGCCTGGTTCAATGGTCTTCAATGCTACTCCATAGAAGTTACAGCATCTAAGAGAGGAGATAAAAATGAAGGCCTTCCCAGACCAGGGACTCTTTCCAGGATTATGGAGTTTGCGTCTGCAAGTCTGTTCCAGGTTCAGAGAAAAGGAAGGTGAAATTTCCCTACTGTTGTTGGCAGGCGACCACATCTTCTAGTGCTCACACCCTCCTCTGCTCCGGCTGCTTCTCCCTGGGGAGCAGTATCTTCTGCAGTTCATCCTGTGGAGGGACATCCACATTTTGCCAGAGAGCTCAGGGTGCTGGAAAGGATCCAGGATGGGCAATGCACTGGCTTCTGTTATTGATGGGAACCGAGGGAGCAGCAGAGGAAACTGGAAAACCTGGCAGCATCAGACAACATTCATACTGCAGCGACAGTCCCGTCCAGGCGAGTCAGCTTTGCTTTCACACCTAGAATACAAAGCTCCCTATTATAGCACAATAGGGCAGATCAGAACGGGGCTATTCTCTTGTCTCACTAATGCATGTCGGATGTGGACGAGATCCATATCAGGAAGAGGCCCAAGTGGCTAAACTTTGCACAGCATATTAATGCAAGAATGACGAATGCCAATTAACAGCTAGAACCTCCCCTCCTCACTCAATAACAACGTTGTCCCCAGTTGCTCTGGCTCCCTTGTAACTTTGTCCATGGAAAAATAAATTGCTGGCACCGACCTTCCATGTCTTCAGACTCTGCTTTGGGGGAGTTATCTGCGTGCACAGCGTGTTTTCTTTTCTTTCCGAAGCCTGCCTGGCCTTCCACTTCTGCGCAGTCTGGAGGGACAAGGACCCTTGGAGAAGCTGGTGAGAGCTGCAGTGTTGGAACCAAGGCCTTGTGAATGCCAGTTTCCCGGGCATTGCTGCCGATCACACGTACAGATTTTTCCTCTCTCCTCCCCCCCACCCCCCTAAAACAAACAGCTCTGGGATACCACAGCCCTGAAAAATGTGACCAATGGGAAGGGGCACAAATGTCTGTCTGCTTGAACAGACTTCAAGGGATAAGAGCAAAATATCACAACCTTGTATGCAGTGCCTCCTGGCCAGCTGTAGGTCAGAAAGTGCTCTGAGTAAATCCACATTTGACATGCTCTACCTCCTCTTTGATTGTTTGCCTCCCTGCATCCACTGAGGCTCTCAGCACTACTGCATCCCGATTCATTTTCTCAGTCCATGGCTCTGGCTTCCCCAGGTCCAGGTTTGCTCTGCCTCCGGGGCAAACTGAGATGTCATCAGAGAGAGTGATTAACTCGTGGAAATCAGACATGGAAAGGGCTGGCTTGGCCAAGCTGGCCATATCTACACTGGCTTGTGAGCCTCACAGAGACCTTCCCAAGCTGATCTGTAGGTGCTTGGATAGTTGACTGTCAACAAACCCTTCTATCCTCTCCCACCTGCCATCACTTCCTGCTTCTTCTCTGCCCCAGAGCATCCCAAGAAGTGTGCTTGTGGATCTGGGGAGATGCTACACTACCAGCGTTCCCAGGGTTTTCCCCAGCAAACATAGATGTGCACTTCACTCACACTTTCCTCGGGGATTCTTGCTTTGCAAATTGCTACGTCTGAACAGCATGTTACAAAGCAAATCCCTGCTGGAAACGTGTGCTACCTCTCCGTGATGACCAAGCACCTTGGCTCATGTCATCCACCTGGGCCTCTGGATCCCACTGTTATGGGGTTTCTTACAGCTCCTTTCAATCTCCCATTTTCCCCGGCAGGAGCTCTGGCACAGCAGCTGTTTGGAGCGCTGTCCTGGCGCACCCTCTCACAGTGAGACCTGGCACTGCGACGCGCCCGCCTCAGTTTCCCCACAATGATCTTAAGCCTACTCCCGGCATAGAGCTGACTTGATCTTCCCGCAAATCCACCTTTCCATGGTAACAGCATCCTTTAGACAAACTTCCAACCTCCCTCACCCCCCCCCCAAACAAAAACCCAAAGGAATCTTCGACCTAGCTGGGCTCAATATCCAGCCCCCTTCCTTACTGGTAGGTCCCAGTTGCAATGCAGTCTTCACATCCACCAACAGGTACCTGGGCTCTGGTTACCCCAACAATCCCACCTCCTCCTACCATGGGCCCTGGCCAGCCAAAGTCCTCAAACAGCTCCTGGCCCTCACCCAGGCTTCACGACCCCCCGGCAGGAGCTATCTGTCTGCTCTTCTCCCAGCGCCTCTTCTTGCCTCCCCAGCCAGTTATCCCCACTGGGCTTTCCTCCTCATAGGCCCCACCTCCAGCGCAGGTGGCAGCAGGGTGGGGCTAAGTGAACTGGGCTGACTGCCCCCCGGATTTCTGGTCCTTAAAGGGGCAGGCCACCCTGTCACAGGGGGTTCAACCATCAGTGGTGGAAAGTAAATGCATTGCCCAGGTGCTCAAACAGCATGCAGGCGAGTGCAGTGTGAAAACCCAAACAGAATCAAATAGAATGGGTTCCCCCCTCTATTCCAAAGCCCCGTTGGAACCCCATTCTCAACTGCCTATTAATTATTATTACCCTAAGTGCTACTGTAGGACAGCTATGTCCATACTAGATTGCAAACCCAGGTCTGCAGGACCTGGGCTTGTGGTCTCATGTGTTTCCAAGCCAGCGCTTGAGCATCCACACTGCATTGTAAACCTGGGTTTACAATTGCTGGACTCAGGTCTCACACCTGTACTAACATATCCCTACTGCACCACGCAGAATTTCTGACTCCGGTCTGCCACTGGAGCTGCGCCCACACTGCAAAACGACAGGGCTTGGGAGTGGCAGGTTAGACGGGCTGGCATTGCTTTTACCGCTGTGTCGTCTGGACCTACTCAGAGCAGGTTTACATGACCTGGCGGTAACAACACTGGCTCTTTGTCTGGACTAGCGCCCCCATGTTGCAGAGGCGCGGGGAACTTCTACGAGAAAACTTAGCGCAAACGCAGCCACAGAGTTGAGACGTCTTGTGGGGGGTGCGTTACTTTTAATTACAGCCCCCCTCCCAGCCCAGCACCCGAAAGAGGTTTGGAAGGATGGGGGAGTGGAGCGTGTGAAGAAGGGGTTTCCCTCCCTCTCTCCTTTCATGGCCTCATTTTCATCAACGGGCCACAACCTTTCAGGCAGCGCAGCCAATCAAACAAAGACAACCCTGTGGCCTCTGAGGGGGGTTTCTTAGTTGGGGATAACTCCAGGCTGCCGCTGTGGGTCAGACTCAATGCAAACACCGCGTGCTTCCTCAGTCCTGAAGCTGTGCCTCCCTCAGCCGAGACCATGGGCCTGCTCTCACGTGCTGACTGGAGCGCCTTCTCTTCCGGCACGGAGGCCCCATGGCCGAACCTGGCTGGCTGGAATGCTCAGGCTGGGGTACCATCGGAGTGGCACACGCTAACAGGAATGCCGGGAAGAGCCAATGAGAGCCTTCCCAGTTGGATTTTTCTGCTTGGCTCTTGGCCGTTTACTTGGCCAAATTTAAGGAGGACAGATGGCCAATACGTGTCTGAATCTCCTTCTGCTTATCCCATCTGCTTTGTGCTGCAACTGAGAGTGTGAGAGAGAGAAGAGGGGGAAAGGGAGGTGGGCAGCAAGCTGCCTTTTGGGATTCCGGCAGAGTTGGTTTCATCGGTGGGGCTGTTTGCAGTTCCCTTTGCGACCCATCACCTCCAGCCACAGCATTCCAAGGACTCCGCAAGCCGGAGCGTTTCCCAGACAGGCGGCACTGATGGGCAGACTCCTACAGCCGCCGAGGATGGGTGGGTGAAGCATTGATGAAGAGGATGGACCGGCTCTCAGGGGACAAACCTCAGTGCACATTTGCTGATCAAGTTCCCAGCGCAGCCTTGTTTGTTCAGAGAAGCAGGTGGGTGTTGTCCCCTCCTTTAAAATATATATTGACCATACCAATACTTTCAAGCCTGTGTAAGGGGAGAGAAGGTAATAAGCGTAGATAAAGGCCTCTCTAGCACTACCAGGAGAGCGCCTTTGGTCAGATGCTGGGGGGGCCACAAACAAGGCCATCATTTAAGGCCTCTGGCATACTGGGAAGTGTCAAGTGTTGGCTCGGCTGAGCCTTTTCAGGGGTGGCCAGATCCACACAGGGACACAGGGGAGGGGAGCTGGATGCACACTGGCAACAAGAGAATGCAAAGTGCAGCCACTGGAATCAGACCACAGGTAGTAATGAAGAATTGTGCTACCATCTAAAGAAACCTCCCCCCACCCCACACACACACTCACAGTGGTACGGTGCAGGCGGGAGGATCTGTCACAGGACTCTCACATGCTGTGGAGTGAGAGGTCTTCACTTGGGGTAGGGGAGATAAAGAAATGCCCCCATAGAGTCCACCGAGGTCAGCACTGCTCAGTGGACGCTGGGCAGTTCCTTCAGCTGAGGAAGAACCAGGGTGCGAAGGGAGCCTGGCCTCTCCTCTTACCGAGGCCATGTGGGAGGTGACGGTACCTAGACTGCCGTGGGTGTTTTTGACCATGCACCCTGGCAGCTCCAGTCACGCGGCAAGCCCTGCCTGTTCTTTGCTGCAAGGGCGACACGGCTAGAGATTGACGCTGAAATTACTCACGTTTAAAATTAAATAAAGGCCCCAGAGGCCTCCTAAAATTCTAACTAGAAGTTCATTTGTCTCCTTACATACAAACAGAGCTTTGAATCCATCTCCCGCAGGAGACGAGATTAATCTCCCCTTGCTCCCCTTCCCCCGCAACCCTCTAAGCGTTTCTGCAGCTGGCTGAGCTGCTCCGGGAGAGCTTTTTTTTTCGGTTTGGTTGATGGGGGAAAGTGCAATGCAAAGGAAAATAATATCTTGAAAGAGGAAGATCCCAGCCAGTCAGGTTTGACCCCCTCAAACCAGGATCCCTTGGCTGGCGATCGGTGCAGAAGGTGGATTCCTGCAGGTAACCAGCGTTCTGTGCATGCACTGAATCTTCTAGGTCTCAATACTGTGATGTTCAGAGTGTGTGGGGGGGAAGCATAAGCTCCATTCTCTTCCCGCTGCCTCACTGGGTTAGCGGGCTGGCTCGTTTTCCAACCGCCTCTTCCAGGGGACTTGGAGGTTTACAGAGTACGCAAACCTGATGTCTCTCTCTTTCTCAGCCTGTGCCTCTGGGTGATTATCAGGAGCAGGGCTGCTAGTCAATCACACAGCTGCAGAGAGCTGAGAAGTCAAAGAAGCAGAAAGGTGAGAATGATAATATTACAGGCTTTGCTGCGCTCAGAGCTGGAGGAATTCCCCCTGCCCGGTCGTTGCAGGAGATGGATGTTCCCCCAGCTCAAAGTTGGAGAGCAGTGCCAGGGAAACTCCAGGTGCAATGAGAATCACCTTGCCCGACCCAAGAGGTGGATGCGAGGCCAATGCAGGGTAGGAATACATTGGTGGAATAGCAGGGGCTAATGACCAGGAGACCAAATGACCATGGCAGACATCTAAACCGCACCCTCCCAAAGGCAGGGTGGAGTGATTCCTTTCCTTGGCATTGGAGCCTGTCTGAGAAAACGCTGTTGTTACATGTCTCTTCCTGTGGGGCTGTTCGACGGCTGCTGTGTTCATTTGATTGCATTCTGTGCCAAGGGTCACGGGGAGAGGGAGCTTTTCCATAAGACAGAACAAAGATGTACGATGGACAGAAACCTTTGTGCTTCAGTGCACAAGCTGAACTGACCAATACATGATGGAGGAGAGGGAGAAACCTCAGTAAACTGACAATAAAGAGTATGTTGCACCTCTCTCTGAAACTCTGACGGATCGTTGTCAGAGACAGGATCCTGGCACAGATGGACCATTGTTCAAACCCACTGTTACAGTGCCTGTGGTGTTACGGTGCATGAGCAGACTGAAGCAGTACAAAGACAGCAGACTAGCCTACACACTGACATGGTCCCCAGAGACCTCTAGTGAGAAGATGCCCCCCAGTGCATGCCTTAGTCACAGCCTCTGCCTATTCGCATCAGGCTCGACTTAGGCAGGAATCAGAGGACCGGAGCTCACGGGAAACCAAGCTGGGTAGTAGTTATACACTGAAAAGAGGCAACAAAGTCACCCTCTCCACTCAAGACAGTTGAGTCGCACCAATTTGACTGGTAGAGCTGGAGTTCTCCGTGGAGAACGGGCAGTCCTTTCACTGCAGAAGCCTTTATTAACAGTCCATGCATCACAGCACAGATAGCCAGAGAAGGCCATGAATCGGTGTTTGAATTTTGAAATGAATTTCCTTGGACCTGTCGCTGAGTCCCACGGACACTGGAGCAGTTGAGTAGCTGGGAAAACGTTTGCGGAAAGAGAATTTTGAAGATCCACGTGTGCAAGTATTTGCAGAAAGCAAAGTTTGAATCCTCAGACCCAAGCACGGACGCGTGAAGTGCTTGTGCATCCAATCTGCAAGCAGAAATACCATCCAGCATGTGACTTTTGGGACCAGTTGCAGCCTGGCAACACACAGGAAAATTCAAATATTTACTATCAAAGAATCAACCCACAGGTTATTTACTAAATAAAGGCGAAGAACTCATTATCTGCTTGCAGACACTACAGGAGAGCATTAGCTACATCAATTGACTATTACCCACTCCCACAGGAGACAGCAAACGGGAGTTTTTGGAGGAATAACTGGGGATCCTGTGCTTAGAGGAAAACACTAGGCTAGTTAGTGTGTGATTCATGTTGCATGGCTGTTGCAGTGAAGTCTGTCTCTCTGGGCTGAGTATTCACACCAGGCCGGCCAGCTTGGGGTTTGAGTGGTAGTCCTAGACACCGACATTTGTTGTTTGTGCTAAAGGTCAATCAGTATCTCCAAGTCCCCAGTCCTGATGCTTTGCCGGTCAATGTTTTATTACCTTTCCCTTCTGCTCTCTTACAGCAAATCATCACCTAGAGCCAGAGTGTCATTTTACAGCCTATCCCACATAAGGGGCAGCACATAGCTACCCTGCCCTGGGAGCAGGCCAGGAACCGCAGTGGGATTTTGAGAATCACCTGGTTCCTCCTGGTCTCCCCATACTCTGGGGTGGGGGAAGTTATCCATGCCAGCTCTATGCTTGGTACAGATCACTTCCCCATCAGTACTGGTGCGTGGCGAGGGAGGGAGGAGTCAAGGCTCTTCCCACTGCAGGTCCCGTCTGCCCATTCATGCAGGATGGGGAGTAACGCTGCATTAAAAGCTGCTGTCCCTTTCATGCACTGACCCATGATATGGGGTTGCATGTGCAGGGGGAAGCTGGTAACCTCTTACATCCTTGCTTTGGTGCGTAAAGTAGCTCACAATTGTCCCCTCAACAGGAAAGAAACTTTCAAAGAACCAAAACAGGGCAAAGACCCAATGTGGGGGAGGGACAGGCACGAGAAGAATGGTGCACGTCTGTATGCGCACATAACTCAGCTCTGGCTGGGGAGGGCACTGGTAGCTGGGCCTGGAGACTAGAACTCAGGAGAACCTGTGTTCAGTTCCTGGCTCTGCCACTCTGTGTGACCTCACGTAAGTCACTAAATCTGCCCTGCACCTCCGCAGTGTAGGGGTAAAACCCATTAATAGCTGTAAGCTGCTCAGATACTACGATGAACTCCTCTAGTGAGATAGGGACTTGGTAGCCAGAGCTCAGTCTGGTCTCCTTTATCTCCTAGTAAAATGCCTGACCCTAGCTCCCCACCTCGGTGCGTGGAGAGGACGGAGAGAACGCTGTGCTCCCACAGGAGTAGGAATTCTCTGTGTGAGGAGCAGGAGGGCTAGAACCTAGGTCTGCTGGACACTGAGCAGGATCCATGTCACCACTCCACAGTTCTGGCCCAACGGCGACCAACAGGCTGTGAGCCCAGAGGGGCCAAGTACCACCGAATGTGCTCCCCACAGAGGGCCTGTCTGGCAGTGCTCATGGGGGCCCTGATTGCTCCAGGCGCGCTACTTAAGACACCAAGAAGTGGTCTGTGCAACCAGGTGGATCCCCATCTGGGTCTATGACAGACCCTGCTCCTTTGCCTTGCTTTGGTTCTTGGCTTCTGACCTCGGCGTTGGTTCTTGGTTTCTGACTCCAGCCCTACCCACTAACCTGACTGACCCATGCCCTGGCCGGGACAATTTGGTAGGATTAATTTCAATAGGGAGTGAACTTAGCCCATGGGCGTCATGAAAGTTTCCACTGCACATTCTCCTACCGGCAATCCTTACCCTGTAGGATGCCAACTTCTTTACAACAGAGGGCCTGCATCATTTCAACCCCAATTCTTTCTGTCAATGGGGACGCTGCGCTCTCCCCAGTAGAAATCATGTCGGGGGCACCCAGGCTGCCATGCAGTGTACATCTTGGCTCTCTCTGCCCACACTGGGATGGAGAGACCTGACTCAGTTTCCCACAGTAGCGACGGTAAGTTCTTACTGGGGGCTCATGGCTGGCAGCTGTGAATTACGGCTGATTGGCTCTGAATAGGTAGGAAGCCGTCTCACCCAGCAGAGGATGCAGAGTTAAAGGGGAGAATAATCTGCTGAAAGTGACTGAAGCACAAGGAGGGGAGGAGCAGAGAAAGCGAGGAGCAGAGGGAAGGAATGGGGAGAAAGGGGCGGGCAGACCAGATGATAAAAAGGTTTAAAAATAAATGTAAAAGGAGGAGGGAGAGAAAGGGGGAAAGAATGGAACAGAAGAAAATAGGAAGTGATATGAAATAACTGAGAGGGAGATGGACAGCAAAAGACAGAGAGCAAGCTGTGGTGGGGGTGGATATGGAAGACAAAAGGAATTAATTACCTGTGTCCTGCCACAGACAAAAACAGGACCCCTAGCAGGACCGTGGGTGGGCAAGTGGGGCCTGTAGCAAAGGCAAGCATCAGAGACTCTAGACAGACAAAGGAGGTGTAGGCCTGGGCTGCGGTGCAATGGTACCACATGGTCACTCTCTGGCACATACCATGTACTCAGCTGACCACCATCCGCCAACACCGCACGCATCTACCGCTTCCCTGAGTGTTCTCCTGCGCCCCTCCGCCTCTGAGACGCCTTCTCCTGCAGTTCTGAGAGCAGCCTTCCCCCGCTCTTTGGCATGGGCTGCACAGGCGCAAGAGAATACGCAGCTCAGATCCAAGCTCCGCCATTGGCAGGAACAGCTGCTGATGCAGAAAGGGTTGGGGGAAGGGAGGGGAAGGCTCCTTCTCCCTCGAATTTGCACGCACATGCATGGAACCCCCGCCTACAGAGACAGGCTCCCTTGGGGGGCATGCTTCTCTGTGTGCAAATGTAGCAGGTGCAGGGAGGAGCACGCGCGCATTAATCAAAGTCTCCGTAGAAGGGTGGTTGGTTTTTCCAGGGCCTCAGCAGAAAGTACAATTCGGGGCTCGGTTCCAACTGCGGCCGGTGGGACAGTCTCTCTTCCGCGGGACGGAGGGAGGGAGTGACGCTGCTGCTGGAGAAACGCAGCCCGTGTCCAACTCACCAAGCCAAACCGGAGGCCCTTCCAGGGCAGGGCACATGGGAACTTTGCTTCTGCTCGGAGCCTGGGAAGAGTGAGATCTGAACTCTGGGCACCCAGAGGGAGGAGGCGGTTGGGAGGGGATGGCCGCATCATGGTAGCGGAGGAGGGAGGGGTGAGGGGGCGCGTTCCAGGAGGAGAATGAGATGAGGAGACTGGAAGGCCGCACTGCCTCCTTGCACAGGCCAGCGTATGGGAAAGGGAGCGGCGGAGAAGCTGTCCTACTTCCTGGCGGATGAGCAGTAGCAGCAGGAGCTCTTTAGACTGGCTTGGTCTCTCTCGCTCTCTTTTTTCCCCGCCATTAACCCCTTGCCTGCTGGTGAACCCATTCCCCTTCCCCAAAACAAACTGACATCTTGCAGAGCATCCCGAGGGAACGACCCTGCCCCCATTCTCCATCTCAGTAACATCCCAACCTACCGACCCGCATCACTGTGGCTCAGTGCCCGCTCCAGGCTATTCGACCCCGACACACACACACTGCCTGCTGATTCCCAAATCCCCCTGGGATCCACGTTGGCCTTCGGCAGCCTTCACTCTCTGTCCCTGCCCCACACCCTGACTGTGGAGCAGGCAGCCCCCTCTGCTGCTAGGCGTAAGGGAGGGCGCTCCAGAGACCGAGCAGCCATTGTCTTGTTGGGTTATTCTGGGAGCTGGCTGCCTGCATGAAGCTGCAAATCGCTCCCTCCTGTCTTGGTGTCCGGGAAGAAGCCAGTGTGTGCATCAACCTCCGCGCATCAATCCCAGGTCTCAAAGGAAATCCCGCCCTGTTCGTTCCTGGGTCTGGCTGGGGGAAGAGGGGTTGTTGCTGTCCAAGCAGAAGTTCTCACATGGAAGGAGAGGGCATGCTGATGGGATGATGCTGGTGGTGGATGCACAGAGGCTGCTTAGACACCAAGAGCCAGCAATGTCCAACTTCTATGCTCCTTCACTGCAAAGGGGGGAGGGAAAGAAGAAGCCGGTGCCGGCGTAGCCCAGGCTAGTAGCATGGCTACACCAGGGCCATGAAGTCTGCCAGTCTGAGGTCTCCAGGTCCAGGTGGGGCAGCTAGGGCTACACCTGCTTCCTGACACTGCAATCCTCCTGCACGTCACCTGCCGCAAGTGGGAGAAGCTCCCCAGCCACGTTAAAGGACGGGCAGCTTTAAAAGCCATGATCAGGGGCCGGCTGGGCCAACCCAGGGCACAGAGGGGAAAGGAGAGCCTTTGCCAAGGAAGTGCAGACTCTTCCTATGGGTGGAAAGAAGCGGAGGTTGGAGAAAGATGGAGGGATTGTGAGAGGCAGCGGCCGTTGCAAAGAGGGACAGACTGATGGAGGCGGGGGTGGGGGGGGAGATAAAGACGGATGGAAGAGAAACAAGGGAGACTGAGGGAAGAGTGAGAAACGGCTACGCGGAGAGAGGCAGGCAGATTGGGGTGGAGAAGGAGACGGAAGGAGAGCGAGGGGCAGAGAGAAGAATGGACAGGCCCAGGAGGAGGGAAGGAGGCAGAGAGAGAGAGAGGTGCTCTGCCCTCTGAGGGTGTGGGAGAGCGCGGGAGAACCACACTAGGTGGTCACACCTCTACTCGGGGCTGGTATTGTTTCCAGACCTGCAGCTCCCCTCGTCCCACCCACAGCTGCCGCGCGCTGGCTCGCTCTGAGCCCCTTAATCAAGTGCAGGCTCGGTGCTAATAAGTGACTTTAAACAGGTCTGTCATTTTTGGATTGGGGGCCGGGGGGGGGGAGCAGGGACCGGGGAAACCAGCAAATAAATCTACATCTGATTAACATTTACGTTCCTGCAGGATTTGCAGAGAGCAAGAGACAGGAGAGAAACCAGTGCCAGAGAGGAGGCTGATCTTAGCGTCGCCTGCACCTGTTAGAGTAACAGTGACCTCCAGTGGCTGGTTGGGTGAATCCCAGGGGCCTGTTCCCAGGCCCCGTTCCCTATGCACGGGATGGGCTGAGATTTGGGCTGTAATTTGCAAAGTACCACGGCACTGAGAAGCTCCACCAGGTTCCCCAGGCGCAGCCAAGGGGTGCCACCCCAGGTCCTGGTTTGTTGAATCCGAGGGGCGTCCATGGGAAAGATCCAGACCTCTGTTTTCAGCCGTGGATGACCGTAAGGAACGAACACACACACACACACACACACACACATGCTGCCGGTACTGTTCTGCTTTGCATCCAAGGGGAGAATGATTTGGATACTGAAAGGGGAGCAGGAGAGAGAGAGAGGGAATCAAGAGAAACGGTGAGAAAAGGAGAGATGGGGGGGAGGGAGGGACGCTCCCAGGCTGCTTGAGACACATGGACACAATGCCATATTTTGTCCTTTCTATGGTGGTGAGGATAATTTGGTTAGGCTCTCAGATACTGTGACGACTAGTGTAGGATCAATGGATCTGACAGAGAGGTATTATTTGTTTTGCGGCAGTGGCTAGAAGCCCCAGTCACGAACCAGAACCCCATTGTGCTAGGGGCTGTACAAACACAGAACAAAAATACAAAGAATTTCCCCAAAGCGCTTCCAAACTGGATAGAGAGATTGACGGGAAGAAGAGAAGAGGCGAGGAAAGCAGGGAGCGAGAGAGGAGTTTCCAGAGCAGGTTTCCTCACCACCTCACTCACCTCCTTCGTGTCATTGTCCGGTATCAGCGTGTACAGGGGCACCACCCGGTTAATTTCCAGCAGCACCGGGGCTGGGCTGAGCTGCTCTTTGCCTGGGCGCCGACACAAGTGGCAGGTGGAGGGGCAGCGGCCCTTTTCTTCGCAGTGGATCTCCACGCCTGAGATCAGCTGGTCGTCCGAGAGCATCTGAGCTGTCAGCAGGCCTGAGAGGTAGGTGATGAATGGCATAGACTTGAGCTCCTTCTTTGTACCGAGTTCAGTCGTTTCTGTTTAGGGAATGGGGAGAAGGGAGGGGGGAAAAAAAGACCAGCGCAAAATAAATTTCAGCCCGGTCAAACATTTTCTGTCGCCAAACCAAACGCCACAGCAGTCAGGATAAATGCAGCTGCTTACAGCGCAGGTCGTGTGGGACCAGGCTGGGAGGGAGGCCCAAGAGAAGGGAAGGGAGAGCAAGAGAAACAGGAGATTTTCACATTGCTGTTTGGTGGGGCTGGTTGAAAAATGGGACGTATTTTCAGTGAAATGTTTCTAAAGAAATGAACATTTTTGTGCTTTAATTTGCAGATTTGGGTTTTTTTTTTGATTTTTCAATAAAATGAGAAGCAACAATTTTTGGTTTTTGAAAAAAAATGGTTTTCAGTTGCCCTTTCCTCTTTGTCTCCCTTATTTTCTTCCCTCCCTGTCCCTTTTTCCAGTGAAACAAAAGGGAATATACCCATCAGAAAAGACATTTTTCATAGAATCGTAGGACTGGAAGGGACCTCGAGAGGTGATCTAGTCCAATCCCCTGCTCTCATGGCAGGACTAAGTATTATCTAAACCATCCCTGACAGGCGTTTATCTAACCTGATCTTAAATATCTCAACTGATGGAGATTCCACAACCTCCCTGGGCAATGTATTCCAGTGCTTAACCACCCTGACAGGAAGTTTTTCCTTATATCCAACCTAAACCTCCCTGGCTGCAATTTAAGCCCATTGCTTCTTGTCCTATCCTCAGAGGTTAAGAAGAACAATTTTTCTACCTCCTCCTTGTAACAACCTTTTATGTACTTGAAAATTATCATCATGTTCCCTCTCAGTCTTCTCATCTCCAGACTAAATAAATCCATTTTTTTTTCAATCTTCCCTTACAAGTCACGTTTTCTAGACTTTTAGTAATTTTTGTTGCTCTTCTCTGGACTTTCTCCAATTTGTCCACATCTTTCCTGAAATGTGGCACCCAGAACTGGACACAGTACTCCAGGTAATACATCGCAGAATGATGTTTTCTTTTTTTACAACAGTGTCACACTGTTGACTCATATTTAGCTTGTGATCCACTCTGACCCCCCAGATCCCTTTCCGCAGTACTCCTTCCTAGGCAGTCATTTCCTGTTTTGTATGTGCAACTGATTGTTCCTTCCTAAGTAGAGTACTTTGTATTTATGCTGATTGCATTTCATCCTATGGACTTCAGACCATTTCTCCCATTTGTCTTGATCATTTTGAATTTCAATCCTCCAAAGCACTTACAACCTCTCCCAGCTTGGTATCATCCACAGACTTTATAAGTGTACTCTCTATGCCATTATCTAAATGATTTTCATTTAGGAAAACACAAAAGAAAACAAACACCCACCCACTATTTTTCATTGGAAAGAAAAAAATGTCAACAAAATCAAAGCTGGCCAGCTCTTCTGCTTAGGAATGGTGCTGTCCAATACACCACCAATACTAATGAAAGCTCACCCAGACACAGCGCCTTAATTCCAAGCCAGTTCTGCTGGAAGGCTCATGACTCTTTCCAACAACTTTGCACCTACTTTGCAGGGAGACGGTGGCTGTTGCGGGATTTCAGGTCTCGGACATGCAAAACCACTTTCACTGGGGTTTTGCTGTGGGTTTCTGGGTGCAAACCATGGGAGGTGTTTGCTCTGTGAGGATCAAAGACAGGAAGCTTCAGGCAGCTGAGGTCAGGAAGGAATGATGCCCCCCCAACCTTCCGTTCTTCCCCAATGCACAGAAATGCACCACTTGGGGATGGCAAGCATCTCGATATACTCTTAATCGTCAAGTACTGGGCAAGATTCTAGGTTACATGAACCAGCTGTCAGGCCTGATAGCCCCGTTTTCTGGTGTGAGACAAGTCTGTGATCATTATAATTGAGTATTAATTAATTATTAATTATTATTATTTAAACTAGGGTGGTACCTAGATACCAATCACCTTAGGGCTTCCCGATGCTGGGTGCTGTACAAATAGATAGTATGTGACAGTCCCTGTCCCAAACAATGTTCCACCTCCAAAATGGCCATGTCAAAGTTGGTGGAACTCTGGTTCAAATCCCGTTCCCACCCCGCTACTGAATCATAGAATCAAAGAATCATAGAATATCAGGGTTGGAAGGGACCTCAGGAGGTCATCTAGTCCAACCCCCTGCTCAAAGCAGAACCAATTCCCAACTAAATCATCCCAGCCAGGGCTTTGTCAAGCCTGACCTTAAAAACCTCTAAGAAAGGAGATTCCACCACCTCCCTAGGTAACCCATTCCAGTGCTTCACCACCCTCCTAGTGAAAAAGTTTTTCCTAATATCCAACCTAAACCTCCACCACTGCAACTTGAGACCATTACTCCTTGTTCTGCCATCTGGTACCACTGAGAACAGTCTAGATCCCTCTGGCTATCTGTTGTGGAGGGTATAGTAAGGAGTAGGGCTCCGAAACTGAATAGAAAGGGGGTGGGAAATATGTTGAATGTTAGAAATATGCTTCTCTGTAGTGAGGATGACTGGGACCTGGAATGACCTTCTTGCTGCTCATGGAGCAGGCTACAGCATGGAGCTTTACATCTGCCACCTCTGAAGTTCTCTCCTCGAGAACCAAGCTGACACATCTCGATACCCCCTCACCTCACCATACAGCATTGCCATGTTGTCACGTGAGGTCACGATGCTGGGTCAGTCCCAAATATAGATCAATGAAAGAGCTTGCTGGGTAGGGAACAAACCAAGCCCAAAGCAAAACAGCGGGTTACCCAACACAAGGCAAAGGAGCATTTGAAGGTAGGTTGGAGGAAAAGGTTTCTTCTAAGCAGAAAATCCTGCTCCTGTCGTGAGGCTCATAACATTCTCCACCCCAAGCGGGGGGTCCGACGCTCAATCCTCATTGCAAAGTGTTTTGAGATACGATGATGAAAGGAGACACGGAGGCACAACGTGTTATTAATGAATATTACAACATTAGCACATGGCTTTCCTCCCCTCCCCCCCGAAACAGATTCAAGTGTTTGCAACCACTGTGCAACTTCCTGGCCGTCCTAATTCCAAGGAGATAAATCCTCAGGTCCTGCTTCAGCCAAACTCTTGCCAAGATCAATGAGAGCTTTGCATGAATAAGATCTGAGTGAAAAATTGAGAACAGGCTTCAGGCGTTTGCTCTCCCAGTGAGCGGCCTCGTCTCTGACAGCAGAAGTGGTCTCTCACCTAAAAAGTCTGAAACGCAATTTAAGATCACAGCTTCAGGGCTGCAAGAGGCTCCCAGGTGGGGAGATCCAGGGGAGAGAGCCTGGAGCTGCACAGTCTGTCTGCTTTCGGGAAGCTGATACAGCTGAAACAAATCTCTGTTCCATAGCCAAATAAAGAGCATGTGTAACAGCAAATATATACTGAATGCAGCAACCCCCAGGAAAGGCACCATGAGGGGAGGCGACTGCCCTTGGCAGCAGCCCCGTGGCACTGAGGACGAGGCTAAGGAAGAAAGAGGGTTGCCTAAGTGTCCTCGGTGTACAGTGCCACGCAGCTGATCTGGCAAGGCACTTGCCAATTAGAAATACAAATAACCGCAGCATTCATTCATTATCCTCTAAGCTCTTCGGGCCAGAGACGGAGCCTCACGTCCTTTGACTGACTGTCAGAGAACGCTGCTGTACGCGGGATCAAGGACATCGCAAGAAGAGCGAACACATTCCCACTAACCAACCTTTCGGCGGGAATAAAGCGGGGTCGTTACTGAGATAAACAAAACAAGGCTGTGAAGGAGGCATCTCTATATCTGGGGAGACAGCAGTATCTACAGACATAGAGAATGGAAGTGGGAAGTCATTCCTGGAGGGATTCTGCTCTCGAAAGGTGGCTCCAGGCTACTTCCAACGTTGCCAGAGAAAGCCACGAAGCTTAGTGGAGTGGCTGAGGGAGCTGCGAGCGGATGCGCCCTTCTGCAGGCCTCCTCTCGTTACTGGACCTGGTTAAAGGGGGTTTTGTTTGTTTGTTTGTTTACTCTACCTACTGAGTGGATTTATTAAAAAAAAATAATAAAAAAAAAATCCTCTCATCTGTGACGCTTCCATTCCAGTTTTCAGACTGCGCGGGGGACGGAGGGCACGTGAGGAGGCTGGGAGGTGCATGGAAGCGGAAGAGAAGGGGAACTAGTTGACACAGGGCATTTACAGTGGGATTGGAGCCTTCCCTCCTGACATCTCTGGTTTGATGGGTATTGGCCAAAAGCCTCAACGTCTAAAGGCTGCGGGTGGCCTGAGTTAAGGCCTGGTAAGAGCCGCAGTCAATGGATGTTGTAGGTGCTCAGTTGGGAGATCAGGCCCACAGTGGTCTCAGGGCACTGTCTGGTAGTAGACCGAGGTCCAAATCTCTCAAACACACAAATTCCTGCCACCATGCTGAGTGCTTCTTGGCCTCCTGGTGGCCAGTCTCAGCAGAGGCCAAGGGCGGGTTGCCAACCCTCCCGCTTTCACTGGGAGTCTCCTGGAAGCAGGCTCTATCCTCCGGTGGCGACTTCAGCCAAGCCGGGAGATTTTGGGTGCTAACAGTCTGGCGCGGCAGTGGAGCTAAGGCAGGCTCCCCTACCTGACCTGGCTCCGCGCTGCTCCAGGAAGCGGCCAGCACCATCCCTGGGGGGCAGGGGTGTCTCCGCACGCTGCCCCCACCCCGAGCGCTGATTCTGCAGCTCCCATTGACCGGGAACTGCGGCCAGTGGAGCTGTGGGGATGATGCCTGTGGGCAGTGGTGCACCAAGACCCCCTGCCCTCCCATGCCTAGGAGCTGCTGCCAGAGAGATGTGCTAGCCACTTTCGGGAGCCGCCCGAGATAAGCGCCACCCCTTCACCGTCTCCTGCACCCAACCCCTCTACCCCAGCCCACAGCCCGCACCCAAACTCCCTCCCAGAGCCAGACCCTTCACCCCCTCCCGCAGCCAAACTCCCTCCCAGAGCCTGACCCTTCACCCCCTCCTGCACCCAAACTCCCTCCCAGAGCTGGACTCCTCACCCCCTCCCGCACCCAAACTCCCTCCCAGAGCCTGACCCCTCACCCCCTCCTGCACCCAAACTCCCTCCCAGTGACGGACCCTTCACCACCTCCTGAACCCAAACTCCCTCCCAGAGCCCGACCCTTCACCCCCTCCTGCACCCAAACTCCCTCCCAGAGCCTGACCCCTCACCCCCTCCCGCACCCAAACTCCCTCCCAGAGCCGGACCCCTCACCCTCTCCCGCACCCAAACTCCCTCCCGGAGCTGGACCCTCTCACCCCCTCCCACATAGCAACTGCATTCTCCAACGCACCCCTCAGGAAGTATGCTTGAAAATAGCCTAGCATTGAGAGGCAACATGGTCGAGTGGATAGCGCACTGGACTAGGGATCAGAAATCTTGTGTTAATTTCCTGATTCTGACATTTCCCCTCTCTGTGCCTCTGTTTCCTCTCCTGCCTTTTGTCTATTTAAATTGTAAGCTCTTTGGGGCAGGGACTCCCTCTTGATAGGTGTTTGTACAGGGCCTAGCACAATGGTGGTTGGGCTCTTAGGTGCTACCATAACACAGAAAATAATGACTGAACTGAACAAACATTAATCCGTGGTCCTTCCAGGTCAAATTCAAGGTCTACTGGAGAAGCAGTCTGAGATAGGCTAGGACTAAATACACATTAGAGACAGAATTCTCCTCTCACCCCAGGAGAAGGTTAACCCATGGAAGGCCTAAGTTATGAATTCAGCAATCCCCCTGCATTGCCACACATTAAATGGCACCACTGACTGATTGATGTAGCCGAGAAAGTTTATAGTCAAGTGACTGTCTTTATTCCTGTGCCCTGGAATACAGATGGCTTTGTGGATCTCCGCCTCACAAGATGCATATGTACTTGGAAAGGAAGGTGGCATAGCCTCTCCACACATGCAGAATGACAGCTGGCTTGATAAAAACAATAATTGCCCTTCCATTGGTTTTAAAATATAATCTCTCTTTGCAAGAAAATCAGTCCATAGAAACAACCCGTGCAATGAATCCATCATGCTGACCTTCATCGCCCCGGCCAATGGAAAGTGCCAGTGTGGGACAGAGGGAGCTCAGGAGCAGGGGGAGAGGGTGGGAGAGAGGCTTAGGCGGTGTGGTACAAAGGAGACTGGGGACGAGAGGTATGTAGGCAGGTCCTTCCCTGCATGGGATCCTTCTGGGATTATCCCTCTCCCTCTCAAAAGAGAGAACGTGAAGAGGTAGAAGAAAGCCCTGTCCGTGTTTTGTATGCAGACCAAGGCAATCCCTGAAGAAGTCAAGGAGCAAATGGGCCATGAACTACCCTTTTGCCCTCGAAGGGGGTCCCAGCTCGTTCAGGATTAGAGCACACTGGTGGGGCAGCTTAGAGAGGGGTTGCATCAGTTTCGACGATAGGCAAAGGAGCTCAGGACTTTGACTTGCACCTCGAGAGGTTGACCTCGGCTCCTTTTGGAAAATGGATTATTTCTTGTTTAACAGCCAAATAGTCAGGAGCGCCGCCAGCTTTTTTGCCGCCCTAGGCTGCGGAAGGTCCCGCCCCTGAAATGCCGCCCCCGACCGCGGCGGCCGAAGATCCGGCCGCCGTGGTCACCGCCCCCCAAATGTTAGCGCCCTAGGTGACTGCCTAGGTCGCCTAATGGGTTGCGCCAGCCCTGCAAATAGTTCAAATGGAAGTGCAGTCCATTTCCCCTCACCTGTGACCAATGGAAACTACCCTCTTCTTGCCCAATTTTTCTGAATGATCTGGCACCATGGACCTTGGTCAGAACGACTTCTCATTGAGCAGAGTGCAAGGCGTTCCTGCTGGCGGTACTAGGATCTCACCCATCAATGTAAAAAAGCAAAACCAAGGTGCTAGATCAACTGCTCCTTGAAAGGACAAGGGGACTGTGATACTTGTGCAAACCAGGGCGGTCCCTCACTGGTCAGTGAGCTTTGATTATGCAGCAAGCTCACCCTGGGCTCTCAGTAATGGGAGATTCTTCAGGGGCTCAAGTGAGTCATGCTAGAATGGTTAACAAAGCATTCTTTGGGGAGAGGTGGGAACTGGGCTATTGATGCCCTTTCTTTATTACAATTGAATCCCGAAACACTTTGGAGGGTGGGATCATTTCTCAGACTGGGTTCCCTTTGATCTCAGGGGTGGTTGTTTCTTAGATCAATGGTGCAACGTGATTCAATCAAGAGTTGGTGTTTCATTGCATTGCACAGGCATGGGGCACAGCTGCAAGCAATAGGGCTTGGAAGACTAGACAGCCCGGCAGATTAAGAAAGGGCTACAGAACTGTTGGGTGCTAAATTTCCAGTTCCCATCCAGCCCAAGAAGACAAAGTCATCAGCAGTGGATGGCAGTTCTGGGGACCCTTTGTGAAATGAGCCGGTGGGATCTCAGGTAAGTTCCTAGAAGCCACATCATAAAAAAATCATCCGACCAATTTCCCCATTTCTTAGCAGTCAAACAAGAATACTGAACCAGCCATGGAGAATAAACAACATAGACTTCCCTAGAGTTGGCCCCTCCATACCATCCCTCTAAAACAGTCGGGCCTCACAGCTGAACCTTGTCATTAATTTTGTCCAAAGAGGAAGTAAGAAGAGGGAAGTGAGCTCCTTGGGCCTCTCTCTCTGATGAGTTTCAGTTGCCTGAGAAGGTCAGGGTGCAATGCCTAAGGGCTGCAGGGTTTCTGAGGGAACCGATCACCTTTTTGCCTTATTTAGAGTGGAAATGTATTTAAAGCCGGTGACTAAGGTCAAGCTAGAAATATGTTATGAAGACCTACCACTAGAACTTGATATTAATTTAAGAGATATTACAATGGAAAAAAAGTTACTCTGTTTGCCTGGAAAAAAGGCATATGCAAAATCTTCCAGGTACTCATCAAGAAACAAGCTGTTTCTTTGACTTAGAGAGGAGCAAACAGGTTTTAGGCCATTAAGTTCATGTGCACACCATACTGTTGTTCTCAGACATATTACAGAACAAAGTGTGGAGTGGCAAGCAGCCACTGTGATAAGTTTGATAGATTTCCAAAAGTCTTTTGACACCATACACAGAGACAGACTTTGGAACATTAGGGCATGCTACCGAATACCAGAAAAAAATCATTAAAACAATCAAGGATCTATGTGTTTTTTGCTGAGGACATTGTCCTACTTAGTTCAACACATCACTTAATGGAAGAAAAGACCTCGCTTTTGGCAGATACAGCAAAACAAGTTGGTTTGTTCCTTAACAAGGAGAAGACAAAATATATGGCTATCAATGTTCCAAAAGCAACCATTAGACTGGAAAAAGAAACACTAGAAGAAATACATCATTTTACAGATCTAGGGAGTGAGATGTGCATTCATGGTGACACCATGTTAGATGTTAAGCAACGAACATAAAGAGAAGCAAACAACATCCATAAACTTGAAAAGATTTGGAAAAGTAGCATAATTGGCACGGACAGAAATATGAATTTTTCATACTGGCATCACGTCTGTCCTCCTTTATGGAGCAGAGTCATGGAAATCTACAACAGAAATTTATAAGATGAACTCATTCCAAATAAATGTCTGCAGGAGATCTTCAGAGTTCACTGGAAAGAGAGGCTTGCAACATCAGAAATTCTAAGTAGAGCAAACTAATCTAAAACATCAACTATGGTAGGGAGACAACAATGGACATATTTGGGACACCCTTGAAGGATACCACCAACACAACTTTCACAGCAAGTGATACTATGGACAAGAAGAAGAAAAAAAAAAAGAGGATGGCCTTGAGAAACATTATGCAGAACAACAGAGACAGAAACCAAATCCATCCACATGATATTCAGAAGCCTGAACAGACCAGCACAAGACTGAAATAAATGGTGGAAACTGGTGCGTGCCCTATGCCCCTGAGAGTGGAGGAGGCTAAAGAGAGCCCCTGGAGCCATTCTATATGAGGGAAATGACCCCTTGCTGACACTGCTTGTCAACAGGCCCACCTTGTTCTTCCTCCCACTGGTGCTGAAATCTGTTGGTGTTGAGGGGATGAACCATTTTCAATCCTGATGCAGAAATCTCAAGACTCCTCAACCCACCCAACCTCTATTGGTCTTTTTGCAATAGGGCTAGAAAACAGGCTTGTCCCATGTACATGAAGCACAGGTGACAAGAGAAGTTTGCAGCCAGGAGTTACTCTCTTGGGTCAATGCGGCTACTCACTCCTTATCTGTGTGAGTATAGAGTCCTGGAATATCCGGGTGAGAAGGGACCTCCGGAGGTCATCTAGTCCAACTCCCTGCTCAAAGCAGGACCAATCCCCAGACAGATTTTTGCCCCAGATCCCTAAATGGCCCCTCAAGGATTGAACTCACAACCCTGGGTTTAGCAGGCCAATGCTCAAACCACTGAGCTATCCCTCCCCCCAAAGTCTTTCCCCACAGCCAAAGTGGGGTGACTGAAGATAGAGGAGAGATGCAGAGATAGATCCTCTAGGAGAGCCACAAGAACAAGTAAAGGGCTCACAGCCTGGCCCTATCTCTGCAGGGTGAACTTGATTCTGATTTGGAGAAGACTGACTTACTGCTGGGGGCCCCGTCTGGTTTTTGTCACCAGTCTCTGTGTGATATTCCTAAATGCCATTAGTGCAAGGGCCCAAGTAACCAGGTGCTTCTTGAATCGAAACACTTATGGCCCAACCCTGTAGCTGGTGAAATAAATGCGTGTTTTCCCAGTGGCTTAGACAGGATCAAAACCAGATTCTGCAATGTAACACTGAAATGCCAGCACCAGCTTCCACTGATGCCAATAGTAACACTCCCATTGTCTTCAATGAAAGTTGGGCAGCTCCAAAGTAAGTTAGCTTTACGGTGCAGGTCTACATAGGTACTTCTAAAGGTACCGTATATCATCGCCCAAGATACTCACACACACATTGTGTTACTCTCCCAAAGTGTCCTGGGGCCAGTGGGACAATGTCTTTGAGGGTGGTCACGTTTGGGATGATTCAAAGCCTTGTTAAAGAACCCTTAAGGGCTGGGCAGGGCACATGCAGGACATGACAATGGCGGTTGAGTACAGCGTATCCAATGTGATGGATGAGCGATTCCTCATCTGCCTTTTCGTCAGGATGGGCTTTTGCTAGTGCTGTGGCGACTCAGTGAAACCAAGCAATATCTGTTTAGAAGCCCTACACGATAGATGCATCATGGCCACTTGTGGGAGTTATCAGGGTAGTTCTCTGAAGGAAGCAAGGCACAGCACCCAGGAGTCGGAAGAGGTAACCCATCGGCCATTCTGGGACAGAACTTTTTGCGTGCATGGTCCTAAAGCCGTTTACGCAGCCCCTCGCTGAAAGGCAAATGAGAACAGCATTCTGGAGTCACTGGCTGTCATGTAATGTGATAGTTAAAACTGCAGGAGGATTTCTATTCTATGGACAGCGCTTCGTAGTGCTGGAATGCCAGAGGGAGATTAATATTGCTACTACTAAAATAATAATAATACCTAGTTCCTAAACAGTGCTTTTCATCCGGTATCAGAGGGGCAGCTGTAAAAAGCACCCGAGAGTCCTGTGACACCTTTAAGACTAACAGATGTATTGGAGCATAAGCTTTCGTGGGTGAATACCCACTTCGTCAGACGCATGTCTGAGGGGTAGCCGTGTTAGTCTTATGCTCCAATACATCTGTTCGTCTTAAAGGTGCCACAGGACTCTCTGTTGCTCTCTTCATCTGGAGATCTCCGAGTAGACAATGACCTTGATAATGGCCCTGAGATTTCATATCATGCCTTTTGTTTTAAAGGATCCAAAATCGTTCTAAAACCAGGAATCACTCCACTCACCACAAAAATGCAGCAACCTCAGGGGTGGAACGTGGCAGAGTTTAGAACAGAATGGGAAGAAAAATATGGTATCCAACTGAAACTGCAGGAGGCATTTAGGGAGGCAGACGTGAAGTTATCCAGGCTGGAATCTCCCCTGGTAATTGGAGGAATACATCTAACCCTTGCGAAAAGCCCCTCGATCTTTGAGGATTCAGGACCTCAGTTTTACATCTCCTCCGAAAGTTCAGGCAAGTCTACGTCCCACTGATTGCAGGACAGCTGGCAGCACAGCGGAGGGGCGTGTCTACACTACAGGCACAATGGGGGCACAGATACAGTGCTGCAGCTGTAGTGTCGGAGTGAAGATGCTTCCTACATCAGCAGAAGGGTTTTTTCCAGCAGTGTAGATAATCCACCTCCCAGAGCAGTCAGGGCTAGATCAACAGAAAAATTCTACTGGGGCTTCAGTCAGCTTAACTACGGCTTAATGGGAATAGCTGAGCGACATAGCTAGGCTGATCTCAATTTTAAATGTAGACCAGGGTTTAGACACTCTGCGACTGTGAAACAGGGGAGTGGGAATGTATGGATGATGTGTATTCACTGCACCAGCTGTAGTTTCTTGGGGTTGCCAGTTTATTACTTAGTGCAATAATATCCCATTTGTTTGCCAGTTCCTCCAAAGGCAGTTAGAAAGAAAATCAATCATAGTATTTGCCTGGGAGTTTCTCCTGTACCAAGACATTGTTAGAGCAGTAAACAACAGAGCTATGAAGTAGTCTGACAGCTTTAACTCTGCCTGCTATTAGTTATGGGCAAACATTACTCAGGTCTGCAATGAAACCCTGATCGCAATATCCACAAAGACCTCAGCAGGGCACCTTCAGTGCTGTGTATACACCCGTACAATAAGTGCCCAATGCCAAGCACACTGTTAGATCTCGGTAAATAATAACAAGAACACACAGTACTTATATCGGACGAAATGCATTGCCAGGCTGCACTGTATTGAACGGAACATGCATACACACAGCCAGTGTGAGCTGGGCGCTGCAGAATCTCCCATGGGGTGGGGCCGTTGGGCTATACGGCAGTATCTGTCCCATGTATGTGTGTGTGTGAGAGCATGTAGTGTGGAAATGTGTGTGCAGCAGCCTAAGCACGAGGCCAGGAGTGTGTGTGAGAGAAAGGGGTGTGCACGCTCATGTGAGGGACACTATGTGTGCAACCAGCCTCATCTCAAGTGTATCAGGTGGGGCACATGGCTAAAGAATCTGCTTTCTGTGAGTGACTGCTACCCTCTAGTGGTGTTTCAGAGCAATGGCTCTTGGGGGGGAAAAAACCCCAAAGCTAGATTGTGCGCAGTGTTGTTGTAACCATGCTGTTCCCAGGATATTAGAGAGACAAGGTGGGTGAGGTACTAACTTTTGTTGGACCAACTTCTGTTGGTGACAGAGACAGATTATCAAGCTTACACAGAGCTCTTCTTCAGGTCTAGCAAAGGTACACAGAGCATCACAGCTAAATACAAGGTGGAACAGATTGTTTAGCATAAGTAATTAACACATTTAAAGGGACCATTCAAGATGGAATTGCCCAGTAACATCTGTCCAGTGATTGCGGGCGGGGGGGAGCAGGGATACAGATTGTTGTAATGACCCATAAATCCAGGGTCTCTATTCAGTCCATGATTTTTAGTGTCTAGCAAAGTGTTGAATTTAAGCTCCCAGGCTTGTCTTTTGAAGGTGTTGTGCAGGTTTCCTTTGAAGATCATGTGGGGGTGGAAATTTACAGTGGTACTGTAGCTGTCCTAGGGTTAGAGGGTGCCACTCCGGCACTACATTCACAGTAAAAAACAAAGGCAGCCTATTGGAGAGGTAGGGGAAAAACAAAACCAAGGGAATCCAGAACCCCTTCCCCTAAGGTGGAGCCCCTGATCCCGGAGTGTGGGACTTTCTGGAGAAAACTCCCCATACTAAATGCTGATGGGCCAACTGAGAAGATGCTGCTTTCCCAGACCGAACTGGTGGGGAGAAACGTCGCAAAGGGGTATTACTGGCTCCCTGCCCCCCAATACACACAGCCCTTTGCAATGAACCTAGACTCTGTCTGATGATCATGAGGGAGAGACTAATGGGTTGGAGTCTTTTCTGCCTGTCTCAGAGATTCCTATGCAGCCCAGGGACCATGTGCAGACACAGAGTCTGTTACAGCTCTGGCAGGTGCTTGTGGCCTTCCTGCTCAGGAGAAGAGGGCTGCAGCTGACGGTAGCCAGAAGGAAAGTGGGATACAAGGTAGGCTGGGATAACAAGGCGGGCGTGAAGCTGCCCAGTGTTATGAGCCCCAGAAGGTACATGTGGGGAGCTGCATTTAGTTCCTTTTCCCAGAGTTGCAGTGCTCAGTAGGAAGGTGACTGCTGCAGCAGAGGCATTATGTGCCCAACATCGCAGATGCGTCTTACGGGGGGGGGCGGAAATCTGCACGGTGAACTCCTCCCGGCCAGCACTAAGCATGGAGCCCTGAGGGCCTGATTGTGACAGCTCAGCTCCTGCTAGTCTTGGACGGTATCTCTCAAATTACTCCCTGCCAAGGAAATTCCTTCCTAGCCCCCTTTTCTGCTACAAACCCAGGCCCGGATGCTGCAAGGTGCTGAGCCCCCTCGACTCCGACTGACCTCAATGGGACTTGACGATGCCTTGCAGAGAACACTCGGCACCATCTATGATTGGGGCTGTGGCTTCTTGCTCAGGCATGTAACTGCTGTGGGTGTCGAGCTAACTCTGCAGAGCCACGTGGAAAAGACCCTCTATTGCTCGCCTTCACTTGGCTTCCAGCCCTGGAGCGTGGGACAGCTCAGGGGCAGCTTGATTTGAGGAGCTGACAGGCACGAGCCGGGTCCCAAGATCATGGAGGAACTTGGGATC